>NC_083586.1:68356855-68706855 GCF_027579695.1 Neoarius graeffei | reverse complement strand
GCTCTCAGGTACAGACATCACCGTTCGCTGTCTGAAACTTTTGAAGCCATATAGAAGAAATCAGATAGATGATGACGATGATGATGAGAATAATGATGAAGATGGGGATGTCTCTGTTAAGAGGGAAGTCCAGGCTCGTGATATTGAGCGAGATCTTCTGTCTCAGGCGTATGATATTGGTCAGTTTATCATCACTGATTATAGGATTTTATAACACGCACAAAAATCCAGCATTATTAGAAAAGGAAATCAGCTACAGTCGAAATGTTATTCCAAAACAATTCTTCTGGTTTGAGCTACACAGTGTATATTCAGGGCTCGAAATTCATATATTTTTTCACCAGCCAGCCGGACTAGTTCCCTTCCAAAGTAACTCGCCAAACAGAAAATCAACTCGCCTAAATTTGTTCATGTATGAATTTTACTTCTGTCAAAAATAACGCAAAAGAGAGTCGTTCCCATTGTTCATGACTAATGTGCATTTATTTCTAGACCCGAGTATTTTGATACTGTTGTTAAATACATAAATGAGAACAACACAGAGCACCATAATATAATCCAAAAAAACGCCAGATGACTGACCCCTTACTAGTTCTTTCAGGAACCAAGTCGTCCGCTTCCATTTTTAATTTGTCGCTGAAATTGGCAGAGCTTACACGGTAGCCTATGCAGCACCAGCGATTGCACGAACTGAGTCAGCGCTGTAAACCGGAACTAGAAAATCTTCCCGCAAGTTCCTTTCAGCACCGAGATGTCACCCGGGATTGGTTGGTGAGTGTGCGACGTTATTGTTTTGGTTTTTTTTTTTTCCCTTTGGCAGCCTCTCACGTTCCTGCCTGAGGGGCAGTGAGAAAACCACCGGAAAAGGTTTTAAACAAACACGAAACAAACGCAAGTCGGCAGATAACCGTAAAATACTCGATAGTTACGATATAATAATTACAGTGGGGAAAACAAGTATTTGATCCCTTGCTGATTTGGTTGGTTTGGCCACTAATAAAGACTCGATCAGTCTGTAATATTAATGGTAGGTGTAGTCTAACATGCTGAGACAGAATATCACAAAGAAAATCAAGAAATCGACTTTAAAGAATTTGTATTAATTTATTTGCATTTTATTGAGGAAAATAAGTATTTGAACCCTCTTGCCAAAAGGACTTAGTACTTTGTGGCAAACCCCTTATTAGCAAGCACAGAGGTCAGATTTTTTTTGTAGCTGATGACCAGGTTTCTGCACATATTAGGAGGAATTTTGGTCCACTCTTCTTTGCAAATGACCTCTAAATCATCAAGATTCCGTGGCTGTCGCTTGGCAACTCTGAGCTTCAGCTCTCTCCATAGATTTTCTATAGGATTCAGGTCCGGAGACTGGCTGGGCCACTCCATGACCTTGATATGTTTCTTCTTCAGCCATTCCTTGGTTGCCTTGGCTGTATGCTTTGGGTCATTATCCTGCTGGAAGACCCATCCACGACCCATTTTAAGCTTCCTGGCAGAGGGAAGGAGGTTTTCACTTAGGATTTTATGGTACATGGTGTGGGTGCAATCAGTTAGTTATTGATATTAAGTGATCAATCTCGTTAAATCAGTCTCATTAAATTTTGAAGGTCAATAATTAAAATGAATCAATCCCATTGAATCATTTACTTTGACTCACTTGAAGTGAATCATACCATAGAATCAGTCTCATTCAGTGAATCATTTAGTGAATCGTTCAATGAATCGTTTAGTGAATCATTTGGTGAATCGTTCAATGAATCATTTAGTGAATCATACCATTAATCCTGGTGCTTAATAATAAATTACCAAACAGCTAAATTATGGTATATTTCCAAATTATTACAATCACTTACCACATTACATAACTTTTATATGCACCCTTTTGAATTCGAGGGAGATTGGGGACTTCATGTATATATTGTTGTTCACACAAACAAACACAGTTTGTTTAATAAATGAATTTATTATACAAAGATAAAAAGAAAAATAATAAATCAATATATACAAGCAGTGAGGGGTGTGTGTGTGTAGGACTTGACCATGTGTTTAGCCTCGTGTAGCTAACTACACGTGGTGGAGGCCTAGCTTGTTGGTAGCTAAACAAAAGAATGTTATCTAAACAGAACAAAGGATTAGCTCTGTGTTTAGCCTTGTGTTGCTAGTGTGAGTTTGCTAAAGGCCCTATGGCCTAGCTAAAGTGTGTTTGTTAGGCCTGGTGAGGCCTACTGAGCACGTGTTGCTAAAGACAGGGGTATTAGCCGTAGCTAACTAAAAGCTAGCTTGTGGGTTTCTAGCTGAGGTGTGGTTTATCAGGCCTGATGGCCTGCTGAGCACATGGTAGGCCTTGATTAGCTTTGTGTTGCTAAGCAGACAAAAGGGAAGCTGCAGCTAACCCACTAGCTCATAACCATACTGAATCCACTGAAATCTTGAGATCAAGATGTATAATAAGAGAACTATGTTAGTAGTAAAGAAAAGCATGCGCAGCCTATCTATTAAAAAACAATTGAGAGAACATAGAACAAAATAAATCAACACGCTGCATGTCTAACAGTGTAACAGATAAACCTGGGTTTAAATTCACACTATTTCAATAAAGGCAAATTCCTAAGACTATCCTAATTATGCCCAAATGCCAAAATCTTACTTAATCCTGCCTTTCGCAAGATATGAAGAACTATTCGCCGGTGTAGCTTCAGGCCTCGCCGTGGGAGCACGTGAGCCGCTCGTGATGGAGGCGTAGAAAACTTTCGGGTCCAGCGGAGCACTTGGGTGGTTCCCGTGGAAAGCAGAGGATTCTTGGTCCGAACCTCAGCGTTCGTGAGGAAAAGTCTCTGATCAGAATAAGATGCACAGCGCTTTTGAGTTAAAAAGGATTCAATCGCTTCTTAACTTTTGACTGCCTGGGCTGCAGTCGTGACGTCACTTCTAATGCAAGTAAACCGGTTGTAACTCAGGTTGAGTTTAAAGATCGCGCGACTCTAGAGTTTACCTTTGCCAAGGGTAAGAAAGAAAATCGCGCCGAGTGATGGATCTTGCAAGAAAGAAGACGTCTTTTTGGGTGGAGAGCGCCTCTTTATACGTCCAGATTCATCGGAAGCCAGACGAGAGAGACCAAGATGGAAGCGTTGTCCCATTGTTTTATGTTTCCTTGTATGATGACGTAGATGATCCCGCCCACGCGTGACGTAGGTCACACGGAAGTGGACTGGGAATTGTAGTTCTGACACAAGATGGCGGCATGATACCTACAATGGCTCCGTCCATCCTCCCATTGATACGGTGAAGTAGCCCTGTGCAGAAAAACACCCCCAAAGCATAATGTTACCACCTCCATGCTTGACAGTGGGGATGGTGTTCTTGGGGTCATAAGCAGCATGTCTCTCCCTCCAGACACGACAGGTTGAATTGATGCCAAAGAGCTCAATTTTGGTCTCATCTGACCATAACACCTTCCAGTCACACTCCAAGTCATTCAGATGTTCATTGGCAAAGTTCAGGTGGGCCTGCACATGTGCTTTCTTAAGCAGGGGTACTTTGCGAGCACTGCAAGATGTTAGACCATTGCGGTGTAAAGTGTTACCAACTGTTTGCTTGGTGACTGTGATCCCAGCTGCTTTAAGATCATCCACTAACTCTGCCCGTGTTGTATTAGGTCTATTTCTCACCGTTCTCATGATCCTGGAAACCCCACGAGGTGAGATCTTGTTTGGAGCCCCAGACCGAGGTCGATTGATGATCATGTTGTGAGTCTTGTACTTGTGCACAGTTGCACCAACAGTTGTCACCTTAATGCCCAGCTTCTTGCTAATGGTTTTGTAGCCCATACCGGTCTTGTGCAGGTCTACAATCTTCTCCCTTAAATCCACAGAAAGCTCTTTAGTCTTTCCCATGTTGGAGAGTTTGGACTCTGACAAACTGATTGATTCTGTGGCCAGGTGGCTTTTATACAAGTCATTAGTGATATCAGGTGTCTTCAATTTAGGTGACAAGGTAATTTGGAGAGTCTAACTTGTCTGTATTAACAAGAACTCTTGATGGTTACTAGGGGATCAAATACTTCTTTTTCTCAATAAAATACAAATAAATTAATATAGATATTTAAAAGTTATTTTCTGGATTTTCTTTTTGATATTCTATCTCCACATGTTAGAATACACCTACCATTAAAATTACAGACTGATCAAGTCTTTCTTAGTGGGTAAACCAACAAAATCAGCAAGGGATCAAATACTTGTTTTCCCCACTGTATATGTATCTCACACAGAATTTTCGGAGATATATCGAGTATATTCGATATATCGCACGGCCCTAGTCTGAATCTTCGCTTCATTTATATTTTTTATTTTCAACTAGCCAGCCAGGCTGCCTAGTGACAGGAATTACCCGCCAAATGACAAATTAAGTCGCCTCAGGCGACCGGACCACCGCAAATTTCGAGCCCTGATATTATATGAGTAAATTTTTTTTTAAATACCTAAAGTGTTAATTCATTTTAGTTTTTTTTTTCTTGAGTGGTTAACAAAGTGATAATGTTTGACACTGATGGACACATGCTCCCTGTGCTGTGATTGGTTGATTCAGTGGTGACGACAGGACCTAAAGGGATTTCCAGCACAATGTTAAGGGGACGACTAAACATCGGCAAACTGGAGAGCCGCATGATCTGTAGAGTTCTGGAGAGAAACCAAATGATTAAGGTAACACACACACACACACACTTACACACACACACACACACACACACACACATTTACACACACACACACACACACACACACACTGTCACAGCATGTAACATCGATGATGGTGTGTGTGTGTGTCAGGGTTTTATGGAGGATGAGGGGAGACAGCGTACCACGAAGTTCATCAGTAAACTTTTTGTAGAGAAAAGCAAACTGAACCTGGACTACACGAAAGAGAAAGAACGCAGTGAGAAACTCCGAGCACCACAGGAGGGGACACCCACTCTTGGATGCGACGCTGAGGTAGACCCCCAGGAAGAGGTTCCTGCCAAAGGTCAAATGCCAAAGGGCAAACGTAGCAGGAAGTCCAAATCTGCACCGAAAAGACAACAGAAGAAAGTTTCCACATCACCATTGAGACATTCTACGCCCCTGAGGAGTGAGTGACCACGTACACCCGATCGTGACCCTCACCCCCATCGTAACCCACCCGATCGTGACCCTCACCCCCATCGTAACCCACCCGATCGTGACCCTCACCCCCATCGTAACCCACCCGATCGTGACCCTCACCCCCATCGTAACCCACCCGATCGTGACCCTCACCCCCATCGTAACCCACCCGATCGTGACCCCCACCCCATCGTAACCCACCCGATCGTGACCCTCACCCCCATCGTAACCCACCCGATCGTGACCCTCACCCCCATCGTGACCCTCACCCCGATTGTGACCCTCACCCCCATCGTAACCCACCTGATCGTGACCCTCACCCCGATCGTAACCCACCTGATCGTGACCCCCACCTCGATCGTGACCCTCACCCCCATCGTAACCCACCCGATCGTGACCCTCACCCCCCATCGTAACCCACCCGATCGTGACCCTCACCCCCATCGTAACCCACCCGATCGTGACCCTCACCCCGATCGTGACCCTCACCCCGATCGTGACCCTCACCCCCATCGTAACCCACCCGATCGTGACCCTCACCCCCATCGTAACCCACCCGATCGTGACCCTCACCCCGATCGTGACCCTCACCCCGATCGTGACCCTCACCCCCATCGTAACCCACCTGATCGTGACCCTCACCCCCATCGTAACCCACCTGATCGTAACTCACCTGATCGTGACCCTCACCCCCATCGTAACTCACCTGATCGTAACTCACCTGATCGTGACCCTCACCCTGATTGTGACCCTCGCCCCCATCATAACCCACCTGATCGTGACCCTCACCTCGAGTGTAACCCACCTGATCGTGACCCTCACCCTGATCGTGACCCTCACCCCCATTGTAACCCACCTGATCGTGACCCTCACCCTGATCGTGACCCTCACCCCCATTGTAACCCACCTGATCGTGACCCTCACCCTGATCGTGACCCTCACCCCCATCGTAACCCACCTGATCGTGACCCTCACCCTGATCGTAACCCACCTGATCGTGACCCTCATCCCCATCGTAACCCACCTGATCGTAACCCTCACCCCCATCATCACCCGCACTGGATCATAACCCACCTGAGGATAACACACACCTGATTCCTACTGATCTGTGATTAAACGCAGGTTTGATTACATGTACCTGATTATAATATAGAAATATTTAATGAAATGGATGTAAATTTGATTGAATTTAATGTGATTTAGAGAAGCGGCCTGCTCCTCCCAGAGTGAAGGGTAAGTCCTCCCAGGGAGCAGAACTTAGTGAAGTGGAAGAGAGAGATGATTCACTTGTGAACCAGGATGTTACTTCTGACCACACCCTCAGCATCGACAACGACCAATTCCAAAAAGGCGAGGAGAGTGTGCCGGTGTTTGAAGAATTCGGTGCTAATCAGGAGGTTAGTTTATTTTTATTTTATCCTTAATATAAATACATTAAATTTGTGATGAACAGAAAGACTGGAAGAGTGATTCATGGATTATCTCATGATTTATAGAGATGGAAGGTATCAATACAAATTTACAGACAGATGGATAAAGGTGCATTTTTTCTCATTTCAGTCAAGTTCAATAAAAAAAAGAAAACCTGAATTTCATCAGACGTATCGTCTGCTCAGGCGAAAGAACATTATTATAGAAGTTGTACGCAACCTGAAGGTCATTGAGGGGTTTTACACGTGAGACACACACACACACACACACACACACACACACACACACACACACACACTGTCGTTCTACAAATTATGTAAATTACCACTGCTGTTTCTGACCTAAACACTGTGTCAGGTTGCAGAAGAAGCTGATGGATGAGGAAAAGATGGAGGGCGTGAACACTAAAGTGTGTAAGAAAAGCGTCCTGAGGGTGACTCGCGCTCTTGCTAGAGAAGGCTTCCTCAAACTGTTTAGAACAACAGTAATACAGGACGGAGTTACCAAGAAGGTAATATCTCTCTCTCTCTCTCTCTCTCTCTCTCTCTCTCTCTCTCTCTCTCTCACACACTAAAGAGCAAGGAAGGCAAAATATGGCCCATATCCTGACCAGTATTCTGACCAAGACTCCCAGTGACAAGACTCAGCTTAAAGGGATAGTTCGGGATTTTTGACATGAATCTGTATGGCATCCCCATCGATAGTGTCGTGCAAACACACTGACTTACCCCTGACAGCATCCTGTGAGTCCAGTTCTTGTCCAGTTTTGGTCCAGACGAAAGTAGTCCGGCAAGTTTGTTGGGGTCATGAAAGTAAAACGTTTTTCGTCTCAAAACAGTACGTGTTCAAAAGAGTGATATATTTGCATCACAAAACCGTTGCCAAATAAAAAGTCAGACCTCGAAATCGCTTGGCACTATTTTCCTGCGCGCTGCCGGCTTCATCCAGCTGCGGCTCCAGCTTCAAGGATAAGCTGGAGCCGCATAAGTAGGAGTCCCGGCGGGTGGTTTGTATTCGATTCGTTTATATCCCAACCTTGTTAGCTGTCAGATTTATGTTCATGGACCCGGTAAGCTGGTAAATAATATTTATTATTATTTTTTTTCTTTACCAAATTCTAACAGAAAACGAGAGCGCTCGAAAGGGAAAGCTGAGCCGAGCTGCTTCACGGCTGTAATGCAAATTGCTTTCCTCCTCAGTATACAAGTGCGCTTCCATGTCAGGGAAAAAGAAACTACCACTGCTGCCTATGTAGTGCCCTATTTATACAAATAGGAGTCATTCAGGATTCAGCCATGTTTTTGCTCCGTGTCATGGCTGAATCCTGAATGACTCCTATTTGTATAAATAGGGCATTTGTATATATAAAGCTGGAGCCGCAGCTGGATGAAGCCGGCAGCGCGCAGGAAAATAGTGCCAAGCGATTTCGAGGTCTGACTTTTTATTTGCCAACGGTTTTGTGATGCAAATATATCACTCTTTTGAACACGTACTGTTTGGAGACGAAAAACGTTTTACTTTCGTGACCCCAACAAACTTGCCGGACTACTTTCGTCTGGACCAAAACTGGACAAGAACTGGACTCCCAGGATGCTGTCAGGGGTAAGTCAGTGTGTTTGCACGACACTATTGATGGGGATGCCATACAGATTCATGTCAAAAATCCCGAACTATCCCTTTAATACTCGAGCATACACGTCCCAGAACCAGACTGTGAGGACTGGTACCCAGAATCAGACTCTGAGCAGTGAGACACCAGAACAATCCTCTGAGCAATAACTCCTAGATTAATACTCTGAGCAATGAGATCACAAGCTCCTGAGCAGGGAGACCCACACCAGGACTGTGAACAACAAGACTCTGAGGAGTGAGACTCGGATCAAGACACGGAGATCCAAGACCCAGACCAGTAAGACTCAAACCAAGACTCTTTTGGGCTAAGACCTGAAAAAACAAGGCTCAAACCAAGTATCTGAGAGCCAAAACAAGGCCAAAACTCTGAGGAATGAGACTCGTACTGCGACTTGTAGGGTCAAGACCCAGACCAAAAAGAAGACTCTTAAGGACAAAGACCCAGACCAACAAGGCTCGGACCAAGAATGCGAGCGCCAAGACTCAGCAGGCTAAAACCTCAGCAGCAGGCTTGGAGTAGTGACATCAAGACTAAGATCAATTAAAATCAAAGACTCTGAGTAACGAGACCCAGACAAAGACCAAAGCTGAGAACAGAGTCACTGTGTGCTGTAGAGGAACTGATAATTACGGCTGCATCTCTTTTAACAGGTGGAGTTTATTGTTCATCCCTCCGTCACTCCAGATGACCCGTTAGTAAGAAGCGCTATAGAGCAGGTCCGGTTCAAGATTTCCAGTTCCTACACAGTGCACCGGTAAAAATGCTTTTCACAACCATTGCTTTACAGAAATCTGGGTCCAGATATAGAGAGACGTGTTAGAGGCCTGTTATCCTACTAAAAGCACCATGAGGTCATTTGATCTCACCCTAGTGGTGATCCCGCTCTGGATTTCAGTAGTATGCATTCTGTTGCTGAGTAGAGTTGTAATATGGACGCCTATGATCTTGATTCCTATTAACTGAACCAGAGATGACTGAGGCTCGCTTTCTTTGTCCAAATCTCAGGATGAGAAGTGAGGAGGATAAGGCGAAGGCTCTCTCTCAGGACGTGAATAAAGCCAAGCCTAATGTTGGCGTTGTCAGTTATCAGGGAAAGACGGAGGAGAAGATGGGAGTGAAGGAGCTGAAGGGCTTCAAACCCAGTATAGGTGTGTGTGTGTGTGTGTGTGTGTATATGCATGCGTGTGTGCATTCAGACAGTGTAACTTCACCCAGTGCTCATGGCAGTGAAGGTGAATTTATTGTCTCTGTGTGTGTGTGTCAGTCCCAGGACTGAGTCGCTCTCTGGGTTACCAGCCAAAGATGCCCCGTCTCCGTATGGTCCAAACGTTCCTGTGGTATCTGATCTACGGTCACCCTCTAAACACATCCCACCTGAATGAGCCCAGTGTCCCGACTGTGACCCCTGATGTAGAGGTCACCCCCAGTGCACAGGACATCCCTCAGTCCCCGAACACAGTGCTGGAGCACGAGAGTGCTGACTCAGCGCCACCTGAACACCAGCAGTTCACAGGTGCGTTGAGGTCTCGCAATCAGCTCAGTGGATCAGATCTAATCCCATTCAGCCAATCAGATCTAATCAATCTCATCCAATCTATGTAGATTATTACTGAAAACATTAGTGTGTTTATATACTAATGAAAGGAGATGTTTTTTTAATTTTATTATTATTTTTTTTACTTATAGCAGCTTTTAGGCCACACCAATTCAATTAGTTGGTTCTCGGACTCGCCACTTGAAGAAAATGTAAAATGTAAAAAATAAATAAAATCAAAATCCCGCCAACAGAAAAGGTCACATGACGTCGAAAACCAATCAAATCGCCTCTTTCACTTTGGATAAAGACTTGTGAGAGAAGCGTGCCTGTGGAGGGGAGTCCTGCAAAGCCTGTGTTTGTGATTGTTAGGATATTCAGCGAACAGAAGTGTAAAATCTTTGACAGGTGTGTTGAAATTCTGTTTACTGGTTTGCCTGTATTGTTTGGTCTGTTTCCACCGCTAATTTTACCATCAGAGCATTTTTTTTTTTTTTTTTCCGCCCGCTTGCTTCATATTTTTCCTGAAAAAATCAGAGAACCAACTAATTAAATTGGTGTGGCCTTAATTTCTTTCTTGTATTTTTTTTTTTTAAACATTTCCTTATTTGTCTTATCCTTTCAGTTTTTAATTTGTTCTATTTGTTTTATTAATCCTGTCTTTTATTTTAATTGAATTCTTTAGGCTTAGGGTTAATTAATAATTATCCCCCCCTCCCTGTAGTGTATGCTAATGAGCTGAGTTGGAAGCGGTTTGTTCCTCCGTTGCCGGTTCACAGAGAGTACAGTTACGGTTGGGCTTTAATCAGTGATGTGCTCATCTCTCTACCTCTCAGTGTGTATGTGCTTATCATCCAGATCAGCTTCAAGGTACACACACACACACACACACACACACACACACTACTGCAAAGAATGATACTGTTACTAGATTACTACTGACAGTAATCTGCCTTATTACTGCTGTAGAGTGACTGTTATACTACTGCTGTACAGCATCACTAATACTACACTACTGTTAAACTATACTGCTGCCGTATTGTACCTCGAAAGATCTACTTTACAGCCCATAAGGCCAATGAGCTGTTTCCATGGCGCAGCATTCGTCGTCCACAATTCAGTTAAATCATATTTCCTCCGTCAGTTCTCCACGGATTTCCGCTCCAATTGTTTTGAGAGCTCATCGCTCTGCACAAAACTCGCTTGTTGTTTTTTCAAATTTTTGTTAACGAGTTAGTAATTAGGCCAAATTAACAAATTTCCCAGGCCTCTTACTAGAATTTCATCTCCTCTCTCATTTCTCACCTGATTTCAGTTCTGATCGATGTTTTGGGTCGATCTTCCCTTGAGGAATAAAGCTTGGTCATTTGTTTGTTGATTGTCTTGTAAACGATTTGTTGACAACTTTATTTTCAGTCAAATCATCTCTCCTCCCTCAATTCTCAGTGGATTTCAGTTCTGTGGTGGGTTTTCCAAAAGCCTCTTAACACTAAGAGTATCTTAACTAGAAGAGAGAGAGTGTTCATTGTACTGTTTGCCCGACCATTTAACGATGATCTTTGTGCTGAAACTCGGCACTGTATATTATCAATAGAATGTTATTGTAATTCCTCCTCCCTATACCTCATAAACATCTGTTCCTTATACCTTATAACTTTTTTTTTTTTTTTTGAACTGGTTTATAGTTGTACATTTCATGAGCTCCACATTCAAACTGTTCCATAGCTTTACTCCACAAATAGAGATACTGAACATTTTTAACGTTGTTCTAGCACTGCAAGTTTTAAATTTCAATTTCCCCCTAAAATTATAGCCCCCCTCTCTATCCGAGAACATTGTTTGGATATTCCTTAGGACTTTATAATTCCTTACTTTGTACATTATTAAGGCAGTTTTATATTCTATAATATCCCTGAATTTTAAACATTTTGAATTTAAGAATAGTGAATTAGTATGATCTCGGTAACCAGCACTATTAATTATTCTTATAGCTCTTTTTTGAAGTATAGTTATTGCATGAAGTGAACATTTATACGTATTTCCCCACACCACTGAGCAGTAATTTAAGTACGGTAAAACCAGGGAACAGTAAAGAATACGGAGTGAATTATAGTCCAGGACGTGCTTAGCTTTACTCAACACAGATATGCTTCTTGATAGTTTCATTAGTATGTATTTTATATGTAATTTCCAATTAATTCTCTCATCTATTATTACCCCAATAAATTTATTATTAGAAACTCTTTCAATATCAACACCATCTACCTGTACATTTATTGCCCTATTTATTTTATAATTATTAAATAACATGATTTTTGTTTTAGACAGATTTAATGATAATTTATTTCGATCAAACCAACTTTTTAATCTGCATAATTCTGAAGAGATTGTTTTCTAACTCATGTAAATTTGTTCCAGAACAAAACATATTTGTGTCATCTGCAAATAATACCATCTTAAATATCTTTGATACATTGCACATATCGTTTATATAAAGAATAAACAGTTTAGGACCCAATACTGACCCCTGAGGGACACCACAATCAATATTCAAACGAGTTGAGACAGAGTCACCCAACTTCACAAATTGTGTCCTGTTGCTCAAATAACTTTTTGTCCAATTTAATACAACTCCCCTTATCCCATATTGTTCCATCTTATTAATTAATATATCATGATTAATAGTATCAAAAGCTTTTTGAAGATCAATAAATATCCCAGCGACATGTTTCTTATCTATAGAGTTACTGATTTCTTCAGCTGATTCCATTAGTGCCATCTCTGTTGATCTATTTGCTCTAAATCCATATTGACCATCACTGAGTAGTTTGTATTTTTCAATGAATTTATCAAATCTGTTATTGAATAGTTTTTCAAGAATTTTGGAGAATTGAGGAAGTAAAGAAACAGGTCTGTAATTTGTGAAGTTGTGTTTGTCCCCAGATTTATACAATGGAATTACTTTTGCTATTTTCATATTGCTTGGAAATGTACCGGTTTGAAATGACAAGTTACAGATGTATGTTAATGGTTTAGAAATCCCCCAATAATAGTTTTCACTAGTTTCATATCAATATCATTACAATCTGTGGATATTTTATTACTACATTTATTAACTATATCAATAATTTCCTTCTCATCTACTGGTGTAAGAAACATAGAACAAGAATTCCTCTTTATAATATTATCTGTACAATCATCATTTGTTACCGGATCAGAGATATTTTGAGCTAATCTTGGTCCAACATTAACAAAAAAATTATTAAAACTATTAGCAACTACATCCATGTTATAATTTTCGATACCTTTGTCATTAAAGTATTTAGGGTAATGTATTTGTCCAGAGCCATCTTTAATAATACTATTTAATATATCCCATATTCCTTTAATATTATTTTTATTATATATTAATTTACCATAATAATTCTTCCATATCCTTATGATTCTTGTTAACTTGTTTTTATATTTTTTATATTTATTTTCTGCCTCTTTGGTTCTTAATTTAATAAATTATATCAAGTGTTTTTCTTCTTCCAGGCATTTTGTAATCCCTTAGTAATCCCAGGTTGGTCGTTATAGTTTTGTTTTGTACTATATTGCTTCAGTGAGCAATTTTTATCATATAATAATTTGAATATAGACCCTTTTCACTCACGTGACCTTCGTAAACGTGACCGCCATTTTGGACATGAAGAAATAACGGTTTATGGCACAGACCCTTTCAGTTCTCGCTCATCTAGCTGCTACAATGACTGCTTAGACTGCAACAATAATACCTAACACACATTTAAGTATCCGTCGTAAAGACGTGAAACTCGTCGCGTGACGAGTGTGTTCATTGATAAGCTAACACAATCTAAAAGTAGACATACCATCACACTGCCCTGGCGCTGTGTACAGTTTACCTTCTACGGTTTGTGCGCTCACTATTTGCCATTACTTTCTCCAACCCAGTGTCGAACTATGACAATATTTTCGGGGGGTCCCTTTTTTCCCCTTGGGGGGGGGGTGCTTGCGCTTGTCTCAGAGCGCGGATCTCCAAACACATGAGAAGCCTATCTTACGCACATATCACGCGGACTCCACACACGCATCGCGTCTGAAGTCATAACTCATCAGGGGAAATCGTGTCCGCATTGGCATGTTCAAAAAACAACCTCGCGTCAACAATGATACCACACGCAAGGAAAAAAAACAGTCAGGCTACTCAACACATCTGATCCACAGCAGCACCAAAGCATCACTGGAAATCATGTCAACAACCAATCTTCCATTTCAACACGCGTCAACAAATAAATGGCACCACAAACATGAACGAATCGGTCAGGCTACCGATTCCAAACCCACAGCAGATGAATAATTAAATGCATCTTACCTTAAAGCAGAATCGACCACAAAGGAAGCGTGTTGGCACTGTTGGCACACTTCCTTTCTACTAGTTTGTGTCCCCAACCTGGCAGCAGCAGTCGTTGTCATATCGGTTTATTTTATCTTTGATGTAAACACAACACTTCGGATATGCAAATGCTTCCCGTTACACACGATTGCTATGTCAATAAACAGCATTTTGCCAATATTTTAGAGACCATCCGTCTTCTCCGTCGGTCAGCATCTGTCGGGATCCGATAAAATGATAAATCTTGCCTTGTGTGTTGATGGTTACTACATCCAGGTGCACAACAATATAATGGCATGATGGAAGTCTTGCTGAAAGTAAAAACTTTCTTTGATGGCTATATTCCTTTCGATGCTTCGCCGTCGTTCCTCGTTGTTGGCTGTGGTAGACTACTGGTAGTTCATGTCCAAAATGGCGGCCACGTTTGTCGTGACGTCACGTGGGAAGGGTCCATACTTAAAAAGTTATCATATGCTCTATCAATGCTATTCTCTACATAAATTGATTCCCAGTCTTGCATTAATAAATCATTATTTAATGCAAACATGGCCTCCTCAGTCCTCACTCTCCTATACTTAAGTTTATGGTCTGTCACATTTCTCTTATGATTACAGTCATAAATTGTAAAAACTGGTAGATGATCACTGATATCATTGATTAATATTTCACCTATAATGTTGTTATCTATATCGTTGGTAAATATATTATCTATTAAGGTAGCACTATGGTCAGTAATTCTGGTGGGTCTGGTAATTTTTGGGTGGAGACTCATACTGTACATGGTATTAATAAATTCCTCAGTCATACTGTGCTTATTAGGGTTCAGCAGATCAATATTAGTATCCCCACAAATGAAGATAACTTTTTTTTTTTATCTACTGTAAATGTCTTTTCTACCCAGTCCTTAAACGCCTCTATACTAGTTTCTGGCGCTCTATATATACAGCTAATTAATACATTTCTACTTTTTTCAATATTAATTTCGGTTGTTAAACATTCTAATAAGTTATCAATCACTGTCATGCCATCTATTAACTTATAATTAAAATTACAGTCCACATACACCGCCACTCCTCCTCCACCTTTATTTTTCCTGTTTATAGAATTAAATTCATATCCAGCCAGTTTGAAATCCACTCCTTTCTCCAGGTCAGTCCAGCTCTCCGATATGGCGATTATGCTGAATGGATGAGTAAACTGACTTCAGTATTTCTTGATGTGTTTGAAGTTAGCGTCCCTGCTTCTGCTGTTGAAGTGTATTATTGATCATTTCCCCACAGCCTCAGTGGACTGATTGCACTGTTCCTCTGTGTAATGGTGGCGATTATCATTAATGGTTGAGAAAAAGTTAGTGTCCCTCTGAGTTACATGTTGATCCTGGGATTGAGATGCTGGCCTCTTCTGCCCCTCGGACCTGCTTGATCCATCCTGGTGCCCTGTGTCTGGTCGGAGTTTTATCGCACCGCTCCTGTGAAGGACGGCCCCATGAGGACAGTTGAGGGTTATACCTGTTAAAACTGTTAATATTATAGTCAGGCTGTCTGTTGTTGCCCAAATGAGGATGGGTTCCCTTTTGAGTCTGGTTCCTCTCGAGGTTTCTTCCTCATGTCGTCTGAGGGAGTTTTTCCTTGCCACCGTCGCCACAGGCTTCATCATTGGGGATAGATTAGGGATAAAATTAGCTCATGTTTTAAGTCGTTCAAATTCTGTAAAGCTGCTTTGCGACAATGTTTATTGTTAAAAGCACTATACAAATAAACTTGATTTGATTTGATTTGATTGTCCGGGTCATTATCTATATCCAATAGTTTATGGTCAGTGAATTAATGTGGTTTCAGTTCCAGGTTTTCATAATCAACAAGCATTTGCGTGAGCTGAGTAGTGTTCCGGGTGCTGGATGAAGGAGTTATTTTGGTGTGTGTCATGGCTGGGTTTGGTGTAGTGTCACGTCGGTATTGATTACCGTACAGTCCCGATAGCATCACTGGTATTTGTCCAAGTCCTCGATGTTCCATATGACCAGAACTCTCGCCTCCTCCGGTGTCCCGTTCAGCTTGATGAATGCTTTGCGGTTGGTGATCCATGTAGATTGAATGTTATTTTCCTTCTTCAGAAGTCGTGCTTTTCTGGCGATGTCAGCATTGCGTTTTGTCAGGTGCTCGTTGATGTAGACGTTTGTCCCTTTCAGCTTCCTTCCTTGTTTCAGTAGTGTAGCTTTGTTTCCGGCTGATGAATCTCATGATGATGGCTGGTCTCTCCTGGGTGGAATGTGGCAGGCCTCGATGTTGTTGCAATCGATATCTATTCCCTTTGAGTGTAGGAATGCCGACAGTTGTTGCTCCACGGAGTTGCTGCCCAGTTCATCAGATTCCCCCTCCCTTGTCACTGCTTTTGCATATGACCGGGGTTTAATCTGAATCCCAGTGACGATGACGTCGTTCATCCTGGTGTACTGTCTAATTCAGCAACTCTGCTCTCCAGGTGGGCGAGACGCCGCTCCTTCTCGGCGTTCTGCAGCCTGAGTGACTTCACTTCCGTCACCAGCTCCATGATGGTTTTCTGTTGCTGTTTAATAACAGAAACCTCTTCTGCCAGAAAGTCGAGTGACTTTTTAATGTCCTCGCCTTCCTCGGCTGTAAAGTTCTTTTTTTGGTGGCATAATTCACCAATAAAGCCATCCAATTCGGAAAAATGTTTGGAGAGTCCTTTCCTCACCTCACTGCCTTTCCGAAATTTCCCGCCAGAGGAAGTGACGTTACGGATGTCAAGCTGTGAATGTTGACTCATATTTATACTCTAGTTAGATTTTTTTTGTACTTTCTTTTAATTTGTTTGGTTTATTTAGATTTTGATGAGGGCCGCGTGTAGATTATCTTTAGCTATTAAGTGTTACCCTCAGTAAATAAATTTAAAAAAAGTACTGCACAACAAATACACTATACTACTGTCAAAACTCTATAATACTGAACTACTGGAGTACAATTTTATTATTCTACTTCATTTAACTTCTGTACTCCTCATCTACTGTATACGCTGCTGTACTACTGTACTACACTACTCATCTGATAATACTGTTACTTTACTACTAATACATATCGTATTGACCAGCTGTGTGTGTGCGCGCTGTAGGTGGATGGTTTGGAGGAGTACCTGAGTGACCCAGTGAAGCAGCATTACCTCATCAGGTTCCTCCCATCTAGCATCAAAACACGGCTGCTGCACCGACGGTGTGTATACACACACACACACACACACACACACTCTTCCTGTGTTGTACTGTCTCAATTGTAAATTGACCATTTGTTGTAAGAATAATGATCATCCCTGCTTATTTTTTGTGTTGTTCAAATGTGATGATGATTGTCGTCATTTCCTGTCCAAACAGGAAATACTTTTTCAGTTTCTATGAGAGTTTACAGAAGCTGTGCTACATAGGCCTTCTACAGTTCGGGCCCACTGAGAAGTTCATGGACAAAGATCAGGTAATACACGTGCTACCTGTCTCGCCCATCATGCACGTGTTACAGTGGTGCTTGAAAGTTTGTGAACCCTTTAGAATTTTCTGTATTTCTGCATAAATATGACCTAAAACATCATCAGATTTTCACACAAGTCCTAAAAGTAGATAAAGAGAACCCAGTTAAACAAATGAGACAAAAATATTATACTTGGTCATTTATTTATTGAGGAAAATGATCCAATATTACATATCTGTGAGTGGCAAAAGTATGTGACCCTTTGCTGTCAGTATCTGGTGTGACCCCCTTGTGCAGCAATAACTGCAACTAAACGTTTGCGGTAACTGTTGATCAGTCCTGCACACCGGCTTGGAGGAATTTTAGCCCGTTCCTCCGTACACAACAGCTTCAACTCTGGGGTGTTGGTGGGTTTCCTCACATGAACTGCTCGCTTCAGGTCCTTCCACAACATTTCCATTGGATTAAGGTCAGGACTTTGACTTGGCCATTCCAAAACATTAACTTTATTTTTCTTTAACCATTCTTTGGTAGAATGACTTGTGTGCTTAGGGTCGTTGTCTTGCTGCATGACCCACCTTCTCTCGAGATTCAGTTCATGGACAGATGCCCTGACATTTTCCTTTAGAATTCGCTGGTATAATTCAGAATTCATTGTTCCATCAATGATGGCAAGCCGTCCTGGCTCAGATGCAGCAAAACAGGCCCAAACCATGATACTACCACCACCATGTTTCACAGATGGGATAAGGTTCTTATGCTGGAATGCAGTGTTTTCCTTTCTCCAAACATAACGCTTCTCATTTAAACCAAAAAGTTCTATTTTGGTCTCATCCCATAGCTGCCAACTACTACGAATAAATCGTATTTATTACAATTTGTCGTTTTGATTACGAAAATACGAATTTACTACAATAAAATACGATTTTACCAATTTTCATGGGTCATTTTCAAAGTCTATCACCGGTGGGATTCGTATTTGATAAAACACCGCTTCATTCCAAGCGGCAGATACTACGCCAAATTTCATTGGCTATTGCTTGTTCTCTCAGCCAATCAATGATGCTATTAGATCATCCATGGCACGCTATTGTCTGGCCTTTGTTCACGAAGTTTCTGAACAAAGCATGGCGTTTCAAGCTTTTGTTATGAAGATGTAGCGTAGTACTAATGTCTAAAGAAAGCATGGCTAAGGGGAAGGGCCAGCGCTTCAAGGACTCGTACCGAGAGGCGTTTCCCTTCATTTCTAAGTCAAGTAAGGGCGATTAATTCAGTTTTGTTTGTGACTAATGAATGAATGGTGTTAGATATTGCCAAGTTTATGTGGTGCAATAACATCAACTGTTGACTGAGTAAGCTCTAGTCTATTTCTCTAATGTGTACTTTGTCAAAAGTTATATGTGCCAGTTGCATTGTTGGAAGTTTTTGCCTGATTCACTGACTATTTTCATACATTGTTGAAAAGAATTTTGCAAATTAATGTAAGATGATAGTTTAGTTTGTAGAATAAATTTTGTCAAACTATTTTGTTTTAGTGTGATTTTTCAGGGTAGTTTTGTTAGAAAGCTTTGGCGACCCCCCACCAAGACTCAGTACCCAACCTTGTATTACTATTTACAATTTCGGAATGTTGGCAGCTATGGCTACGTTCACACTGCAGGCTGAAGTGACTCAAATCCGATCTTTTCGCCCATATGTGACCTGTATCCGATCTTTTATTGACAATATGAACGACACAGATCCAATTTTTTCAAATCCGACCCAGGCCGTTTGGATATGTGGTCCTAATTCCGATTCCTATCCGCTCTTTTCATATGCGACTTCAGTCTGAACCGCCAGGTCGCATTCATCCGACTTGCACGTCATCAACAAGCCACAAACGTCACTATTCTGCGCTGAAGTAGGCGGCGGGTCTCTCAAAAAAAGTTACAACAACATGGCGCATAATCACGGGCGCAGATAGAGGGTGGGACTCGTCCCACCCAGATTTAAATTCACCTCGTTCGGTCCCCCCCACTTATAGGGAGGAAAAAACGTCTATGCTGTCTTTCTTTGCATAAGGCAAACCTCACGGAAAAATCAAAAGACTAATTACCATTCGGTTTATTGAGGTGCACAGCAGTGTATACATAGATGCTGGCCTCTTCTGCCCCTCGGACCTGCTTGATCCATCCTGGTGCCCTGTGTCTGGTCGGAGTTTTATCGCCCCACTCCTGTGAAGGACGGCCCCATGAGGACAGTTGAGGGTTATACCTGTTAAAACTGTTAATATTATAGTCAGGCTGTCTGTTGTTGCCCAAATGAGGATGGGTTCCCTTTTGAGTCTGGTTCCTCTCGAGGTTTCTTCCTCATGTCGTCTGAGGGAGTTTTTCCTTGCCACCGTCGCCACAGGCTTGCTCATTGGGGATAGATTAGGGATAAAATTAGCTCATGTTTTAAGTCGCTCAAATTCTGTAAAGCTGCTTTGCGACAATGTTTATTGTTAAAAGCGCTGTACAAATAAACTTGATTTGATTTGATTTAGTTGCAACAACTCACATAAAACAAAGACTGATATTCGGTTGGTTGAGCTGCGCAGACTGCACAAGTTGCGAGCTCGAGCTTGGTTGCTATGGTTACTAACAACAAGTTTGACAGGCATATCGGGGTTGGGGTTGGTTTGCTGGCAGCTTTGTCCCTCCCAGTTCAAAAAAACGTATCTGCGCCCCTGCGCATGACATCAATGCGAGGGATGCTTCGGGCTGTGAAGGTTCTGAATCTTCTCAATGGAAGGACGCAGAGGTTAGGGAGCTGATTTCCATTTGGGGGGATGCAGCTATTCAAGCTAGATTGGATGGGTCATACCGCAACCGGGCGGTTTTACTTCCGTAAACACTGGCCATGCTCACTGCGTGTGACGTCGGCGTATCCTGCAATGCGCATGCGGAACACTTTTTGTTCATACTGAGGATCACATACAAGTCGCATATATTTGTTAATGTGAACGACCTCACAAAAAAATCGGAATTGAGCATTAATCCTTGCAGTGTGAACGTAGCGTATGTCATCTGTCCACAAAACATTTTTCCAATAGCCTTCTGGCTCATCCACGTAATCTTTAGCAAGCTGCAGACGAGCAGCAATGTTCTTTTTGGAGAGCAGTGGCTTTCTCCTTGCAACCCTGCCATGCACACCATTGTTGTTCAGTGTTCTCCTGATGGTGGACTCATGAACATTAACATTAGCCAATGTGAGAGAGGCCTTTAGTTGCTTAGAAGTTACCCTGGGGTCCTTTGTGACCTCGCCGACTATTGCACGCCTTGCTCTTGGAGTGATCTTTGTTGGTCGACCACTCCTGGGCAGGGTAACAATGGTCTTGAATTTCCTCCATTTGTACACAATCTGTCTGCCTGTGGATTGGTGGAGTCCAAACTCTTTAGAGATGGTTTTGTAACCTTTTCCAGCCTGATGAGCATCAACAATGCTTTTTCTGAGGTCCTCAGAAATCTCCTTTGTTCGTGCCATGATACACTTCCACAAACGTGTTGTGAAGATCAGACTTTGATAGATCCCTGTTCTTTAAATAAAACAGGGTGCCACTCACACCTGATTGTCATCCCATTGATTGAAAACACCTGACTCTAATTTCACCTTCAAATTAACTGCTAATCCTAGAGGTTCACATACTTTTGCCACTCACAGATATGTAATATTGGATCATTTTCCTCAATAAATAAATGACCAAGTATAATATTTTTGTCTCATTTGTTTAACTGCGTTCTCTTTATCTACTTTTAGGACTTGTGTGAAAATCTGATGATGTTTTAGGTCATATTTATGCAGAAATATAGAAAATTCTAAAGGGTTCACAAACTTTCAATCACCACTGTACCTGTCTCGCCCATCACACGTGCTACCTGTCGCGCCTATCGTGCACGTGCTACCTGTCTCACTCACATACTGTACTGTGTAATGCTCCTAACTATAAACTACCTTTATACTCCTACACTGTGTATCCCATCGGACTGTACTACTGTTACACTTTACCACCAACACCGTTATCCTGTTAAACTCTAAAGGCCTCTGCATGCTCTTGCGACAAGGCTTTCGCAGATAGCTTTTCGCAGACAGTTGTAATTTATTGTTGAGCGGGGAGTAATAGGCGTGCGCGATGTTATTCACCGCCACAACGCAAGGGGGCGCGAAGTTGGTGGGTGTGGTTAGTGGAGTGTTTATCCTCCGGTTACTTATAATGACTAGAACTTTTTTTTTTTTTATAATGACTGGAACTGGAGTCGTATGGATGTACGTACTTCCTCAATCAACCGCTCTTCGTGCTGCTCCATCTTCGCTCGTGTTTTTAAAAATGCCGGTCGTGAAAACAAAACAAACCGGGAAAGTAGGGAAGCGGAAGTGCGTGTACAGCGGATGTAGAGTGGACCAATCAGAGCCCTCTTTTCTGCGGCGCTGTCTGCGAGGCTTCTGCGGTGGTCACAATTTTTGGGAGGTGCGCGCAGAGCGTCTGCGAAGGTGGGGGGGCTACGCAGACACTGTCTGCGACGCTATCTGTGAGGACTGCGTTGTCAGCATAAATTGGCCTTAACGCTGCTCCCATACTGCAGCGCGTGTGCTGGACTGTAATCTGAGGACTAAACAGTACACTGTGGTAACTTTACTCCTGCTAAACTCTGCAGAAAATAGTTATAGTTGCTTGTGTCTCTTACAGTTAGAAATATTCTGAAAGTGTGTGTGTGTTTTCCAGGGCTTTTTTTTCCTGAAGAGACATGCGAACATTTTGGACACGACAGTGTGTGAGCCGCACTATAACCTGGCTATAGAGACACGGCCGTTTGAGAAACGTCATTACACCTTTAACACACTGCAGGATGTGGACAACTACTGGTTCGATCTGATGTGTGTGTGTCTCAACACTCCGCTAGGTAACACACACACACACACACACACACACACACTAACATTTATTATTAAAATGTCTATGAGCAAAGTAACACGTTATTAATTCACAGGCGTGATTCGTTCTCGTAACCGTAATGGTGAGGGTGATGCCGAGAGAGAAGAGGCGGAGCCTGAGGTTACTGTGGGAACAGTACGTTATGAGAGGCTGCAGTACACACTCAAGTGAGAGTGGTAGCATTCATCTGTCTGCATTTCCTCTTCCTGTATTCATGTAGTCTGTGATTGTCAGGACTGAGTGGTTCTGCCTAGTGTGTGACATTGTGTTTTTTTTTTTTTTTTAAATTGGTTGATCAGAGGGAGCACTGAGGTCGTCGATGATGGCGTAACCCCAGGCGATGGGCAGGGGGCGGGAGGATTAGACTCCTCCTTCTTCAGTCACCTGAAACGTAACTGGCTCTGGACCACTTACCTGCTACCCAAGAAGGTGAGATGCATTTAGGAACCTAATGACTTGTGATTGGGCTTGATCACCCTGTAGCTGGCCACCTTTGATGAGGGTGTCTAGTGTTGAAAGGCCGAAACACCCCTTGATTCAAAGGAACACTACTGATGATGTGTCCTAAAATTGACAGATACAACCCCCACGCCACTTTTAACATCAAGGCACCTCATACGACTCAACATCTAATGGCACAATGGACAGTAATACCATCTCGTCCTGTGTTTTATGAATCAGTAGTAAGGAAGTCTGGTGTCGAGCAGAAATTAGTGAACTTTTAAATTCTTTTGATTAAAGTAAGGAGTAGAAAAAAGTAGTGAACAGAAACAAAAGTAAGGAGATGAATATGGAGAAGAATGGAGCAAACATGAAAGTAAGGGGAATATGAAGTGGGGGGGGCAGAACTGAAAATACAGAACTGAATTGAGCAGAAATTAAAGTAAGTAGAAAATTTTATGTAGATTAGATAGATAGAACTTTATTGATCGCTTTGGGCGGGTTCCCTCAGGGAAATTAAAATTCCAGTAGCATCATTACAGAAACAGAGAATAGAAATGGAGAAAAAACTTCTAGTTAAATTAAATTGGGTATTTGCATATACAAATATAAAAAAAAGTCCGGGTTCGAGCCCCGTGGCCGGCGAGGGCCTTTCTGTGCGGAGTTTGCATGTTCTCCCCGTGTCCGCGTGGGTTTCCTCCGGGTGCTCCGGTTTCCCCCACAGTCCAAAGACATGCAGGTTAGGTTAACTGGTGACTCTAAATTGAGCGTAGGTGTGAATGTGAGTGTGAATGGTTGTCTGTGTCTATGTGTCAGCCCTGTGATGACCTGGTGACTTGTCCAGGGTGAACCCCGCCTTTCGCCCGTAGTCAGCTGGGATAGGATCCAGCTCGCCTGCGACCCTGTAGAAGGATAAAGCGGCTACAGATGATGAGATGAGAAATATAAATAAGAATAAGATGATATGGGGAAGAGGGGAGGAAAAAAAAAAGGGCCAACGGAAGAGATATTGCACTTTATATTGCACATTGTCCGGTATTGCTTATTGTCAGGCTAGGTTGCTGCTCCTTCCCGTCCTCTGTCCTCCTGTTCCCCCTCCTCCCCCCCAGAGAGGAGTTGTACAGTCTGATGGCGTGAGGGACAAAGGAGTTTTTGAGTCTGTTCGTCCTGCACTTGGGAAGGAGCATTCTGTCACTGAACAGGCTCCTCTGGTTGCTGATGACGGTGTGCAGAGGGTGACTGGCATCGTCCATGATGTTCAATAGTTTGTCCATAGACCTCTTCTCTGCCACCGTCACCAGAGAGTCCAGCTTCATGCCGACCACAGAGCCGGCCTGCCTGATCAGTTTGTCCAGCCTGGATGTGTCCTTCTTGGATGTTCCCCCCCCCCCCCCCCCCCAGCACACCACGCTGTAAAACAGGACACTGGCGACCACAGACTGATAGAACATCCACAGGAGTTTCCTGCAGATGTTAAAGGACCGCAGCCTCCTAAGGAAGTACAGCCTGCTCTGTCCCTTCCTGTATAAGTGATTGGTGTTGCAAGTCCAGTCCAGCTTGCTGTCCAGCCACAGCCCGAGGTACTTGTAGGAATCCACAGCCTCCACCTCGACTCCCTCGATCAGAACTGGTCGTGACCTTGGTCTGGACCTCCCAAAGTCAATGACAGCTGAATGTGACACAGCTCCGCGTTGTAGCAGAAGTCCGCGGTGTACAGGGTGAAGAGAAGAGGGGCCAGCACCGTGCCCTGGGGTGCTCCGGTGCTGCTGGTCACAGTAGGAGCAATGTAAAGAGCAAAAATGAAAATCAAGAGTGTAAAATACACAGTGACGCACACAGCTGTGGTGTAAATGTTGTTACTTTTGTACTTTTTGTAGTAACGTTGTAATTGTTCTGTTACTGTGACAGTAATGTTGTAGTAATGTTGCTTGGTTATTTGTCCCCTCAGCCTGGAGACAGTCAGACTGTGCGTCTGAGGAACCTGCTGTCCAAACACCCCTTCCCCAAATCTGTGTGCACAGGTGTGTGAGTGAGGGATATTAGTAGTCGAGGTTTTAATAACACCAGTGATGTCTTTACACACTCACACTCTGTCTGTCTGTCTGTCTGTCTGTCCCTGTCAGTGTTTCAGGGTGGTGGTCCTCTGCCTACCCCTGCTGTTCTGGAGGAGGAGGTGCAGGTCGGAGTGGAACCGAGCTCGAGGAACCAACAGGTGCGTGGAGGAAAGAGACAAAAACGCAAGAGGCAGAAGAAGGAAATAATCAAACCACCGAAAAAGAAGAAGAAATGTAAGGACGAGAGACATGGCATGATTTCCATCTATCTAAAATTTTACACAGGCAGTGTGTGTGTGAGAGAGAGAGAGAGAGAGAGAGAGAGAGAGAGAGATGGGAAAGGAGGAGAGCAATAGAGTGAAACCCACTGAAGAAAAGGATAGAAAACGAGAGACGCAAACTGAGGGAGACAGACTGAAGTGGATTAAGAGTCAGTGAGACAAGGGGGAAAAGGAGCAGAGAGACAGATAAAGACAGACAGCAGTCTGGTGTAAGTGTGTGTGTGTGTGTGTAGTGAAGACGCGGAGCATGTGTCAGGATGAGACGGATCGTAAAGCTCTGATGAGAATGACGAGACAGAGAGTGATGTGGACTCATCTGGAGGACAGCATCCTGATGTTGTGTAGAGTCGCCAGTCACTTCCTCAACTGCAAGGTATGCGCGCACACACACACACACACACACACACACACACACACACACACACACACACACATCTGTGTAAACATACTTGTACACACACAAGGACAGATAATTGCGCATACACGTTTAATTTGTGAATTGTTTATTTGCACGTGTGTGCGCGCGCGCAGATTAAGAAGCCATTTGTGACGTGGAACGTGGTGCGTGATATTCTGCACAGAGACCTGGAACTGTCTCTGGATAAAACGTCTCTATCAGTCAGCCGACGTTCACGCTACATCATGAAGAACCCTCAGACCCACCTGAACTACAGGTACAAACTACAGAACCCTCGAGAATATTACCACAGATAAAATACAGAACCACTTAGAACCCATCAGTACTGTAACAAGGCTCCAGACTATTTTTAAGAATGGTCCCGGAACCGTCCCAAAACTGGAGACTGATCGTCCCAGGTATTTTGTGGACGTTAGTGTTGGGTTTATATCCCAGTTTAATTTCTCGTGCTGCTGAAACATGAGCAGTGAGCTGCTTTCCTGCTGTTTCACAGCTGCATCACTCTCTCCAACTCTCTTTAGAGGAAAGGAGATAAAGCACACTCCAGAAGGTCCCTGGACTTGTGATGTCATAAGCCAATTAGCATATTAATGGCCTTATTGTGATCAGTGCCGTTACAGATGAGGGTACATGAAGAAAGTTTTCGCTTGGTGTACAGTAAAATAGAGCAGAGAGAATTGATCAGAATAGACAACTAGAAAAGCACTCGGAGAGCGCAGACCTCCGCCAAGAATCCTTTAAAAAAAAAAATCCGGGATCCAGAAGGTGATCCGGATCACCGCCAAAATTTAATGGCTTGTTACTTGTGCCCGGTCACACCTCTGGAAAAAAATTCAGAGCAATCCGTTCATTACTTTTTCCGTAATGTTGCTAACAAACAAACAAACCAACGCTACCGAAAACATAACCTCCTTGGTGGAGGTAACAACAGATTATTAATTATTTCTTAGTGAAGGAAGTCGTCTTTAGTCACAGCACATCGTCCATAACTGTACCACTTTATAACTTTTACACATTTACACAAGACTGCAGTGTCTGTTCCAACACAGACTAAAAGAACCAGTGAGCAGTGGAAGCTACAGAACTGTATAGAACTCACCACTACAGATAAACTACAGAACCATTTAGAACCCATCACAACTACAGATAAACTACAGAACCATTTAGAACCCATCAACTACAGATAAACTACAGAACCATTTAGAACCCATCACTACTACAGATAAACTACAGAACCATTTAGAACCCATCACTACTACAGATAAACTACAGAACCATTTAGAACCCATCAACTACAGATAAACTACAGAACCATTTAGAATCCATCAACTACAGATAAACTACAGAACCATTTAGAACCCATCACAACTACAGATAAACTACAGAACCATTTAGAACCCATCAACTACAGATAAACTACAGAACCATTTAGAACCCATCAACTACAGATAAACTACAGAACCATTTAGAATCCATCAACTACAGATAAACTACAGAACCATTTAGAACCCATCACAACTACAGATAAACTACAGAACCATTTAGAACCCATCACAACTACAGATAAACTACAGAACCATTTAGAACCCATCACAACTACAGATAAACTACAGAACCATTTAGAACCCATCAACTACAGATAAACTACAGAACCATTTAGAATCCATCAACTACAGATAAACTACAGAACCATTTAGAACCCATCACAACTACAGATAAACTACAGAACCATTTAGAACCCATCACTACTACAGATAAACTACAGAACCATTTAGAACCCATCACAACTACAGATAAACTACAGAACCATTTAGAACCCATCACAACTACAGATAAACTACAGAACCATTTAGAACCCATCAACTACAGATAAACTACAGAACCATTTAGAATCCATCAACTACAGATAAACTACAGAACCATTTAGAACCCATCACAACTACAGATAAACTACAGAACCATTTAGAACCCATCACAACTACAGATAAACTACAGAACCATTTAGAACCCATCACAACTACAGATAAACTACAGAACCATTTAGAACCCATCAACTACAGATAAACTACAGAACCATTTAGAACCCATCACAACTACAGATAAACTACAGAACCATTTAGAACCCCACTACAGTTAGACTACAGAGCCCTCAGGAACCTGCCACCACTAAAGAACCCTCCGATCCAAATCCAACACAACTACTGCAAAGCTGCAGAGCTCGCTGATTTCTTCTAGAACCCTAAGCAAAACTGTGTGTGTGTGTGTGTGTGTGTGTGTGTAGGATCTGCTTGGCTGAAGTGTATCAGGATAAAGCTTTGGTTGAGCAGTTCATGAACAGAACCAACAACTACACGGATCCCACGGTGAGTCTGCCTGGGGAGAGAGAGAGAGAGAGAGGGAGAGAGAGAGATTACTGCAGGAATGTGTAATGGTCTGTGTTGCTAACTGTGCGTGTGTTTTGAAGGTGTGTGCTGAGGAGTTTAATGAGTTTGTAAGTGCTCTGAGGATGAAGTTCAGCTCCAGCTGTGGTTCTAGTGAAGTTGTTCTTCCAGACACCAAAGAGGAACTTTTCAACAAGTAACACACACACACACACACACACACACACACTTTTTTCAAAATGGATAGTACACGATTTTCTGATTTTATCTGTTTTTCCCCCTCCAGGTTTAAAGTTTACACTATTGGGGATGAATCAGCATGGACCAAAGACGTACTGAACAGGTGTGTGTGTGTGTGTGTGTGTGTGTGTGTGTGTGTGTGTGTTGGTCTGTAACCGTACCGTAGTGGTTCAGTTCAGACAGAGGGTGTTCTGAAGATGAGTAGTGAATAAATCTAAACACAGGTGAACCCTGTGTGGTGCCGTTACAGTAAAGTAATCAACACTGTGGTGGTGTGATAAGGCCCGCCCCCCGAGTTGATTGTTTTTCTGTAGCAGTACGTATAAAGGTTTGTTTGTTTACACAGCGTGGATGATGTAGCTGGTGAGCTGGGCGGAGCTCCACAGTCACAGACAGGGCAGTGCCGGTCAGGTAGAGGTCCTGCTGGATACGGGGGGGGGTGAGGGTGAGTCAGGCTGTGGGTTTGAGTTCCCTTCCAGGTGGCTTACTCTACGAGGGGCCGATGATGAAGGGCGTGTCTGTCATGACAGGATCAGTCTTATCATCTGTGTTAGAGTTGCTCCAGCTGGAACTTCTACGGTTGAGTTCTACACAAACAAAATAGTTTTTATAAGTAAGAGCAGAGATGACGTTTCCAGCTCAGCAGAAGGTGGTGCCAGAGATCCCAAAGGGTTTGAGATCGATGTCCTGCTTCATGTGTGTGATGAAGCCGATGAGGTCGGTGCGGGTCTTCAGACTCAGAAGGAGTAAGATAATGTTTGGATGGTGTCGGATCACACTCTGCTGGTTCTAGTCAGATCTTCCCTAAAGCACAACAACAAAGTATCATGTATTAAAGATCTCGTATGTTTTTAATCCATTTACAGGTCCTGTGAATGAGCTGTTACTATGGAAACGATAATGTATTGTGTTTAAACTGATAAACTGTGTGTGTGTTGTAGTGTGGAGGATATTCACACTCTGGTGCTGAACAATCTGATCCAGAGCACACTCGTCCTCTCCAACATGCAGGTGAAGTCCTGCCGGGCCTTTCAGGTACATGCATGCATGCACGCACGCACTATAAGGTTGTGGTTTTCCTACACCACTACACAATTTTATTATGGATTAATTTTTAATAATCAGATTTTTCATCATTCTCTCTCCAACCCCCCCCCCCCAGTCTTTCTCTCTCTACAGTAAATATAATCAGGAAGTCTTACAGCAGGTCTTCCTCAGCTGTAAGAAACGAGGTCTGGTGAACCGTCGCCGTGCCAACAGGGCCCTTGGGCCCAGAAAGAACCGAGCTGTGCCCTGCCTGCCCATGTCCTATCAGCTATCTCAGCATTACTACAGGTCCCGCCCACTTGTGCTCAGACTCCACCTTTCTAACCGAGAGAACCCCGTCTCTACGGCTCTGTCTCAAATTATATAATTTATCAGGGTTCCTTAAGGGCTCTTTGGACAGCAAAGGGTTCTTCACTTCCTAAAGATCTTTATAAAAGAGGAGAAACCCTCCATAGAACCCTTAAGAGTGTAATTGTGTATAACTGTAAATGTTTAGTAAATAGTAATTTTTTATTGGCTCATATATATTTTTTTAAATCTTTTCTTTTTCAGTCTCAACTTTTATTCAAGTTTTAAATATTTTAAATACATTGTAATTCCTTATTTTGTTCAGTTTATTTACAGTCTCCTCCCCCCGTTCAGGTATTTCTCCTGGCGTTTCCCGAGTACGCTGTATAATGATGTGTATGATCTGCTGGAGGCTCTGGGTCAGAAAGGACCAGTGGACCGACCCAACACCTTCTCCTTCCAGAGAGAGAAAGTGAAGGATGAGGGTGAACAGCAGAGTGGAGGAGGAGGAATGGAGGATGAGGACAAGTGTCTGGCGCCCCCTGCTGATGTGGAGGACATGCTGGTGTTCCCCATGGACTCTGCAGGAGGAGCGACGGCGTGCTGTCTCACATTACTGACCCTGGGCCTGATGAGTGTGGACATCTCCGTCCCACAGCAGATCGTCGTAGTGGACAGCACACTGGTGGACAACGAGGTGGTCAAGAGGTAACACACACACACACACACACACACACGAGAAGAAAAAATTTAAAGAATTAAAAAAGAAAGCAAGAACGTAACAAAGAAACTAAGAGAAAGAAATGAAGAGAATTAGAGAAAGGAAGAAAACAAATCACACTCAACACTGGTTTGTTTAAATCTTATTACCATGTTTAAATGACGTGATGGATTTGTGACCGTGTGTGTGTGTGTGTGTGTGTGTGTGTGTGTGTGTGTGTTAGTATCACTAAAGAGCTGGAGGAGGAGGAGGAGGAGGGCGGTGCTCGGTTTGAGGTGAAGGCTCACCAGGCGTCTCACACTAATTACCTGCTGATGAAGGGATACTTCGTCCCAGGAATCATCAGCCTGAGGAACGCCACGTCTACTGAACACATCGCAGTCAACGCCTGCAGCCTGTGCATCCGCCTGCGCAACACACGCACACACTCCCTGTTTACACAGAGCGGTGAGACACACACATACATACATACATACATACATACATACATACATACATATATCTTTATTTCTTAGGTCACTAAAGAAATGTAGACGAAGATTTTCTCTCTCTTTCTCAGACAGTGCAGTCTTTTCCACTCCCACTCTTCCCTCCTCCATCTCTCGTATAATTGATCGGCAGCGCATGGGTGGGAGGAGCCTGGAAGAATGTGTGTCCATTTTGGGTTACAACCGTGCAGACGTGGAGGCTGTACAGGAGGTCATGGTTTCTGTGGCAGCGGGGGAGGAGTTTGGCATCGACCTGCAGGATTTGTACAGGAAATGCATACACCTGGAACAGGTGGAGAAGGGGCGGGGCAAAACATTGCAGCAGTACATCCAGGTGAACGAGAGCGAGAGAGAGAGAGAGTATTGGAGTGCGTGTGAGATATGAAACGTATATGTATAGTGTGTGTGTGTGTGTGTGTGTGTGTGTGTAGGACCTGTTAGACTGTGAGAAGGTGTTGGAGGTGGGCGCTCTCTCTCCACGATTGGTCTGTATGGACTTCGCTGGTCCATGGCTGTTGCAGTGCCCCAAAGTGTCTGAAGGGCCATGTCCCCTCCCCCAAGATGCCCCACCCACCACCACTGACATCACTCCAGAAGCACCACCCTCTGCCTCACATCTCACTCCTGAAGCACTGCTTACTTCTCCCAAACTGCCACTAAAGAGACGGTTAGATCAGCTGGACGATGGTGTTGACGTTCCTCCTGTCAAGAGACCCAACATGGAGACTGTTGCTATGGAGACGGGGGAATCCGGTGCAGAAGAGGACAGGGTTAAAGCATCTCTTCCGGATCCACCCACTTCTGATAAAGAGGAAGTGGTGCACAATGAAGACACACTGACTGCGCATTCAAATAAGGAGAAAAGCATGACACAGACCCAAGGTGTGTGTGTGTGTTGATTTAATATACAATACCCGTATAGTTTGTCTGTGTTTAACAGCGTGTTTCTGTACTGTGTGTAAGTGCTGTATGTTCATTAATTCTGTAGGTGGAGAGAATACAGAGAGCGTGGAGGAGGAGGAAGAGGAGTAAGTCTCAGCTCCGAGTTATACAACACACTGTTATCCTGTATATATTATATTTTATATATAAGTGGGCTGTAATCCTGATCATGTTCCCAGTATTGTTAAAGGGTGTATCTCAGCCCCAGAACACTCTATTAGAGTGGATTATAGACCGGAGTAGAGTGGGTCCCAGCCCATCCTGCTGCAGTCGACTGGATCACATCTCCCACTACAGTATCACCGTGGATTCTGACTGTGTGGTTTTATTGTGGATCCTGTAACGCTGTGATTAGTACTGTGTTTATTATAGTGCAGGGGTGTCACACTCCTTCACTGAGGGCCACATCACTAAATTTCTCAGTCATTGAGGGCCGAATAATCACTGAACGTCCATTTAAAAAGGGCAACCATGAAATCTGCACGACAGAATGATTAATTCATTCAAGAAGTTTTGAACACTGTTTTATTGGGGATCAGTAAAACAACAACTCGGCTAATTTCCAGGACTCTCCGGAAAATCTGAAGTAGGCAGCTTTGGAATTTGCAGCGGTGAAGCATGCTGGGGGGGGTCGGTCATGCCCCTCTGAAAAATTTGAAATTTGCATGCCTTCTGGTGCGTTCTCAGCTCATAAATTATTGACCATTTCCATGTAAAATACTTGCAAACTCTGTCTGAAATTTCCCTCCAGACGTGTGTGTGTGTGCTTGGTTTTCTCATACCCCTTTTCCACCAAATCAGTTCCAGGGCTGGTTTGGGGCCGGTGCTGGTTCACAACTCGTTCAACTTGCGAGCCAGCTGAGAACCAGTTTGCTTTTCCATCGCTCGTGGTGCTAAGAGAAGACACGTCAGTTACGTCGCTGTATACGTCAGTTACGTCGCTGAATACGTCAGTTATGTCGCTGTATACGTCAGTTATGTCGCTACGTTTGCATAAACCTTAGAGTGAATATCGAAGCAAAAACAATACGGAAGAAGCAGCAGCAACAACAACAATAATAATAATAATAATAATGGATGACTTCATGTTTGTACAGCTGCGGCTTCTCGTCGCTTAAAAATGGCGATCTTTTGCGGTCTTGTTATTGTTGTTGGTCTTAACAACTCCACCCCCCGCTGACGTAAGCGGTTCTTTCCTCTGGCCCAGCAGAGAGCTGGTGCTAGCCTGGAACCGGTTTTTCTGGCCCCAGAACCAGTTCTTTGTCAGTGGAAACAGAAAACCCGGTTCCAAACTAAGCACTGGCCCCGAACCAGCCCTGGAACTGCTTTGGTGGAAAAGGGGCATCAGTGACCCTCTGTAGAACGCTGCCTGGCTCTGTAATATCACTACATGGTGAGCTGATTTGGTGTGTGTGTAATGGACGTGGTGTGGTATTGTGTATAGTTGTAATTTCAGCATAAATATTTGCACTTTGTAAGTATGAAGCCTCAGCTAAGCGACCAAACACCTGTCTGGGAACTGAGGCACTCCGGGTCACTTCTGGATATGAAGATAACAATTCTTAGATATGAAAATATTAATTATGATTTATATGTACAAACCTGCAGAAAACATTCGACTTTATATTTATTTGGCCCCATGGAAAGTTTTAGTTTTTCTTCCGTGGCACTTTGTGAAAACCGAGTGAAATCGTCTGCAACAATCACCAAATGCATCTTTACCATCTGCTATGGTGTGGTCACATGGTCCGGCTCAGCCAATCGGAACATGAGAATCAATCAATGACTACAGCGTCGCTTCTGGTCGTGCTAGACCCGAATTGAAGACACTTTCGTGGTGAAATAATTGGACTTGCACCAAATCATGGGCAGCGGAGACGATATATAAATCGTTTGAATATTGAAAGGCAAGTTTTTATTTTTTTCTGGGATTGAGTAGCCGGCGCAGACCGTCTGTGTAGGCGGAGAAAACCATCGGTCGCCGGCGCTTGTGGACATCTCGGATTTCTCATTCATTTAATTTGATTCCATTTCAATACATTTCCAACTTTTTGTTTGGTATCTTTTAAGATCGAAACATGAAAATGAGTGAGTCAGTAATTTAGATTCAGTACGTCAGTAGGCTGTAAACTCACCAGGCATCACCAGTGTGGCAGGAAAAACTGAACAGTCTGGCTTCAATTGGAACATCTTTAAAATTCAACTTCCATTCATTCATTCATTCCCAGTGTATTAGAGGATACTCCAGTGTGGGGTTTTATGTTTTTAACATGTAACATACAGTAGGATTATTAATTTTAATGAAAATAAGTGCAGTAAACTATTTACATTCAGTATAATAACTTGCCTTTCCTCATCATTCAGAAACTCGGTGGCAGTAAAGTGTGTGTGTGTGTGTGTGTGTGTGTGTGTGTGTGTGTGTGTGTGTGTGTGTGTGTGTGTGTGTGTGTGTGAGAGAGAGTTTGCTGTGAGTAAACTAAACTAATTGTCTGACTCTTAACATCCCAAAACAAGTCGGCTTTCGTTCATGTTTCCTGAAAGCTTCGACTCTTTTTCAGCTTTCCTTTTCTTTGCCAACATCTTGACACTTAACAGCAAAAAGCGAGTTTGTGATCTTTCTTTAGTCATGAATGACCAGCTGTTTACTTGAAGGTGGGCTGCACCATCTAGTGGATGGATGAGGAATTGCGTTTCGTGGTCATGGTTGACGCAGAGAATGTAGAATCTTTGGTTGACGTTGTGGCTGTTTTGGTTCTTTGTGTGGGCCAGACGTGGCCCGCGGGCCGTATGGTGGATCCCACCCCCTGATACTCGAGTATTCGATTCTAATACAAAGGATCATAACTCTTTATACTCAAACACCACAATCCAGGTCCGCTGGTTTCATACAGTTCATCACTGTCCATGGTTCACTCGTGTTCTAATTTTAAAAAGTGTATCCTAACCCCCAAGTACCGTTACCCAGTGGGTTCTAACTCCTCATAGTGCAAAATATTAGATAAATATATCGGAGCCCAGTACATTATACTATTACAGTACTATAGCTGTTTGAGTTTGTGGCTCCTGACCCCTCATACATTGGTTATAGAAATATTTTTATGTAAACATGACTGTTCCCTTTTCTGGCCAGGTGTGTTTACTGTGTGTGTGTGTATGTGTGTGTGTTTGAGTGTGTTGAGTTTTGTCGCTCGTCCGTGGCGTGTTGTGGACGGGTCTCTGAACAGGCCTGTGTGTAAGGGGATGTTAGAGGCACTGCTCTTACACATCATGACACACCCTGGTGTTCCAGAACCGGCACTGCTGCAGCATTACAGTGGAGTCCTGCAGCCCGTGGTCATCATGGATCTGCTAAAAGTAACACCACACACACACACACACACACACACACACACACACGTGTTTAAACCCAACTAGTCGTCACTTACTTTGTGTTTTTCCCTCCCAGGTTCTTGAAGAGTTGGGGTGTGTGATAAAGCGCTTTATAGTTAATCGGCCCAAAGCGTCTCTGTTTTCTCGCCCTGCCATTCCCAAGGTCAAAGGTCACGGAGAGGTCAGTGTATTGGAGGATGTGGTGGCGTTTTACGAGCCCACAGTGGACTGCAGTTTAAGACTCTCTAAACTCTTCCCTCATGAGTCCTGCTGGAACAGATGGGTGCAGCTGTGTGCACACTGAAAACACTCTCAGTTCAGCGTGAGTGTTTTTACTGAACTTGATTAAAGCTGTGTGTGTTTTTCTGTACATTAAGGCAGTTTTGTTTGTGTACAGGATTCTGAATGAACACTGATCGTATTTTTGATGTGTTTTTTCGCTCTCCTCCATCATTCCTGTTTACGTGGTTTAGCAGAGCATGGCAGTGGATTTTTTTTTTTTCTCCCCCCCAATAAACCTTTTATATTTATTTTAAACCGTTTGGGATTAAAGTGTGAAACTTTGCTGATGGAATGTTGGAGAACTGAAATTCTCCCAGCTGATGATCTCGTGATGTTTCAGTTTAGCTTCGACTCCCTGGAACTGGGGATAACTTACAGTGCTGATTTACACTCAAGTCGTCTTGTGCTCCTGTTTAAGTCTGGACCTCCTCTACCTGTGGTGTCAGTGTGAAGAAGTTTGGAGAAAGTCTGACTTTTGCATCTCCCCCAAATTCACATGGTGGGTTCAGGAAGTCGAGACTTGGGCAGAAGTTTGGTGTCCTGTTGTGCGTCAAAGCTGAGAGATATCTCTGAATTTTTCCAGTCAGTATGTTGGAAAAATTCAGGTTTTGGAGACACACACACTGGTTATACTATGTATAAAATAATGATCTGTTGATCAAAATTTGAATGAAACATGATCAGTTACACTGGTCCATAATTAAGTTATTCCATGAAACCGAGTCGTACGTGAGCTGATAGGCGACGAGGCGCATAGCACTGAGATTGAGTGGAATAACGGTTTTATTCTCTCCACATTCACTGGGTTTTGAGAAACAGAGCATTTTTATTCTTTGCAAATTCAATAAATAAAAACTTTATACAAAACTTCTAACAAAATCATTTCCGCTTAGAATGTAAGGAAACCAGTGAAATAACAGGAGCAATTTGTGAAAAAATGCAATAATTCTTGAAAAATAAAGATACTTTTATTCCATATTTTGGGTTTTGTTTTTGAGTAGTTTTTCATCCTCGGTTGATTCAGCAACACTCCACCATTTTGGTTTTTCTCTACTCACGGTACATGAGCTGATATCCTAGTAGTCGAGTAGCCAATCAGAGTGCGCGATTGCTCATATCCAGTGAATGTGGAGAGAATACTTTGCAGTATATGTAATACATGAAAGTGGTGTTGATTTACAGTGGAAGTGGGAAAGCTCAATTAAAGTCCTGTTGATCATGTGACCTGCTCCAGACGTCTATTACATTCACTTTAACTACACACACACACACACACACACACAGTGGGTCCTGATCAACACTGTATTACTCAGAGTGCAGTCCCATACTTAGTACTCCAGTTGGGTGTGTTGGTGTACTGGAACCCGTTCCCTAAATTGGGGACTTTAATATTATGGTTAATGTAATGAATCCAAAACATCAGTACTCTAATATTAATATCTTAAAATCTGTCTGTGTTACACAAATCTGTCTGAAACCTACAGATTTTATTGGTTGGAAATCAGAGCTTCATATTTTCAGCTTGGGAGCGTGACAGGAACACGAAACGTGCAGTTTTGTGTACGGCTTGAGCTCCTGAAGATGAAGAAGCCTTTGTCACAAGCACAGACTTGAGCACAGTGAAATTCCTCCTCTGCATTTAACCCATCTGAAGCAGTGAACACACACCCAGGGCAGTGGGCAGCTCTGCTACAGCGCCCAGGGAGCAGTCAGGGGTTCGGTACCTCGCTCAAGGGCACTTTAGCTCAAGGCTGCCCCATGTTATCCTAACCTGCATGTCTTTGGACTGTGGGGGAAACCGGAGCACCCGGCGGAAACCCACACAGACACGGGGAGACCCCTGTTGGCCGCTGGGTTCAAACCCAGAACCTTCTTGCTGTGAGGCGACAGTGCTAACCACTGCACCACTGCGCCACCTGCAGTGCAAATATTAAGATGATCAGAGAAAGTCAAGTATTTTGCCCAAAAAGTGTTTTTGGGAGAAAAATTTGACTTCCTTGAATTTTCTCCAGTTTCACAGGGCAGGTTAAGGAAGGCCAGAAGGAGAGAGGAATGAACTTCTGGTGTTCCTGTCCTGCTCCGAAGCTGAGAAATGAGGCTCTGATTTCCAGTCAGTAGATTTCAAATGTGCAGGTTTTGGATGCACAAAGTTAAACAAAAAACAGTTGACAGTGGTAAGTGTCATACAGCACACACAATTTTTATTTTTAAATACTGTATGTATAAATAAGCATCTGTTATATTAAACTCTACACCAAGCAGGAGGGATCAATTCAAGCCCCAATCATCAAATTTAACACTTTCAGAAGTTTACATACAAGTGTAACACTACACCACACCCCCCCCAAAAAAAACAAGCTTTTCTTCCAGTATTCATCTTTAGTTAAGAAGAGAGCAGAGTACAGCTGACCATTCAGACCACAATCCTGCTAACAGCCAGCGGTTAATGATAAAAACAATAATTTTTACCTTATATAGTGCCTCTCTCACACCCAAGTTTGCTTTACAAACTGATAAAACTGATGATGGTCATGTGTACATAACAGAAAACACTGACTTTTGGACTTGGTCCTGCTCTTCTCTTTAAAGCTGGACTGCCTTTCAGATTTTTCAAGTGTAGGTCGTAAAAAGAATTTTCCCGACACCCAATTATTTTTGCTTAGTGACTGAAAGCTACTGAATTCAGATCACAGACTTCCAATTTTATTAGTTTTTAAATAGAACAATTAATGAGTTTAGAGCCACGTGGCCCTAAATTCTCCGCTATTTTTTCCTGCTTCACCATGACTCAATTCAAGATACTACGTCATGCATCACGTGGTGGGCTTTCCCCGTTCACGCAAGGCATTGTGGGATACAAATTTGAAACAGGAGAGAAAAATGGAGGACGTGAGTGTGCAAATGAAACGTGAAAGAGTGACTACAGTAACGGAAAGAAAGTGAGAAGAAAAGACGTTATGTTCTATACGAAGGAAAGGAAACGCAGGACCAAACTAATAAATATTGGCGCTCAGCGAGCACCTCGGTGTGATCAGCTGTTCGTTTAGCGACAGAATGATGGAACTGTCAGTGCACGCTCAAAGGGAAACCTGTAGATGGCAGTAATGCAACACTGTGGATGCCAGCTGCCGTAAAACCCAAAAGAAGAAGAAGAAGGTAAACCTGCGCATGCGCACACGGACTTCCTCTGTCTGCTTGACTGCGGCAAGCGAGCGATTTCATGCACATTATTTGCTTTAATCCCCTCAAATTAAATAACTTCCCAGCCACAGAATGGCCTGATATTTTGTGAGATATTACAGAAATAAACAGATATCACAATCACCACATTTCAGACGGAACTAAATTTCACTGGTTTTATGAAATCGAAAGGCCGTCTCGCTTTAACTTCATAGTACTGAACTCTGTGTACACTGATGATATCTTCAGTAAGCACATTATCCTGGTCAGAGTGGGATAGGACACCATCTCACTCACACACACACACACACACACACACACACACACACACACACACACACATTAAGAGAAGATAAGCTTTATTTATCCCGAAGCAAAATTTCTTGACAAGATGATACAAATAGCAATTATTAGATTTGCTAAAAAAAAAAATGCAGTAGCAGTTACAAACATGTAACACAATTGACAGGGGTGTGGCTTTTTGGCATGCTTTTGGGAGGTGGGAGGAAACCCTCATGGACATGAGAAAACGTGCGAAACTCGACACAGTAAATCTGAAATAGTTCTGGTTTTAAAGGTATGCTCCGGTATATTGATGCTATATGACAAAATCACAAGCAAAATTTCGCATTCTCGTCTCATTATCTGTAGCCGCTTTATCCTGTTCTACAGAGTCGCAGGCGAGCTGGAGCCTATCCCAGCTGACTACAGGTGAAAGGCGGGGTACACGAAATTTAAATCCCTTTCTAAATGTCTGTAAATGTGAGAGAATTTTGTTTCAATATTTAACACAAAATAACATTTACAATAAAATCTGTTATATAGTGTTGAATAATTTCTCACACTGGGAATTTATTGCATCATTATACACCCAAAATTAATTTCAGTTTCAAATGCAAACTGACTGTAATACAAGGAAGTAAAGCCTCAGAGTCTGCGGGTTCACGTGGTTATTATTGCCGGAGTTTTACATTTTCCGAGGCATGAATTTGAGTTTTATGGGGTGTGTAGGGGCCTGAGGTCCACTGTTGTTCAGCTCCAAAAGAACCTAATTGGAAAACACATAGTTACAGCTGTTGACAACAGTTAAGCAGTACTTTGTTAGCATTAGCTGACAACTTTGCCATTAGCTTTAAGCAGGTTTGCTATAGAAGATCCTGACCTTTGTTTCTTCAGAAAGACTGATGTCAAATCTCCGTAGTATCTCAACAATAGCCAGCTTCATGGCCACAAGGGCAAACCTCATCCCGATGCAGTTTCTGGGTCCTAAACCAAACGGCATGTACACATACGGCTCAATGCTCTCCTTATTCTCCTGAGCGAACCTGGAACAATATGGAGTATCAACACAACACTAAGAAAATAAAAAACAAGAAAAAACATGTCCTGTTCAGATGGGATTAAATTACATGTGGACCTGGAGCGTTTCCAACTTACCGGTGATACTCTGATTTTGTTTCTCTCCAGAGCAGCCATGTCAGTATTTTTCTCCGTCCTTCACAGATCAAATTCATTTCAGTTGTATTTATATAGCTCGTTTAGCAATGGACACTGTCACAAAGCAGCTTTACAGAAATCCAGATTTAAATTTTACATTTTAAATAGATAAATATGTCCGTAATGAGCAAGAAGCCATGCTCGATCTTGTATACATAAACATCCAGAACACATATAAAGCTGCACCCTTCCCCATCTCGGACAGTCGGACTATATCTCCATACTTCTAACCCCTGCCTACAGACCCATTTACAAACAAATCAAACCAGCCGTGAGAGAGGTGAGAACTTGGCCACAAGGTGTCATATCTGCCTTACAAGACTGTTTTGACAGATGGAACATGTTCAGGGAAGCTGCCACTGTTGAACATTCAGCGGACCTGGAGGAGTATGCAGCCTCAGTGACTGGCAACATCAGGAAGTGCACAGAGGATGTCAGTCTCTAAAACCATTCTCTCCTGTGCAAACTGCAAACCACAAACCTTGGGCCTCTGCAGAACTACACACCCTGGTGAAAATCAGGGATTCTGCCTTCATGTCCTGTGATGTAATTCCTGTTTGAGTTGTTTGCTGCAATCCAGCCACTGGGGGTGCATAAGCGTAATCTTGGCGCCGGTCCCAAGCCCAGATAAATTGGAGAGGGCTGCGTCAGGAAGGGCATCGGGCATAAAACTGTGCCAAATCTAACAAGCGGAATGAAAAGAGAAATACCATACCGGATCGGTCGGGGCCCGGGTTAACAACGACCGCCTCCGGTACTGTTGGTCAACAGGGTGCTGGTGGAAAGTGTGCTACTGTTGCGCAAAAACGGAGAAGGAGAAAGAGAAGGGGGAGGCGTGTGAGGAGAGAGCGTGAAAGATGGAAGGGAAGGAGCTTAGAATTGAGGGTAGGAACACTGAAAGTGGGAACATTGACTGGCAGAGCGAGAGAGTTAGCAGGTATGATGGAAAGAAGGAAGTTGGACATTGTGTGCGCAGGAGACAAGGTGGAAAGGAAGCAAGGCCAAGAACATTGGAGATGGATGCAAGTTGTTTTATTATGGAGTGGATGGAAAGAGAAATGGTGTTGGTATTGTTCTGAGGGGAGAGTTGGTCAACAGTGTGATTGATGTGAAGAGGGTGTCAGAGTGATAGGCATGAAGTTGGAGATTCAAGGAGTGGTAATCAATGTTGTGTGTGCGTACGCCCCACAGGTTGGATGTGAGAATGAAGAGAAAGAGTCTTTCTGGGAAAAGATGGATGAAGTGGTAGAAAGCATACCGAGGGAGGAGCGCGTGCTGATAGGAGTGGATTTCAACGGACATGTTGGGATGGGATAGACAGACAGATCAAACTTTATTGATCCCTTTGGGAGGCTTCCCTCAGGGAAATTAAAATTACAGCAGCATCATTACAGAATAAACAGAGAACAGAAAACAGAGAAAACTTCTAGATAAATTTGATACATTGAAGTGGTTCACCCGGTTCAGCAGCGCAGGTCTTCGGTAGTTAGAGACACACCTTATCCGGGCCTGCTGCTTTCCTGGGGTGAAACTTCCTCAGTTGACCTCTGACTTGGTCTGCAGTGATGCATGGAGGAGTCTGTGTTGAGGTAGGGGAGGAGGAGGCTGCTGCAATGGCTGGGGGGAGGTGTATTAAGAGAAGGAGAGATGGCTGTAGTGAGTGGGAGGGTGGGGGAGGATGTGGACTGGTTGAACCGGTTGAAAAAGTCATTCAGATGGTTCGCCCTCTCCATTGTCCCCCCATGACTCTGGTCTTTGTATTGTGGCCTGTGATGGTTTTCACACCTTCCCAGACCTCCCTCATGCTGTTCTCCTTCAGCTTCTGCTCCACCTTTCTCCTGTAGCTGTCCTTAGCTTCCCCGACGCAGCGTTTCACCTCCTGCTGTGCTGCTTTCATCACCTCCCTGTCCCTGCTCCTGAAGGCGGCCTTCTTCCTGTTGAGGACAGCTTTGAATTCCTGTGTTACCCATGGCTTTTTATTAGGGTAACACTGTACAGTCTTAGTGGGGGAGACCACCTCTGCACAGAAGTTGAGGTAATCCGTCAGACAGTGTGTCGGCCCCTCTATGTCCTCACAGTGTGGGCTAAGCAGCACATCCCAGTCCGTGGTGTCATAACAGTCTCTGAGGGCATCTTCCATTTCAGGGGACCACCTCCTGATGGAGCAAGTTGTTGCAGGCTGCCTTTGGACCAAAGGGGTGTACTTCGGCTGTAGATGAACCAGGTTATGGTCAGACTTCCCTAGTGGGGGGAGGGGTGTGACTCTGTAAGCATCCCTCACATTAGCATACAGCAAGTTAATTGTCCTGTTGTTCCTTGTTGGACAATCCACAGCCTGGTAAAAAGCAGCCAAAGTAGAGTCCAAAATAACATCATTAAAGTCCCCAGAAATGATGATAAATGCCTGAGGGTGCTGTGTCTGCAGCCTTGCTGTGACAGAGTGAATCCTCTCACATGTAGCGGCTGTGTCTGCCCTCGAAGGGATGTAAACACAGATGGTGATCATGTGACCGAACTCCCTAGGCAGATAATATGGCAGCAGATAATATGTCAGCAGGCTAACGGCTAGCAGCTCCAAGTCTGGGCAACATAAAACTGTCTTTATGGAGATATGTCCCGGGTTACACCAGTGGTTGTTCACATAGATGATGAGTCCCCCACCCTTGCTTTTCCCGCATGCTTTAGTGTCTCAGATATGGTGTAAGAGAGAGAAACGTGGACGGGCAAATGGTGGTTGATTTTTCAAAGAGGATGAATTTGGCAATAGTCAATACATACTTCAAGAAGAAAGAGCAGCACAGGGTGATGTTTAAGAGCGGAGGAAGATCTACACAGGTGGACTACATACTCTGCAGAAGGGGTAACCTGAAAGAGATTGGAGACTGTAAAGTGATGGCAGAGGAGAGAGTGTAGCTAGACAACATCGAGTGGTCGTGTGCAGGATGAGCTTGAAAGTGAAAAAGAGGAAGCGTGAAATAGTGGAGCCGAAGATTAAGTGGTGGAAACTAAAAGAGGTTGAACATCAGAAGGAGTTTAGGGAAGAAATGAGACGAGCATTGAGTGGTAAGGGAAGTCTAACAGAAGATTGGGATACTACTGCTGTACTAGTAAGAGAGGCAGCAAGGAAGGTGCTAGGGTGGTCATCGGGAAGGAGGAAGGAAGACAAGGAGACATGGTGGTGGAACAAAGAAGTGCAGGAAATTATAAAAGAGAAGAGGCTAGCAAAGAAGAATTGGGATGATCAGAGAGACGAGGAAAGCAGGTGGTTATACAGAGAGACGAGACAGAAGGCAAATAGAGTGGTAGCGAAGGTGAAAGCAGATGCATACCAGGAGTTGTATGAAAGACTGGAGACCAAAGAAGGAGAGAAAGACCTGTACAGACTAGCTAGGCAGAGAAACAGGGAAGCGAGGGATGTACAGCAGGTAAGAGTGATGAAAGATGGAAATGGAAATGTGCTGACAAACAAGGAGAGTGTATTAAGAAGGTGGAAAGAGTACTTTGAGGATTTATTAAATGAGGAGAATCCAAGAGAGAAAAGGTCAGATTCATTGGAGACAGCAAATCAGGAAGCAGAGTTGGTTAGTAAGGATGAGGTGAGGGCAGCCATGAAAAGAATGAAGACTGGGAAAGCAGTCGGACCAGATGGTATCCCGATTGAGGCTTGGAGATGTTTGGGTGAGACGGCTGTGGAGTTCCTAACGAGATTGTTTAATAAGATCCTAGAGAATGAGAAAATGCCAAATGAATGAAGAAAGAGTGTGCTAGTCCCAGTATACAAGAATAAGGGAGATGTACAGAGCTGCATTAATTACAGAGGGATAAAATTGATGAGCCACACCATGAAGTTATGGGAAAAGGTATTGGAGGCGAGATTGAGAAGAGAGGTAGAAATTTGTGAACAGCAGTACGGGTTTATGCCAAGGAAGAGCACGTCGGATGCAATTTTTGCTTTAAGAATGTTAATGGAGAAGTACAGGGAAGGCCAGAGAAAGCTACATTGTGTGTTTGTAGACCTGGAGAAGGCATACGATAGAGTGCCGAGAGATGAGTTATGGTATTGTATGAGAAAGAGTGGAGTGAATGAGAAGTATATTAGAGTGGTGCAAGACATGTATGAGAAAAGTGAAACAGCAGTGAGGTGTGCAGTTGGAACGACTGAATGGTTCAAGGTGAAGGTGGGACTCCATCAAGGATCTGCTTTGAGTCCTTTTTTGTTTGCCATAGTGATGGATAGCTTGACGGATGAAGTGAGGCAAGAGTCACCATGGAACATGATGTTTGCAGATGATAGTGATATGTGGTGAAAGTAGAAAGGAAGTTGAGCTGGGTTTGGAGAGATGGAGGGATGCATTGGAACGAAGAGGAATGAAGGTGAGCAGGAGCAAAACAGAATACATGTGCATCAATGAGAATGGGGATGAGAGTGTAGTGAAGATGCAAGGAGTAGATGTAAAGAAAGTTGGTGAATTCAAGTACCTGGGGTCAACTGTGCAGGAAAATGGGGGCTGCGATAGTGAAGTGAGAAAGAGAGTGCAGGCAGGGTGGAGCAGTTGGAGAAGGATTTCGGGAGTCATTTGTGATAGGAAAGTCCCAGCAAAAGTGAAAGGTAAGATGTATAAGACAGTAGTGAGACCAGCTGTGATGTATGGATTGGAGACCGTACCCTTAACGAAGAGACAGGAGGTAAAGTTGGAGGTGGCGGAGCTGAGGATGTTAAGGTTTGTGATGGGAGTGACGAGGTTGGACAGGATAGGGAACAAGCACATCAGAGGGACAGCACATGTGGAGAGCTTGGGAATTAAGCTAAGAGAGATGAGACTGAGATGGTATGGGCACATCCTGAGAAGAGATGCAGAGCATGTGGGAAGGAGAATGGTGAGGATGGAGCTGTCAGGCACACGAAAACGAGGAAGGCCAAAGAGGAGATACATGGATGTGGTGAGAGAGGACATGAAAGTGGCAGGTGTGGTAGAGAAGGATGCAGAAGACAGGGAGCAATGGAGATGAAAGATCTGCTTTGGTGACCCCTAATCAGGAGCAGCTAAAAGAAGAAGAAGAAGAGTTGTTTGCTGCGAGTCTTTTTTCTGTGAGGCTTGGCATTTAATCTACAATCTTTTTCATCTTTTCTACAAATAATTTTCCACTATCTTTTTCAAGTTTGTTTGTATTTTCACTTTCCCTTTTTTCACAATTAAATTTTTTTTTTAGAGAACGCCAAAGACCGGAAATTTTTTTCTGTCTCATGCAAAGACCACAATTGGATCTGGCTTAATATCAACAAATCTTCTATTAAGGTATGTAAATCCAATCATCATGGTACACATTCAGCTTGTTCAGTGTGCTGAGTGCAGGATGTTTCATCATTCTTCCTCCATTGTTAGTGATGGCTTTATTTGTGATAAGTGTAGATTAGTTAGCTCTCTGATGGAGAAGATTGCAGCTTTAGAAGTGCGTATCCAGACTTTAGAGAAGGCCAGTGAGAATGAGAACAGCGTAGTTTCTGTAGGGGAAAGTCTTGATGCCCTAGGTGGAGTTAGTAATCCCCCAACTCCGGCATTAGAGCCCTCACAGTGGGGCAAATGGGTGACGATTCGGCAGCATAAGCATCGAGCCAAAGCTACCACTGAGGCTTGCCCACGGGAACACCACTCCTCTCCACTTCACATGTCAAACAGGTTAGATTAGATTAGATATTAGAATAGAATAGAATGCCTTTATTGTCACTATTCACATGCACAATGAGATTAAAGCATCTCCAATAACAGTGCAAAACAGCGTGTAGAGTGAGAGAGAGGAAGGGGGGAGAAAAAAAGGGAGGGGGAGTGTGTCAGGGGGGTAAGGTGCACAGTCCTGAGGTGTGTGTGTTGTGTTACACATTATGGAGTGAGGTATTGCTCATTGCACATATAAATTATTGCAGAGAGAGAGTCACATTATAAATTATTGCACGAGAGAGTCACTGTGAAGTAGCTGAGCCGTCCAGCTCAGCCTTCACTGCAGGGTGGTCACCAAACTGAAGAAAAGGAAGCACAACGGGAACGTACGGTGCAAATGCGGCAGAGCAGATTTATTTGCAATACTCTACAATGCAATAACAAAAAAAAACTTTTCAAAAATAAACAAAAAAGAAAAAAAATCAACACAATGGTTGTCAAATAAAACTACCTATAAATCTACAATAAGCACAAAAAACAGCTTTCAACAGCCAGTCTCCAACACCAGTCTTTCTCCTAAGCTCCCACACCCAGACTGAGAAAACTGCTGTTTTTATACACTGCCTAATTGAAAAATTACCTAATTAACTGAATAAGTGGTTGAAACCATTCTGACAAAACAAAAAGGTGAGACAACAAAATTATACTACTCTAAATCCCTGTTAAAATACATGCATGTACATTCTACATTACTATTAAGGAAAATATATTCTCGGTATAAAACATACATCACATCAAATCATCATTATGGCATCCCAAATGCACATTTAACCCATAATCATTTTACTTTCATCCCTACGGTCATAAATGTCTCTGATTGGCTATTTGGGAAATAAAACATCCCAGTTCCCACAGCTCGTGTTTTCCAGGGGAAAGAAAGTTTGTGCACCAGGAAGTGTGAGTGTTTGTGTTTGTGTATGCAATATGTGTTAAACGGAATGGAATGGGAGTATGGAGCAATCTCGGCGGGTACCTCACCGAGCGCTGTGCTGATTAGTCCATTGGGAGAGTACTGAAAGTTCTTGAAATGTTTAGTGCTGCAAAGAACTCCAAACGCGGTTGCCGGCTCCGCGATTGAGAGTCCAATATTTGTGTGTGCGTGTGTGTGTGTGCAGGTGTCCGTGTTAATGCCTGCCAGATAACATTAGCAGACTAAATTGTAGCGCAAAAGTCTGACACGTTTGTGGAAAGGCAGGGCTGCCTTTTCACAGTCACATAATAAAATAAAATATTACAGATTTATGAAGTATTGCAAGGTAAGGTAGGTGCACAGACTTGAGGTGTGTGTAAGGTGCACAGTCCTGAGGTGTATGTGTTGTGTGTAAGGTGCACAGTCCCGAGGTGTACGTGTTGTGTGTAAGGTGCACAGTCCTGAGGTGAGGTGAATGTGTTGTGTTTCACATTATGGAGTGAGGTATTGCAAATTATAAAAGTATTGCACATAGACAGTCCCTTATAAAAGTACTGCACATTATAAATTATTGCATGAAGAGAGTCACATAGTAAAATAAATAGACTATAAAGTCAGAGCATATCCAAGTTCAGGGCGGTTATGGCTTTTGGAAAGAAGCTGTTTTTGAATCGGTTTGTCTTTGTCCTGATGCACCTGTAGCGCCTCCCTGAGGGCAACAGGTCGAACAGATCAAAGCCAGGGTGGGAGTGGTCCTTGATAATGTTTTTAGCTCTGCTAAGGCAGCGGGAGGTGTAAATGTCCATCAGGGAGGGGAGAGGGCAGCCAATGATCTTCTGTCAAGATGTCAGCACCGTCAAGCAAACTTGACGACGAGGTTGTTGTTGTGGGTCGAACTACAGTCATGGGTGTAGAGGCAGTACAGGAGGGGGCTCAGCACACAGCCCTGTGGAGAGCCGGTGCTCAACGTGCGGGTGGAGGAGAAGTGGGGGCCAAGTCTCACAGTCTGGGGCAGGTTAGTAAGAAAGTCCTTTAACCAGGCACATGTGAGAGGGGGGAGGCCGAGAGTGTCCAGTTTTCTAATAAGGATGTCCAGGATTATTGTATTAAAAGCTGAACTGTAATCCACAAAGAGTATGCGGACATAGCTCTGCTGCTGCTCCAGGTGATTTAGCGCAGAGTGGAGTGCTACGGCGATGGTGTCCTCTGTGGATCTGTTTGTGCGATATGTGAACTGGTAGGGCTCGAAGTCTGGGGGGAGGCGGTCCTTGATGTGCTGAAGAACTAGTCTCTCGAAGCACTTCATGATTACTGGGGTGAGGGCCACAGGACGGTAATCATTCAGGCTGGTGACGGGAGACTTCTTCGGCACTGGGATTATTGTTGCAGATTTTAGGCAGGGCGGGATGACTGCCTGAGCCAGGGAGAGGTTAAAGATCCTGGTAAAGGTAGGGGCGAGCTGGTGGGCACACGCTCTGAGCACCTTACCAGGTACACCATCTGGGCCGGCAGCTTTCTTGGGGTTCACTGCCAGGAGCACCCGTCTGGCATCCTGCTCCTGTACAGTGAAAGGAGTGGTGTGGGAACTGTGTGGTGGTGGGGGCAGGGCAGGAGCAGATGAGTGCTGCTATGTTGTTTCAAAGCGAGCAAAGAAGCGATTTAGCTCCTCTGCTAGCGGCGCACTCCAGTCTCCTGTTGGTGCATCACTGTCTCTGAAGTTTGTGATGTCCTGAATGCCCTGCCACACCTCCCGTGTGTTGTTGCTGGACAGGTGGGATTCTATGCGCACCCTGTGTTCCGCCTTGGCTTTAATTATTCCTCTTTTCAGATCAGCTCGAGCAGCTCTGTACAGAGCTCTATCACCTGACCTGAAGGCAGCATCGCGAGCCCTGAGGAGTGAGCGGACCTGGCTGGTCATCCAGGGTTTCTGGTTTGGGAAGACCCGGATGTTTTTATCCACAGTCACATTCCTGATGCAGAACTTGATATAGTCCAGCACCGTTCCTGTGAATGTCTCCAGCTCCTGGTGTTCAAATAAGTCCCAATCTGTCTGTTTAAAGCAGTCCTGTAGTTTGGAGAGTGCATTGTCAGGGCAGGTTGTGATAGTCCTTGTGGTGGGCCTGGCTCTGCGTCTGAGGGGGGTGTAGGCTGGGGAGAGCAGGAGGGAAAGATGGTCTGACTGGCCGAGGTGGGGGAGGGGTATGGCTCTGTACGCATGCTTGATGTTGGAGTAAACATGATCCAGAGTGTTCTCCCCTCTAGTAGAACACTTAACATGTTGGTAAAACTTCGGCAGTACAGTCTTCAAGTTGGCCTTATTAAAGTCTCCTGCGATTATGTGAACACCGTCAGGGTGGGCCCACTGCTGTTTGTTAACGGTGTTCAGCAGGAGAGAGAGCGCTGTGTTTACATTGGCGTCAGGTGGAATGTACACAGCTGTGACAATCACTACAGTTAGCTCTCTTGGTATAAAAAAAGGCCGGCATCTTACAGACATGTACTCGAGGTCTGGGGAACAGTGTTTATCTATAATTGTTCCGTTGTTACACCAATTATCATGCACGTAAATACAGAGCCCCCCTCCTCTACTCTTACCAGAGTTCTCATTTCTATCCCAACGGAGCAGAGTGCGGCCTGTTAGCTGCAAGCTAGCATCGGGTATTTCCGGATGAAGCCAGGTTTCTGTGATAATTAAAACACAGCAATCCCGAACATAGCGATTTCCAGCGAGTTGTAATTCCAGATCATCCGTTTATGTACCAGGGATCTAGCATTGGAGAGATACAGGCCCGGTAGAGGTGGCTTGTGTGGTTGTTTTCTTAGCCTTAGCATAGCACCGGACCTGTGGCCCCGCTTCTGCTTCCTCTCCCTCCTCCATCTGCACCGCCTCCTAGACCCGACAACAATCCACGGAGAGCCCGGCGGTCTCACTATGTCATCTGGGATGTTATGCGTGAAGAGAAAGTCGCTCGAAACAGATATCTGGTGTTTGTCACCGATGGCTAAAAGTGTCTGGCGGGTGTACTGGATGTTCGCAGAACCGATGTTGCACAAACAAGCAAGAAAGAAATACAAAAACAAACAAAAAAAAGAGCACTGAAAAGGAGAGCCATAAGCCGCTGCAACCACGTGCGCCGCCATCTTGAATATTAGATAGAACTTTATTGATCCCTTTGGGCAGGTTTCCTCAGGGAAAATAAGATTCCAGCAGCATCATTACAGGATAAACAGAGAATAGAAAATAGAGAAAAAACTTCTAGATAAATTAAATTAAGTATTTGCATATACAAATATAAAAAGAATAAGATATGGGGAAGAGAGGAAGGGGGAGAGGGGCCAGCAGGAGAGATATCGCACTTTATATTGCACATTGTCCAGTATTGCTTATTGTTAGGCTAGGCTACTGCTCCTTCCCGTCCTCTGTCCTCCTGTTACCCCTCCTCCCCCCCAGAGAGGAGTTGTACAGTCTGATGGCGTGAGGGACAAAGGAGTTTTTAAGTCTGTTCATCCTGCACTTGGGAAGGAGCATTCTGTCACTGAACAGGCTCCTCTGGTTGCTGATGACGGTATGCAGAGGGTGACTGGCATCGTCCATGATGTTCAGTAGTTTGTCCATAGGTTTGCTCTCTTCAGTGATGCACCCGTTGAGAACCCTGAAAGAGCTCTGGTTATAGGGGACTCGATTATACAGTACATGAAATTAGCTAGGCCTTTAGGGGCACCAGCAGCTTTAGTCAGGTGTATACTGGGAGCCAGGGTGCTGGACATAGCAGGTAATCCTTGGGTCCTCGGCAAGCACACGTTCTCAAAGATAGCTATCCACATAGGAACTAACAATATATGCCTTCATCAGTTCTTAACCATTAGGTGACACTGGGCATACCTAGTCATGGCCTAATGGTTAATGAAGCAGCTTTGGGACCAAAAGATCACCAGTTCATTTTCCTGGACCAGTAGGAATGGCTGAAGTGCCCTTGAGCAAGGCACCTAACCCTCAACTGCTCTGTACATTGCTCTGGATCAGAGAATCTGCTAAATGCCTGTAATGTAACAACCTGTGCCGCCCCCCCCATGTCTCTTCCCTCTGTCCGTCTCTGTGTTGAGTTACATGTCAGTCCTAAGTCACCAGTGATGCTGACCTCTTCTGCTCTTTGAGCCTGCCTGATCCATCCTTACGCCGTATATCTGGCTGGAGTCTCATCACATTGCTCCTGTGAAGTATGGACAGTCAATAGTCACATTTGGAAGATGGTTCTGGACACTTACAGTTTCGCTTCAGTGGTTTAGGACTACAATCACCATGATAACTTTAGCACTGCAGTTGTTATGAACAGTTTTACACTCAAGTCTCCATCAGTAAACAGTTGATACCTTCAACAAAACAAACTTCCTGTTAAACTATAATGAATTTCCTGGTTACACAGTTACAGAAGTGAGTTATTTATAATCATGCTGTCTATTATCATCCAGATGAGGATGGGTTCCCTTTTCAGTCTGGTTCCTTTCAAGGTTTCTTCTTCATGTCGTCTGAGGGAGTTTCTCCTTGCCACCATCACCACAGGCTTGATCATCAGGGATAAATTAGGGATAAAATTAGTTCATCTTTAATTTTCTGGAAAGCTGCTTTGTGACAAAAGAGCTAAAAGAGCTATACAAATAGACTTTACATGTCCAAAAACAGAGAGACTTACACTGCAGCTCGGGCCAAACTGTCATGGGCCATCAAAGAGGTAAAGCGTGCATACACAGAGAAGATCAGCAGTCACTTCATGGACTTAAAGCACACTCAGAACATGTGGCAGGGCATTCAAACCATCATGGACTACAAGACAACATGTCAGGCCTGCAGCAGCGACCCTTCCCTGCCAGATGTACCAAATGACTTCTTTGCACTTTTGAGACACAAAACAGGAAACCAGGAAAGATGACCCCCTCCCCCAATGAACAGGTACTCTGTCTTTCTGCTGCTGATGTCAGGAAGACTCTTCACAGAGTGAATCCACGAAAAGCAGCAGGCACTGACAACATGCCGAGCTGGGTGCTCAGGGAATGTGCTGATCAGTTTGCAGACATCTTCACAGATGTCTGCAACACATCCCTGAGCACAGCTGTGGTACCTATATGCCTCAAAGCCATTCAATTCATCCTGGTGCTAAAGAAGTCTACCGTGTCCTGTCTCAATGACTACCGGCCTGTCGCACTCACACCCATCATCATGAAGTCATCATCAGCTTCGAGAGACTGGTATTGAGGCACATGAAAACAATGAATAATGTCTCTGACTGCATGAAAACATAACTGCTAAAGGAATTAGACCCCCTACAGTTTGCTTACCGCCGAAACCACACCACAGATGACGCTATTTCAACTGCCTTCCAACTGACCCTCTCACACCTGGACAAAAAGGAGAGTTACATCAGAATGCTGTTCACTGACTTCAATTCAGTATGCTACACAATCATCCCACAGAAGCTGGTACAGAAGTTGGACCTGCTGGGCATGAACACCTCTCTCTGTAATTGGATCCTGGATTTCCTGAATGACAGATCCCAGTCAGTCTCTATAGGACACAACACCTCTGGGGTCCTCAGACTGAGCGCAGGTGTCCCCCAGGGCTGTGTGCTCAGCCCACTGCTGTTTACTCTGCTGACGCATGACTGTGCTGCCCATCACTGCTCAAATCACATTATCAAGTCTGCAGTCAACACAACAGTAGTGGGTCTCATCAGTAACAATGATGCATCTGTATACAGAGCAGAGGTCAAACACCTGGTGGAATGGTATCAGGACAACAACCTGGCTCTTAATGTCCAGAAGACTGATGAGATGTTGACTTCAGGAAGAATCCTGCTGCTTGCTTCCCTTTGCACATCAACTGCAATCTACTGTTGAAACAGTCAGCAGTGTGAAGTTCCTGGGAGTGAACGTGGAAGAAAACCTCTCCTGGACCCTGAACACCACTGCCATCACCAAAAAAACTCAACAGCATCTATGCTTTCTGCAAAAGCAGAAGGCGGCCAGTAATAGAAATATATGTTTGGTATGCTTGAAACTGGTCTAGATTGTTCTGATTGCTACTTGTTTTGGTTAGTTAAATATTTGAGATTTATCTTCACTCACACATTCTGCTTTCTGCTTAATGAAGGTTATGTTGACCAGTAATGTCTTTCTTCTTTTCATAAGATTATGATCCTGACAATGATGTAATGGTCCATAATGTCTCTCTTCTTTCATAAAGTAGTGTAGTCTAAACCAGCCATCACCCATTTCTGTGACCCTGTCATACGTAGATAACCTAGCTTCATCAATCCCATCATCATCATCATCATCATCATCATCATCCAATCACAGAGCTACAACACACTCTTGAATATGAATATATACTCATGTTTGTTCTACAATAAACTGAGAAACATCTCTGACCAGCTGTCTGTGTCAGTGATTTTTTACTCCCAGATCCATGAAGCAGAATCTCTTAAGCCAGTATCTCACTGGGCTGTGACAGCTTGCGACAAATTGCGAATGTCATTCACAAGAGAGTTTCAAAAGTGTCTTGAAACATTCGCGGGGCTTCTCAGTTTCCTCACATGAGTCGCAAAGTTTCGCTCCTTCGTCGCTGAAATTTTTAACATGTTCAAAAAAATTCATGCGACAAAATTTCTCTCAAAATAGCCGCAAATGCGTCGCTGGTGTCACAAAGCCGTCATGAACCCTTCTCAAGTCAGTTTCCATGAGACAGGAAGTGCGAGAACTGAATTTGCATATTTTATCGCAATTGTTGTGTCTCAACTAGTCGCAGCCCAGTGAGATACTGGCTGAAGTGCAAGAACTGAATTCACATTTTATCGCAATTGCATCTCCAACTAGTTGCAGGCTGTCGCAGCCCAGTGAGATACTGGCTTTAGGCAGCAGATGTCTACATTCCTAAATCATACTTTGTCAATTTGACCTCCTTCAGCACAGACAGATCAAAACCTAACAGCCAGCCTCCTTCCTCCCATCCTTCTCCTGAGGGACCATTGTGAGTGCTCTCTGCTGTTACATCACTGTATGGTTTGAGAACTGCAGTGTCGCTGAACAAGTGTCCCTGCAGTGGATAGTGAGGATGGTAGAGAGGATCATCATTGTCTCCTACCCACCCATCTCCCGACTCTATATGAAGTGCATCATCTGCCGTGCCAACAGCACAGTGCAGGACAAGTCCCTCCTACCGCATGCACTGTTCTCCCTCCTGCCATAAGATACCATAACATCACTGCCAGACACTGCAACAGCTTCTTCCCCCAGGCAGTCAGAGTCCTCAACTCACTGTTACCCCTGAAGAACTGACAGTTCAAATTGAAACTCCAACTTCTCATCCACCTCTCACTTATTTGCACTACACTGCTCATTTGCACACACATGCACAATGCTCACTTTGCGTTTGTCTTGTTTCACTGTAATATCCTAATAAAACTTGAACTCTACAGACTGAACTGTATTCTTTTGTATTTGCCTGAAAATGAATGTTTGCACACAAATGCACAAATGTCACTTTGCACCTGTCTTTGTCTTGTCATCTCTGTTGTACATTGTACTTTGGTAGCTCAGTGTTTACTTTGATAGCTATAGATAGTTATTTATATTCCTTGTTTTGTAATCTTCTATTTCTCTATAAATGCACCATGGGGAGCCTGAGGGAAACAGTATTTCAATGTACTGTATACTTGTATATGGAGGTATTGACAAAGCTCTCTTGAATCTTGAAGCCAGAGGCAATGGTGGTGAGGAACAGATGCTCCTGTACCTTCTGCAAGATGGCAGGAGGGTGAAGAGTCCAATTAGATGGCTGTGAAAGGGGTGAGAAGAGTCATCCGTAATGCTGGTGAATTGATGGATGTAGCAGCTGTTGTAAGAGACACTGATGGTGGGTTGAGAGACCCTGATGACCTTTTTAGCTGTTCTCACAATCCACTGCAGGGTCTTGCAGTCAGAGACTGTGCAGTTTCCATACCACATGGTGAGACAGCTGGTCAGGATGATCTCTCTTGTCCCTCTGTAGAAGGTGTGGAGGTTGGCTCTCTTCAGCCTCAACAGGAAGGGGAAGCATTACTGGGGCTTCTTGGTTAGGCAGGTGATGTTGAGAGTCCAGGAGAGGTCCTCGGTCATGTGCACACCAAAAAATGTGGGGCTTTTGACTCTCTCCACAGTTGTTCCATTGATTTGCAGTGGTGAGTGGTCTTCTTGGGTCATCCTGAAGTCATCTTTTTAGTCTTATCAACATTCAGTGGGAGTTGGGGCAGCCTTCCCCACTGGCATGTTGTTCTGTGCACTGAGCATAGAAATCATTCAGTGTGTCTGGGAACAAGGTGTCACTATCACAGACAAGTGGTTTAGCTTTGTAGTCTGTGATGGCCTGAGAGCCTTGCCACATGCGCCATGTGTCTTTGGTGTTTAGGAAGTGACTGTGGATTCTTTGTGTAGTTGTGCTTCACCCCTCCAATACGCTGGGACAGACTGGCCCTTGTCATCAGATCTGAATGCAGCGTCTCGAGTTTTAAGCAGTGAATGCTCTTCAGCAGTTGTCCATGGTTTCTGGTTTGCACATGTGCTGACAGTCTTAAAGGAAGTCATATTATCTATACACTTGCTGATGTGACTAGTCACTTGCAGTCCTAAGGCTATCCAAGGAAGAACATCCATAACCAAATGACTCTTCTGGAGTTTTTGGTCAACTCTGCACTCACATGACCATTTTCACTGAAGTCAGATACTGCCTCTTGCATAGGAAATAGGTTTTGAATGCTATATTTAATCACAGAGGACATGAGTACATCACTTCCCAAATTGGGAAAAGATGAATACCTTGGCAGATTCCCTCAACAACTTTCAACTTTATATGGTTCATATAACAGATGAAAGAAAAGAAAATTAATCAGAAGATAATTATGAAGTGGATTAAAACAGCTGTTATGATGCCAGTTACAGGTATAAAACCAGTTAGCATTCACACATTCTGTAACATCACATAACTTTTTGATTTATGGAAATAATTTAACACAGGTGTCTGTGAAGATTCTCAGTCATCCAGGTCATAGTAACTGTGGGTGGTAAGAGAGAGCAACTGGACTTGCTTGAAGATTCTTGAAGACGTTTCACCTCCCATCCGAAAGGCTTCTTCAGTTCTGTCTGACTAGTAGGGAGTATCAGGTATTTATCCTCTCATGGATGAAAAGCTCATCTAAGGAACAGCCTCGAGAGTCGTTAGGGTGATCAATGGATTGCCCGTTAAATCCATTGATCACCCTAATGACTCTCGGGGCCGTTCACATCCAACCCCCAGTGACCCACACCAACAGGATGACTCAACGACACCTTATGCCGCTTTTCCGCTACAAACGCGGCTGAGTCAAGCTGAGCGGGGCTATTGAAGTTGCATTTCAACTACAACCACGCTGAACCGTGCTGGCTGGAAGTGGGTGGACACAATGGGTGGAGTTAGCGAAAGTGGGTGGATGTCACGTGATGTCGTTAAGCAGCGCAAACAGTGACATCAGTGAGCTTTTAAGTGGTAGTCTCACGACCCGAATAGTAAACAATAAACATGGAGGACATGGAGTCGTTAGTGTTGCTGGTCTTGGTTCTGTGGCTTGTTGTCACCGACAACGCCAACAGATACTGGCAAGAGCGTATAGATGAGGCGAGGTGCATAAGGCTTCAGAAATTCTCGTAATTCGTAATTATTATTCTTCCGGGTTTATGGTGTTTACAGATCCGAGCGTGCTCGCGGGGCGTGTGTGGGCATGTGAGGACACTCCTCCTCACCAATCAGTGCACAGGAGTGTCTGCTCACGCCCCCAGCCTCACTCGGCTCGCTTTGGCTCGCTTCAGCCCCACTCCAAAATGGTGCGAGTTTTAGGGGCTAAGCAGGGCTGAAGCGAGCTGAGTCGTGCTGTTCTTTGGTAGTCGAAACGCGAGCCGTGTCGGGCTGAAGTGAGCTGAAGCGAGCTGAAGTGAGCTGAAAAAGGGTAGTGGAAAAGGGCCAATAGATGAGCTTTTCATCCATGAGAGGATAAATACCTGATACTCCCTACTAGTCAGACAGAACTGAAGAAGCCTTTCGGATGGGAGGTGAAACGTCTTCAAGAATCTTCAAGCAAGTCCAGTTGCTCTCTTTTACCACCCACAGTTAACACACAGGTGTATTGGAAGTTCCCCACACAGTAGATGCTGCAAAATAAATGAGTGCAATTATTCAGGATCATAGACAAAATAACCTGCAGAACCTTGTCCTTCCCACCTTAGTTCAATATGTCTTCTGGACAAGCAGGCTTTAGATGTGTAAAAGACTTAGTAGAGACATTACCAGGAGAAACCCAATCCTGTTCTCATAGGGCTAGTCAATTTCTAAAATAGTGGATCAGTGGAATCTTTTTTGAGAAATGAGTTAGATGTGTGTGGCAGCGGGGGCGTGGCTGAGCATCAGTCTGTGAATGGTGGGCAGAGTCGGGGAAGGTGAGTATCGCTACACCTGTTGTCAATTAACGTATGTTTGTGTGTCTTACACACAGCACCCTATAAAAGGAGTGGGAGGAATAGAGGAGGGGAGATCGGGGACCAGAACAAGATAGTAGTCCAAGTGTGTATGAGTGCGTGTGTATGAGTGTGTTCCCAACGGAGTTGTCATTAACTCCTTAAATCCTGGCCAATCAGTCCCCAAAATCAGTGAGTGGGTGAGACGAGGGTTAACCGCCACCTTTACACTATGCTTTTCTCCCCGAAATAGAATGTGGACGGACACTAAAGGGTAGTTTTGTGGGCTTTCAGGGCGTTTAGACTAGTAAGCTGTGTCATTCTGTTTTGGAGTGAAGAGTGCAGGCAGCATGAAGGTCTTTGGTTTGATCTTGTTTGCAATGGGAGTCCTTTCCCAAAATCAGACACTTGTATGCCCTCATTGTCCCCAAGTTTGTTACACTGAGTGATTTGACCGTGACAATCCTAGTGGAGATGGAGATTATGAAACGCTCCGTGAGCTGAGAGCACCATGTCCAAAGAAAATCTGCAAAAAGCCTTTATCCATTGAGGCTCAGACTCTTTCTGGTGTTCCAGCTTCAACTACAGGACAAGTGTTTAAATCCTATAACATGGTGTATGGCTTCATATGTGTGAATTGTCAGCAGCTAGAGGGAAATTGCCTGGATTACAAGGTGCTTGGTTGGGGTAGCATCACAAACTACTGTCTGGCAGGGCACACTGCAAGACAGATGCAAGTGGGGAGTCAAACTCTCACGGTTACCAGAGGACTGTAACTCTAGCTATGTAATAGGCGAGAGGCCGAGTGCTATGGAAACGGAGTTCGGCATGACTGTAGAAACAGCCCGGATGTAGGTGGAGCACAGAAGTATGGCAGGCTGTTATTTGCTTGTGAATAAAGTTTTCTTTATTCTGTTTTCAGCACAACTCTGTCCGTTGGGGACACACTCATACACACTCGGACTACTATCGTGTTCTGGTCCCCGATTTCCCCTCCTCTATTCCTCTCACTCCTTTTATAGGGCGCTGTCACTTTAAGAGACATACAAACACACGTTAATTGACAACAGGTGTAGCGATACGACCACTCACCTTCCCCGACTCTGCCCTCCATTCACAGACTTACACTCGGCCACACCCCTGCTGCCACAATGTGATTAGGATTGTTTCCTGTCACTGTTTTTGGTAGATTGCTTTGTACCTCTCAGGGTTGAAGGTCTCTGGTTCAGGCCAGTATTCAGGGTCCCTGTGTAGGGCATAAATGGGGACCACAATGACGGTGTCCTTTGGAATGATAAGGCCATTTATCGCAACAGTTTTCTTGCAGACTCTTTCCAGACGAGGAATGATTGGGTACATCCTGAGTGTCTCGTTCAGAGCAGCGTCCAGATAATCCATGTTCATCATGGCATCATAATCAACTTCAACCTGAAACCCAAAAGACAAGACATGGATAAGTCAGAATGAAATAGTCAGCATCTCCGAGTCAACTCCCATATTGTTTCCAAACATGCTTCATGTTGAGTTAATCACCTTATTAGAGAACGTTTGATCGATTTCTTCCTGTAGTTTCTTCATTGTCTCTGGATTAGTGGCCAGACTGTAGAAGAGAAATGACAACGTGCTGCTACTCGTCTCATAACCAGCAAGGATGAAGATCATGGACTGGGACAGGATCTCATGATCCGTCAGACCTTCAGACATCACACACACAAATAAAACACACATGAGGATGTTCTGCCCTGACTTTAGATCTATAACCCTATTTGTTTGATCTGATTCAGAGTGTTGAATTCGATGTTCACTGATGCAGAGGTTTTATTTGTAAAGGGTATTTCATCCATGCTGCATGGTGATTCTGCACTTTCAATAAATAAAATTGAATTGAAATTTGAATTCTATTCTACTTCCCCCTTCTCTGCTTTCATCTGATGTCAGACTAGGTTTTTCAAATCCATTCACTGTCACACATACATTTCTGAACATTGTCATGATTAATCCTGGTTTTATCCAGCTTTATCTCTTCCATATCTCTGTAATCCAGGCCAAACTCTGCAGAATTAAACCCAACCAAATAAAACCTCAGTGGGACATTCGAAACCAGTGCTGTTGTGTTTAATATTTTTTTGCCTTGTTTTGCACATCAGAACTGAAATATTATCTTCATGGGAATGAATGAAAAGTTTGGAAAGTTGAGAAGTGAAGAGACTTCCTGCACTCTGTACTGTGTAAATATTTACATTTGTGGCTTTGCTGCATCATGACTAATTGGTATAAAACTTACACAACAAAACTTGCTGTTGTGTTGGGAGTTTGGTTGGCTAACATGCAGCGTTACCATGGTAGTGTTATGTATGTGACAGTTCTACTGTCTGATGTTTATCATAACTACTGCTGGCATCTGGATTAGTCAAGTTTATTTGTATCGCGCTTTTAACAATAAACACTGTCACAAAGCAGCTTTACAGAATTTGAATGACTTAAAACATGAGCTAATTTTATCCCTAATCTATCCCCAATGATGAAGCCTGTGGCGACGGTGGCAAGGAAAAACTCCCTCAGACTACATGAGGAAGAAACCTCGAGAGGAACCAGACTGTAGCAGCGGGGGCGTGGTCAAGTGCCGGTCTGTGACAGGAGGGCGGAGCCAGGGAAGGTGAGTGGCAGAATCACTACACCTGACGGTAATTAACCTGCGTGTTGTGTGTTTTCCCAGTAACCGCGCCCTATTTAAGGAGGCAGAGGGAGAGCAGAGGAGAGCTCATCCTGGGACAAGAACACAGTGTGTGTGTATGTGTGTGACGCTAGCAGATTAAGAACTGGCGAAAATACTGAAAAGTCCAGGAATAAAAAGCCTTTTTGTATCTGAAGCGTTGTCCTGCCGTCCTCTGTGCTCCACCCACACTTCAAAGAGCTCTACAGTGGTGCCGGGAAAGGTGGAGCACCAACCTTGCAGCCCCATGGAATCCTCCCCGTTCACGGACCTGGTCCACGCCCTTGCCACAGCTCAGCAAAGCCAGCACCAGGCGCTCATCACGCTCCGAAAGGAGCAAGAGCGGCGCTTCGAAGCCCTGGTGCTGGCCCAGCAGGAAGATCGCGAGGCGTTCCAGCATCTCCTCGCGTCGGCGGGGTCCACCAGCGCCCCAGCCGTGGGCCCGTCTCCCCTCACCGTGACCAAGATGGGCCCGCAGGACGACCCCAAGGCGTTTCTCACCTTGTTTGAGCAGGTCGCCGAAGCCTCGGGGTGGCCGATGGAGCAGCGTGCAGCGCGCCTCCTCCCCCTCCTGACAGGAGAGGCGCAGCTGGCCGCACTACAGCTCCCCGACGACCGCCGGCTGGCCTACGCGGACCTTCGCCGGGCCGTCCTCCAGCGCGTGGGGCGCACGCCAGAACAACAGCGCCAGCGCTTCCGCGCGCTGCGGTTGGAGGAAGTCGGCCGGCCGTTCACGTTCGGCCAGCAGCTCCGGGACGCCTGCTGGAGGTGGCTGAGGGCCGACGATCGCGACGCCGAGGGAATCATCGATCAGGTGGCGCTGGAGCAATTCATCGCACGCTTACCAGCCGGAACCGCGGAGTGGGTCCAGTGCCACCGCCCGGCGTCGCTGGATCAGGCAGTAGGACTGGCGGAGGATCATCTGGCGGCTGTTCCGGCGGCAGGATGGCCGATGACGTCTTCTCTTCTCTCCTCTTCTCTCTCTCTTTCTCCCCTCCCTTCTGTGTCCCGTCCTCGCCCCATTCCCCCACCACGGAGGCGGGGGCCGGCTCCACCCCAGCCGGCCCGCCGCACCCGTGGTGCCCTCCTGTTTCTCTCTTCTGTGTCTGTTTCTTCCCCCCCTCAGGTGAGTGAGCCCCAGAGCACAGGTGCAGAGGGAGGGCCCGGGCCGGTTTGCTGGCGCTGCGGGGAGCTGGGCCACCTGCAACAACAGTGCGCAGCAATGGAGGTGGGCGTGGTGGTACGGATCCCCGACGCGCCAGAAGCTACCCTCGATCGGGCCGGAGCGTATCGCATACCGGTGAGTGTACAAGGGGCTACACATCAGGCATTGGTGGATTCTGGTTGCAATCAGACCTCGATCCGCCAAAGCCTGGTGCAAGACGAGGCATTGGGGGGAGCACAAGGGGTGAAGGTGTTGTGTGTGCACGGGGATGTTCACAGCTACCCTTTGGTGTCGGTCCACATATATTTCAGAGGGGAAAAATCTATAGTGAAGGCGGCGGTTAATCCTCGCCTTACCCACTCTTTAATTTTGGGGACTGATTGGCCGGGATTTCGGGGTTTAATGACGCGCCTAGTAAAGAGTGGGTCCTGCCATTTGACAGGGGGAGGTCCCGGTGTCGCTTTGGCTGGAGCTGCTGTCGCAGAGCCGTCTACGTCATCTCCGCGACAGAGTGAGGAGCCGCCAGCTCCTCCTCTTTCTGTTGGGGAATCCCTCGCGGATTTCCCATTAGAACAATCGCAAGACGAGACTCTGCGACATGCGTTTGACCAAGTGAGAGTAATTGATGGTCAAATGCTCCAGCCGAACGGCACCCCGTCCTTCCCCTATTTTTCTATTATGAAGGATAGATTATACCGAGTGACACAGGACACTCAGACGAAAGAGCGAGTCACACAGCTATTAATTCCAAAGAGCCGCCGGGAATTGGTATTTCAGGCGGCTCACTTTAATCCCATGGCTGGACACCTAGGGCAGGATAAGACACTAGCCTGGATAATGGCCCAATTCTATTGGCCGGGGATTCGCGGCGATGTCCGTAAGTGGTGTATGGCGTGCCGCAAATGCCAGTTAGTAAATCCAGCGGCCATTCCAAAAGCGCCTTTGCGCCCCCTACCATTAATCGAGACCCCGTTCGAAAGAATTGGGATGGATCTCGTTGGGCCATTAGATCGGTCAACACGAGGGTACCGCTTTATATTGGTTCTGGTGGACTATGCAACGCGATACCCGGAAGCGGTGCCTCTTCGCAATATCTCAGCACGCAGTATTGCAGAGGCCCTCTTCCACGTCATCTCCCGGGTTAGAATCCCGAAAGAGATTCTGACTGACCAAGGCACCTCGTTTATGTCACGAACACTGAGCGAACTGTATGAGCTATTGGGTATTAAGCCAATCCGCACCAGCGTGTATCACCCACAGACGGACAGTTTAGTTGAACGGTTCAATCGCACCCTCAAGAATATAATTAAAAAATTCGTAAGTGAGGACGCACGTAACTGGGATAAATGGCTCGAACCCTTGTTATTTGCAGTGCAAGAGGTCCCCCAAGCCTCCACGGGGTTCTCCCCGTTTGAATTATTATACGGGCGTAAGCCGCGCGGCATCTTAGATGTGCTGCGGGAAAATTGGGAGGAGGGACCTTCACAGAGTAAAAATGAAATTCAGTACGTTATGGACCTGCATGCAAAACTCCACACGCTCACCCACCTAACCCAGGAGAATTTGCGGCAGGCCCAAGAACGACAAGCCCGCCTGTACAACAAGGGCTCGCGCCTTAGAGAGTTCACTCTGGGAGATAAGGTACTCGTACTGTTGCCCACGTCGAGCTCCAAATTAATCGCCAAGTGGCAAGGACCCTTTGAGGTCACACGGCGAGTCGGGGACGTCGACTATGAGGTAAGGCGAACGGACAGGGAGGGGGCGCTACAGATCTACCACCTCAACCTGCTGAAACTCTGAAACGAGGAGGTCCCCGTGGTGTTGGTGTCGGTAGTTCCGGAGAAGGCGGAGCTGGGGCCGGAGGTTCAAAAAGGGACATTGGCATCACGTACCTCTCCGGTCCCCTGTGGAGACCACCTCTCCTCGACCCAACTCACGGAGGTCACCCAGTTGCAGGCCGAGTTTTCGGATGTGTTCTCGCCCCTGCCCGGCCGCACCAACCTCATAGAGCACCACATAGAGACGCCCCCGGGGGTGGTAGTGCATAGCCGCCCTTACAGGCTACCCGAACACAAAAAAAAAGGTGGTTCGGGAAGAACTTCAGGCCATGCTCAAAATGGGCATCGTTGAGGAGTCCCACAGTGACTGGAGCAGCCCGGTGGTCTTGGTACCCAAGGCTGACGGGTCGGTCCGGTTCTGTGTGGACTATAGGAAAGTCAACGCGGTGTCTAAATTCGATGCATACCCAATACCTCGTATTGATGAGCTGCTCGATCGACTAGGCACGGCTCGCTTTTACTCGACACTGGATTTGACGAAGGGATATTGGCAGATCCCCTTGACTCCATTATCCCGGGAGAAAATGGCCTTTTCCACACCGTTCGGCTTACACCAATTCGTCACACTTCCATTTGGGCTGTTTGGGGTGCCCGCTACGTTTCAGCGGCTGATGGACCGGGTCCTCCGGCCCTACGCCACCTATGCGGCCGCATATCTGGACGACATTATCATTTATAGTAATGACTGGTAGCGGCACCTGCAACACCTGAGGGCCGTCCTTAGGTCACTGAGGTGGGCGGGTCTCACTGCCAACCCGAAGAAGTGTGCGATTGGGCGGGTGGAAGTACGGTATCTGGGCTTCCACTTGGGCAACGGGCAAGTGCATCCCCAAATTAATAAGACAGCAGCGATTGCGGCCTGCCCGAGGCCCAAGACCAAAAAGGGGGTGAGACAGTTCCTGGGGCTGGCTGGCTACTATCGTAGGTTTATACCTAATTATTCGGACGTCACCAGCCCGCTGACTGATCTCACTAAAAAGGGGGCGCCAGATCCGGTCCAGTGGACGGAGCAGTGCCAGCGGGCTTTCTCTGAGGTAAAGGCTGCACTGTGTGGGGGGCAACTTTTACACTCCCCTGACTTCTCTCTCCCTTTTATGTTGCAGACGGATGCGTCGGACAAAGGGCTGGGGCCATTTTGTCCCAGCAGGTGGAGGGGGAGGATCGCCCCGTCCTGTACATTAGTAGGAAGCTGTCGGTGCGTGAGGGGCGCTACAGCACTATTGAAAAGGAATGCCTGGCGATCAAGTGGGCGGTCCTCGCCCTCCGTTACTACCTGCTGGGGCACCCTTTCACCCTCTGTTCGGACCACGCGCCCCTCCAGTGGCTCCACCGCATGAAAGATGCCAACGCGCGGATCACCCGTTGGTATCTGGCACTCCAACCCTTCAATTTCAAGGTGGTCCACAGGCCGGGGGCGCAGATGGTCGTGGCAGACTTCCTCTCCCGTCAAGGGGGGGGAGAGTCGGCTGCGGGCCGGACGGGCGCCCGGCCTGAGTTGGGCGGTGGGGGTATGTGGCAGCGGGGGCGTGGTCAAGCGCCGGTCTGTGACAGGAGGGCGGAGCCAGGGAAGGTGAGTGGCAGAATCACTACACCTGACGGTAATTAACCTGTGTGTTGTGTGTTTTCCCAGTAACCGCGCCCTATTTAAGGAGGCAGAGGGAGAGCAGAGGAGAGCTCATCCCGGGACAAGAACACAGTGTGTGTGTGTATGTGTGTGACGCTAGCAGATTAAGAACTGGCAAAAATACTGAAACGTCCAGGAATAAAAAGCCTTTTTGTATCTGAAGCGTTATCCTGCCGTCCTCTGTGCTCCACCCACACTTCAAAGAGCTCTACACAGACTCAAAAGGGAACCCATCCTCATTTGGGCAACAACAGACAACATGACTAACATTAACAGTCCTAATGTAAAGTCAGCTTTGTTGATGCTAAAAAAACCCCACCGACGGAAACCTGAGCGCAAAACCGTTCACGACAACCGCAGTCCTAAAGTCAGCAAGTCAACTGCAGTCCCCAGTCACAAAATCACCACTGCAAGAGTCCAGAGCATCCTCCAGGCACGACCCCCAACTGTCCACATGGGGCCGCCCTCCACAGGAGTGATGCGATGAGACTCCAACCAGACACAGGGCACCAGGATGGATCAGGCAGGTCCGAGGAGCAGAAGAGGTCAGCATCTCGATCCCAGGACTGACATGTAACTCAGAGGGACAGATTTTTTTTGGGGGGGGAGAAAACACAGGTTGTTAGGTATGCCCAATGTCACCTGAATAAGTAGGAACAGTATACATATTGCACTGAGTACAAGCAGGGACTCCGGCAACTAACTATGACAGCATAACTAAAAGGGGAGAGCCAGAAGGTAACACAGGCATGAGGGAGCCCCGGGACATAAAGCAGCAGCCACTACACCATCAACAAACTCGAGTGAGCAAACGAGTGGGGACTGACAGCATCCATACATCCCAGTTTACCAAAACACTCTGTCTGAGGACCCTCCAGATCTACTCCTTTACCTCATAAACACCATTAACACAAGGCTTGACTAAACAGATATGTTTTCAGCCGAGACTTAAACGCTGAGACTGTGTCTGATTCCCGAACACTACTTGGAAGGCTGTTCCATAACTGTGGGGCTTTGTAAGAAAAGGCTCTGCCCCCTGATGTAGCCTTCACTATACGAGGTACCAGCAGATAGCCTGCGCCTTTTGATCTAAGTAGGTGTGGCGGGTCATAGAGGAGCAGAAGTTCACTCAGGTACTGTGGTGCGAGACCATTCAGTGCTTTAAAGGTCAATAGTAGTATTTTATAATCAATACAAAATTTGATTGGGAGCCTTCTCAGCCCAGCTTTTCATGGTCTGGTGTTGTGCTGTGCATGTGTACTTTTTACCATCTGGCAATGCAGCCTTTATACACCTCAGCTGATCTTAAACTACTTTGTTGCCATGCCCCTCTGGACTCAGTGTCTTACAACCTATGCCACTCACTTGGAATTACTCGTCGTCCATATTACATACACCGTTCCAAAAGAGGACCGGCACTTATCTACAGATGTGATACTCAAATTCCAGCTCTATGTACTTATGCTCATTGACCCCCGAAAAATGCCAGTAGAGGAAGAACTCATGACCATCTTTGTCGTATTCCTATACTGACTGCTTCTTCCTTTCCAATTCGTCATTACTTTAACATTGCTCACCTGAATGCACAATGCATTGCCAATAAAACCTCATTAATCAATGACCTCATCCTCCAGAAGAAAATGGACAGGTTTTGTCTCTCAGAAACCCGGCAACATCCTGGTGAATGCATGCACTTAAACATGCTGACTCCCCCTGGTTATTCCTACTTATCTAAACCCAGATGAGTAGGGAGAGGGGGTGGGTTGGCTGTTGTGTATCGCTCGGACCTGATTGTTAAAGAACTAACACTATTCAGTGTGACAACTTTTGAATACATTGCTTTAAAGATTGTTTCAATCCCTCCCCTAATGCTGTTGTTAGTTTATCAGCCACCTAAACCATCTGCCAATTTTTTGTCTGAATTGAATGAACTCCTAACAGTTATCTCCCCTCTTTGTCCTGCTGTAATTATGCTTGATGACTAACATCCATGTTGATACCAAATGTTCTTGTGCCTCTGAGTTCATTTCTGTTTTGGATTGTTTTAACCTGACGCAGCATGTTGACTTCCCCACCCACAATCAAGGTCACACTCTTGAGCTGCTTTGTTCCACTGGTCTAAATGACATCTCTGTCTCTGGTATCTCTGATCATAAGCTCCTTGTGTGCAGCTTCCATACTACCATTCCTCCTCCTGCCTTTAAGAAAATGTCTGTCACCTACCAGAATATTAGGTCTATTAACCACAACCTCTTTGCTGCTTTTATACAGGCATCACCCCTGTCTGATCTACATGAAGAGCTCTCGTCCCCTGACAATCTGGTTGCCATTTACAATGACACTCTTTCTAGCTTGTTGGATGACTTGGCCCCTGTAAAGAATAGGCTTGTCCCTGCCACCCACACCTGTCCCTGGTTCACCCCTGAGATCAGAGTAATGAAGACCACTGGCCGACGTCTTGGGTGCTTGCATAAGAAAACCGGTCTTCCTGTCCACTCATTGCTCTACACTGAGCACATTCATAAGTATAGGGATGCCTTAAATGCTGCCTGTCACTGTTCAGCTGTCTTGGGGCAGGCTGCCACAGGAGGTTTGAGAAGTTTATCAACAGTCCTAAAGAGTGTTTCTGGCCTAGACTTAGAACCACTCATGATTAATGAGTAGTAGTTAGAACAGGCTTTCTTAAATTTCTTTGAAGACAAAATTAACCAAATTTACCAGTGCTTTCAACCTACTGCTCTATTTCTCTCCCCCTATTCTCCTCCTCTGGGCCCTAAACTCACCCACTTCACAACTGTTAACTCCCTTTCTGTCTCCAATATCATTGCTAAGTCTAACTCCTCCTCATCACGAGCGATTGCTCTAAGACAATGAGGGAGGCTCAGCCTCCTCTAAAAATGACGAACATCATGTAGGATGAATTGCGCTAGGCTTATGTTATAGCCGACCTTATAACATTGCTATTTCAGATTCAGAATCATAGAAATATATGTGCTCAACCCACTACAGTTTTTAGTTTGTATATATTTTCATTGTAAATAAAGTGTAAATATAGTGTTGTCAAGTTTGCTATCTTAGTTCCAGAAATTTCGTTTATTTGAGTGACTGAACTTGAACTTGAGGGGGCTAGTCAGCTAGCAAGAAAGCTGTGCACGGATGCCAAGCATTGCTGATTTAATTTTGGCGAAGCCATTTGCCAGTCTTCCTTTCGAGGAAAAAATTAAAATTAAAGAGCAGGGTAGACCAACACCTCAAATTGACTTGGTGAAAAAGGTAGGGAATAATATTCGTTCCTTTCAGCTCTCCTGGTACGAGAAAGTGAATTGGCTAACAGCAAGTGACCCACATCAACAACAGTAAATAGGCTACTTTAGTAATATGTCATGGATGGACCAAAAATATAGAATCTATTTAAAATGTTTATGCTGAGTATATTATATTGGAATAGATATTTTTCTGGATATGAATTAAACACAGCTACAATTTGGAAAACATTTTTAAACAAAAACACAGCCGAGAACATTTCACACTACAGACCTGGATTAAAAGTGAAGGGTTATCAAAATTGTCAATAAAACATTTCTCAGTCAAAATAAGTAAAATATAGGGAAAGTGTCATTGAATGAAATGTGTGGCCCCCAGCTCTATGTTTGGCTCCCCAAGGTCAGTGCTTGTGCCTATTCCAGAACACTCTGCTGTTACTGCTGAGGTTCCTGACAAAGAGCTGCTTTCAATAATGATCAATTTTTAAACAACATGCCACAATTTTAAAATATAAAATATTAAAATATACCCCCCCAACACCACCATCATGTATATTGGACAGTAGGCTAATGGGCCAAAAGAACCTGTTATTTCACAGTTTGTGACCCTGCCAACAATCAGCCAGATCAGAGGCAAGAGTATGGGCAAAATTGATGTGTTTTTTCTTTTAAAATCTGGAAATATCATAACCGACCAGCCTCCCCTGTTTGAAAGACTACCAGCCACCACTGCTCCTCATGTTAGCTTGACCCCACCCCTACTTCTGTACTCAAGACATGCTCCACAATCATCTGTGAACCAACTGCACTGTTAATTAATTCATGCCTCAACTCTGTTGTTCCCACTGCCCTCAAAACGGCTGCAGTTACTCCATTTTAAAGAAGCCTGATTTAGATCCAACCTCTGTCTAATTATTGACCGATAGCCAACCTCCCATTTTTAGCAAAAATATTGGAAAGAGTGGTTGTTTCACAACTTCATTCCTTTCTCATGGAAAACTCTGTACGAGCCCTTTCAGTCCAGTTTCCACACACATCACAGTACAGAAACTGCTCTCCTGCAAGTGGTAAATGACCTCCTCCTATCTGCTGATAGTGGTTCACTTAACATTCTCATTCTCTTTGACTTATCTGCTGTGTTTGACACTATCAATCATGACACACTCATCTCCTGTCTGTCAGATATTGGTATCACAGACATACAGTAGCTTTCCAATGGTTTCAGTCCTACCTCACCAACAGACCACAGTTTGTCACACTGGGTTTACATAAGTCCTCCATGTCCCCTATTACTTGTGGTGTCCCCCAGGTGTCTGTTCTTGGGCTCCTCCTTTTCCTTATATACATCCCTGCCCCTTGGCCAAATTATTTGTAACCATGGTCTTCACTTCCATTGCTACGTTGATGACATCTAATTACATCTCACTACACTACATCCTTCCCTGCTGACCCCCCCTCCCAGTTCCCTCAATGACTCTCTATCAGACCTAAAGTTGTGGATGCAGAATAATTTTGTAAAACTTAACACAGATAAAACAGAAATCATGCTTATCGGACCCAAATCTTCATTGTCCAAATCTTCCAGTTTCAGTTTTAACATCTACGGTGCACTTGTTAAATCTTCACCTGTTGTTAGAAACCTTGGAATATTGCTTGACCCCTCACTCAACTTTAATCCCCACATTAAATCCCTCACCAAGACTGCTTTCTTCCATCTCCGGAACATTGCCCGCCTTCGCCCCTTTCTTTCCATTTGTGATATTCAAACGTTGGTCCACTCCTTCATTATGTCCCACTTAGATTATTGTAACTCCCTTCTCATTGGCCTCCCTACTAAATCCCTTCAAAGACTACAATACATTCAGAACTTTGCAGTGAGACTCCACCCATACCAAACCATCTGCTCATATCTCCCCCATTCTTTCTCAGCTTCACTGGCTACCTGTTCTGTCCTGTATTAAGTATAAAATCATACTACTCACCTTCAAAGCTCTCCATAACCTTGCTCCTTCTTAAATCTGTGATCTTCTGACCCCGCATACTCCATCCCACTCTCTCAGATCCTCTAGCTATAATCTTCTTGCTGTTCCTCACACTAGACTGTCTACCCTGGGTGGTGTGGTGATTTTATACCCTTAATGTAACCACACACATATGTAAACATGCACACATGCCTTGTCATCATATTAACAATAATTTGGTTTTGATGATTGTATTGGGCGGCACGGTGGTGTAGTGGTTAGCGCTGTCACCTCACAGCAAGAAGGTCCTGGGTTCGAGCCCCGGGGCCGGCGAGGGCCTTTCTGTGTGGAGTTTGCATGTTCTCCCCGTGTCTGTGTGGGTTTCCTCCGGGTGCTCCGGTTTCCCCCACAGTCCAAAGACATGCAGGTTAGGTTAACTGGTGACTCTAAATTGACCGTAGGTGTGAATGTGAGTGTGAATGGTTGTCTGTGTCTATGTGTCAGCCCTGTGATGACCTGGCGACTTGTCCAGGGTGTACCCCGCCTTTCGCCCGTAGTCAGCTGGGATAGGCTCCAGCTTGCCTGCGACCCTGTAGAACAGGATAAAGCGGCTAGAGATAATGAGATGAGATGAGATGATTGTATTTTGATTCACGGGCGGCACGGTGGTGTAGTGGTTAGCGCTGTCGCCTCACAGCAAGAAGGTCCGGGTTCGAGCCCCGTGGCCGGCGAGGGCCTTTCTGTGTGGAATTTGCATGTTCTCCCCATGTCCGCGTGGGTTTCCTCCGGGTGCTCCGGTTTCCCCCACAGTCCAAAGACATGCAGGTTAGGTTAACTGGTGACTCTAAATTGAGCGTAGGTGTGAATGTGAGTGTGAATGGTTGTCTGTGTCTATGTGTCAGCCCTGTGATGACCTGGCGACTTGTCCAGGGTGTACCCCGCCTTTCGCCCGTAGTCAGCTGGGATAGGATCCAGCTTGCCTGCGACCCTGTAGAACAGGATAAAGCGGCTAGAGATAATGAGATGAGATGAATCCTATAATGTGGTAGACTGGCCAAGGCCATGAGTGTTGTGCTTGTTTACACCTGCAGCCTGTGTCAATCTTTAACCTGATTTGACTCCAGTCATCTTGAATAATGATGTATTGTATGCTCTGAATGCTGTGTTGTTCATGACATATCACTTCTTATCATATGTTTTGATTCTTCCTGAATTGACCATTCATACTGGAAAATTTGGCTAGGTTGATAGAAAATATGAGAAGTGTGAGATGTACTGCCCAATTGAAAATGTTGAAGTGGTATGACATGACATGTTAACCAGTGAGATTATTTGTATAAACGGTGTTGTTTTTTTAGACAGTATAAAATGAGAACTTTGTGATTTTGAGTTGGTTCACTCTGCAGACCGAACACAGCTTTTATTAATTGATTTAATAAAAGTCTAAACCTTTCTGCAACCTCTTGGACTTTGAATCATTTTTGCTTGGGAGAGTTTAAGTTTTGAGAGTTTCCACGACAGTGGCAGGTTCTTCAGCGCCACAGCCCCCAAGCTCTGGAAGTCCCTCCCTCAACCCCTCCATGACTGCTCTTCACTTTCTCTCTTCAAATCTCATCTAAAAACCTTCCTGTTTCATGAACACTTCTCCTCCGCCACCACTGCATAAACTTACCACGCTTTAGCAACTTTTTTTTGTGTGTTCTGTTTTCTTTGAACTATGTAAAGTGACTGAGTTTGAAGAAGGTGCTATATAAATGTAACTTATTATAATTAAAACTCATCAATGGTTATCTTAATGACCTCAATCATCTCAGAACAGAGCAAAAGAACAGAACGATGTGAGTTCGAGGGATTTTTTACTAGAGGACTTTACCTTTGTTTGTCTCTTTGCCATTTAGATCGTCTTTTTCTGATTTCTGAGAATCGATCATCAGCTGTATGAAATCGATTCGCTTCTGCAGAAGGTCAGAGACAAAAACAGAACCATAAAACCTCGATAATATCTAAAGTGTGTTAAGGAGTTTATGGCTTTTTTAGCTGTACCTTATGATCTTTGGTCACATGCTGAGACTTGATCTTTTGCAGCGAGGCGTAAAAGAAATCAGTCACTGCAGTTGGGAAAAGGGCAAAATCCATTTTCTCCAAAAGTGGAATAAGAAATGGGAAAAGACCTGATAGAAAAATAACAAGATTATAAAATATACCACTGTAACAAAAAGCATAAATATAAATGCAGATCTAAATATTAAGTGTCTGAATTTAGGTTTGTTTCATTATATTGTGAATTAATATTAATCTCAAATTAATTCATTACTGATAGCGAGGAACAGAGGGTAGAAAAGGTCAAACTTCAGCATTTTCTTGATGTTGGTTACGAATGGATCTTTGGGGTTGTTCAGTGAGTCGATATCGACACTAAACGCTGTGCTCATCACCACATCTATACTGTAGGCTCCGAGAAACCTAAAATTTCCAAAAACACCATCAAATCAAATCACAGTGCAGAAATTTGTGAAATAAACATTTATTTTATGCTTTAATATTCCACAGACAGTGCACTGAGGGTCACAGAAGATTATTTATTTACTCTTTAATATCTGCTGATTCTCCTCGCTCCGATGTCTTCTGCAGATTTGCAACCAACGAATGAGAATGTGACTTCATGATTCCAAACATCTGAGGAACAAGAAATAACATCTGTTAATGTAACATGGCGGACTGTTAGACATGGCCACTAGATAGTCATATAGCCACAGTATTATTTTTCTTGTGTGAAAAGGGAAATCACATTCAAAACAGTGTCAAAACAGACACAGCTAATCAACAGTGCTACCAGCCAATGCATCATAAATCCAAGCTTCCTGATCCTTTCATTCCACCATCCCACAAAACCAGCAACCCAACACAGAGCTGTACTCAGTAGTCAGTCGTGGGGATCTGTCACAATGCCGTGACCCAGATACTGGTGGTGTATAGGATTTTTTATACAGAGTTATTTTTATATATATATATATATATATATATATATATATATATATACACACACACACACACACACACACACACACACACACGCACGCACAGTGAGGCAAAAAAGTATTTAGTCAGTCACCAATTGTGCAAGTTCTCCCACTTAAAAAGATGAGAGAGGCCTGTAATTTTCATCATAGGTACACTTCAACTATGAGAGACAAAATGAGAAAAAAATCCAGAAAATCACATTGTCTGATTTTTAAAGAATTTATTTGCAAATTATGGTGGAAAATAAGTATTTGGTCAATAACAAAAGTTCATCTCAATACTTTGTTATATACCCTTTGTTAGCAATGACAGAGGGCAAACGTTTTCTGTAAGTCTTCACAAGGTTTTCACACACTGTTGCTGGTATTTTGGCCCATTCCTCCATGCAGATCTCCTCTAGAGCAGTGATGTTTTGGGGCTGTCGCTGGGCAACATGGACTTTCAACTCCCTCCAAAGATTTTCTATGGGGTTGAGATCTGGAGACTGGCTAGACCACTCCAGGACCTTGAAATGCTTCTTATGAAGCCACTCCTTCGTTGCCCAGGCGGTGTGTTTGGGATCATTGTCATGCTGAAAGACCCAGCCACATTTCATCTTCAATGCCCTTGCTGATGGAAGGAGGTTTTCACTCAAAATCTCATGATACATGGCCCCATTCATTCTTTCCTTTACAAGGATCAGTCGTCCTGGTCCCTTTGCAGAAAAACAGCCCCAAAGCATGATGTTTCCACCCCCATGCTTCACAGTAGGTATGGTGTTCTTTGGATGCAACTCAGCATTCTTTCTCCTCCAAACACAACAAGTTGAGTTTTTACCAAAAAGTTCTATTTTGGTTTCATCTGACCATATGACATTCTCCCAATCCTCTTCTGGATCATCCAAATGCTCTCTAGCAAACTTCAGACGGGCCTGGACATGTACTGGCTTAAGCAGGGGGACACGTCTGGCACTGCAGGATTTGAGTCCCTGGCGGCGTAGTGTGTTACTGATGGTAGCCTTTGTTACTTTGCTCCCAGTTCTCTACAGGTCATTCACTAGGTCCCCCCGTGTGGTTCTGGGATTTTTGCTCACCGTTCTTGTGATCATTTTGACCCCACGGGGTGAGATCTTGCATGGAGCCCCAGATCGAGGGAGATTATCAGTGGTCTTGTATGTCTTCCATTTTCTAATAATTGCTCCCACAGTTGATTTCTTCACACCAAGCTGCTTACCTATTGCAGATTCAGTCTTCCCGGCCTGGTGCAGGTCTACAATTTTGTTTCTGGTGTCCTTTGACAGCTCTTTGGTCTTGGCCATAGTGGAGTTTGGAGTGTGACTGTTTGAGGTTGTGGACAGGTGTCTTTTATACTGATAACGAGTTCAAACAGGTGCCATTAATACAGGTAACAAGTGGAGGACAGAGGAGCCTCTTAAAGAAGTTGTTACAGGTCTGTGAGAGCCAGAAATCTTGCTTGTTTGTAGGTGACCAAATACTTATTTTACCAATTAATTCATTAAAAATCCTACAATGTGATTTCCTGGATTCTTCCCCCCCCCCCCATTCTGTCTCTCATAGTTGAAGTGTACCTATGATGAAAATTACAGGCCTCTCTCATATTTTTAAGTGGGATAAATATATATATATATTGCATTTCTTTAGGTAATATACTTTTTAGGTAATATACGGGCAGTTGCGGAGGCAAAAACTCGGAACTGGGAGGAGTTCAGTGAGGCCATGGAAGAGGACTATCAGTCAGCCTCGAAGAAATTCTGGCAAACCGTCTGGTGCCTCAGGAGAGGGAAAGCAGTACTCTGCCAACACTGTTTACAGTGCGGGTGGGGAGCTGTTGACCTCAACTGGGGATATTGTCGGGTGGTGGAAGGAATACTTCGAGGATCTCCTCAATCCCACCATCACTTCTTCCATTGAGGAAGTGGAGGCTGATGACTCAGAGGTGGACTCGTACATTACACAAGCCGAAGTCACTGAGGTAGTTTGCAAGCTCCTTGGTGGCAAGCCACCGGGGGTGGAAGAGATCCGCCCCAAGTATCTCAAGTCTCTGGATGTTGTGGGGCTGTCTTGGCTGACATGCCTCTGCAACATTGCGTGGAGGTTGGGGACAGTGCCTCTGGAGTGGCAGACCGGGGTGGTGGTCCCTCTTTTCAAGAAAGGGGACTGGAGAGTGTGCACCAATTATAGGGGAATCACACTTCTCAGCCTCCCCGGGAAGGTTTACTAAAGGGTACTGGAGAGGAGAATTCAGCCGATAGTTGAACCTCAGATCCAGGAGGAACAATGCGGTTTTCGTCCTGGTCGTGGAACACTGGACCAGCTCTATACCCTTCATAGGGTGATCGAGGATTCATGGGAGTTTGCCCAACCAGTCCACATGTGTTTTGTGGATTTGGAGAAGACATTCGACCATGTCCCTCGTGGTATTCTGTGGGGGGTGCTTTGGGAGTATGGGGTTCGGGGCTCTTTGCTAAGGGCTGTCCAGTCCCTGTACAAATGGAGCAGGAGTCTGATTTGCATTGCCAGCAGTAAGTCAGACCTGTTCCCAGTGCATGTTGGACTCTGGCAGGGCTGCCCTTTGTCACCGGTTCTGTTCATAATTTTTATGGACAGAATTTCTAGGCGCAGCCAGGGGCCGGAAGGAATCCTGTTTGGGAACCACAGGATTTCATCTCTGCTTTTTGCGGATGATGTTGTCCTGTTGGCTTCTTCAAACCAGGACCTTCAGCATGCACTGGGGTGGTTTGCAGTCGAGTGTGAAGCGGCTGGGATGAGAATCAGCACCTCCAAGTCTGAGGCCATGGTTCTCGACTGGAAAAGGGTGGCTTGCCCTCTCCAGGTTGATGGAGAAGTCCTGCCTCAAGTGGAGGAGTTTAAGTATCTTGGGATCTTGTTCACGAGTGAGGGAAGGATGGAGCGTGAGATTGACAGGCAGATCGGTGCAGCCTCCACAGTGATGTGGTCGCTTTACCGGTCCGTCATGGTGAAGGTGCCGAGCCAAAATGGCGAAGCTCTCCATTTACCGGTCGATCTACATTCTGACTCTCACCTATGGTCATGAGCTTTGGGTAATGACCGAAAGAACAAGATTGCAAATACAAGTGGCTGAAATGAGTTTCCTTCACAGGGTGGCTGGGCGCTCCCTTAGAGATATGGTGAGAAGCACAATCACTCGGGAGGAGCTCGGAGTAGAGCCGCTGCTCCTCCACATCGAGAGGAATCAGCTGAGGTGGCTCGGGCATCTCTTTCGGATGCCTCCTGGACGCCTCCCTGGGGAAGTGTTCCAGGCATGTCCCCCTGGGAGGAGGCCCCAGGACACGCTGGAGGGACTATGTCTCTCGGCTGGCCTGGGAACACCTCGGTGTTCTTCCCAAGGAGCTGGCCGAGGTGTCTGGGGAGAGGGAAGTTTGGGCTTCCATGCTCAGACTGCTGCCTCCGCGACCCGGCTCTGGATAAGTGGATGAAGAAGAGATGAGATGAGAGAATATACTTGCTGTTTCGTTTTTGCACTACACTGAGCCAAAGCAACGAAATCTCATTCTGATGTGTATTGTCTGATGCAAATCTGAATGACAATAAAGAAAGTCTAAGTCTGATAATCAATACCAGAAATATATGTTTGGCATGCTTGAAACTGGTCCAGGCTGTTCTGATTGATGCTTATTTTGGTTTGTTAAATCTTTGAGATTTATCTTCACTCGCACATTCTGCTCTCTGTTTAATGAAGGTTACGTTGACCAGTAATGTCTTTCTTCTTTTCATAAGACTATGATCCTGATGGGTGATGTAATGGTCCATAATGTCTCTCTTCTTTCTTTGTCAGTGACTGTTTACTCCTGGATCCATGAGGCAGAATCTCTTAGGCAGCAGAGGTCTACATTCCTAGATCATATATTGTCAATTCGACCTCCTTTGGTACAGACAGATCAAAACCTAACAAGTTTCTAGGCATTTATCTGGGATCTCAAGATACAGTAACTCTTAAGATTTACCTTAAGATAGATCTTAAGGTAAGATAATTTTTTTATTAAGTACATTGGGTTCTCTTCTTCCATCTGGAGATCTGAAATCTGGTTATCCCAATTGCACACATACATGCATCGTATAAAATGGTTCTATGCTGCTTCCTAGGGCCGATTGGATGGTAGTTTTCATTTATCCCAAGGAAATTGAATCAAACACAACTGGACTTAAAACCAAGTCTTTGAAGACATTCACTTCTCATCCAAGAGGCTTCATCAGTCACACAGGAGAAGAAATTCTCACTGGTGAAGCCTCTTGAATGAGAGGTGGAACTTTTTCAAAGACTTAAAACCAAGTCCAGTTGTGCTCGATTCAATTTCCCTGTGAAACTATGAGCTGGATGAATGAGAAGCTGTTCACAGACATTTTTGGTTATCCCAGTCGCAGGGCCGTTTGGATGGTAGCTTTTGATTATCCCAGATGCACACATACATGCATTGTACAAATAGTCTTATGGTGTTTCCTTGGGCTGATTGGAAGGGACTGTAATTTGATCTGTCTGATTTTGATTTATCTGATTTGTCCAAGTTATCCTTATCTCCGAGTTCTAAATATAAAGCTTTATATTCTAAAGCTGCCTGATACTGTGTGGATATGGTCTCAGTGGTATCCCAGAGACAGGTTGAGAGGTTTATAGATGCTAAGCTGAGAATTATTTCCCAATACAATAATTTGTCAAAATTTTACCTCATTCCTCTTTGGAAATTCTTTTCCTGTATGTTTTGTGTTTGTCTTTTGTGTGTTGTGTTTTGTGTGTCAAAATGGGTGGAAGTGGTCAGGCCATTGAATGCTAACGTGCAGAATTTATCACCCTCCCAAACCAAGATATCTGGAGTAGGAATTGATTGAATATGTGACTGAGATTGTTGATGAGATTTTAGAGCAGTATCCTGATGGACTTGTGGTGTGTGGAGGTGATTTAAATCGTATTGATCTAGAACATTTATCAACTTTAATTGGACTGAAAGCTCTTGTTGACTTTCCTACTCACGGTGAATCAGTTTTGGATAATTGCCTCACGAATAATGAAGCGCTTTTCTCTGGGTGTTGCCCGATTGTTGCCCAAATAAAGACAGATCATAAGGGCATTATTCTACCAGCAGGTGTGAAATTAAAGCCCCTGAGACTAAAGTGTATACTGCATAACTATAGGGAACACAGAAGAACAGAATTCCATAAAAAGTTTCTGGAACTAAACTGGTCTGAGGCTATTAACGGCACTAGTTTGGAAGTTGCAGTGGACTTTCTACATTCAACCATCGAGCATCTAATGGAAGAATGTTTGAGTAAGACTGTGACTATATTGGCAAGAGACCCCCCATGGATGAACCCTCTTGTTAAGGTGCTATTGAAAAGGAAGGCGAGGTGTAATAGTGAAAATAATGTGAAAGATCTGACAGAGAGGATTATTGTGGATAATCAACGTGCTATGGCAACAGGGAAGCTTGGATCGTGAGCATGGTGGTGAAAAGTGGATCAACTGTTGCATACAGTGGTGCTTGAAAGTTTGTGAACCCTTTAGAATTTTCTATATTTCTGCATAAATATGACCTAAAACATCATCAGATTTTCACACAAGTCCTAAAAGTAGATAAAGAGAACCCAGTTAAACAAATGAGACAAAAATATTATACTTGGTCATTTACTTATTGAGGAAAATGATCTAATATTTCATATCTGTGAGTGGCAAAAGTATGTGAACCTCTAGGATTAGCAGTTAATTTGAAGGTGAAATTAGAGTCAGGTGTTTTCAATCAATTGGATGACAGTCAGGTGTGAGTGGGCACCCTGTTTTATTTAAAGAACAGGGATCTATCAAAGTCTGATCTTCACAACACATGTTTGTGGAAGTGTATCATGGCACAAACAAGGGAAATTTCTGAGGACCTCAGAAAAAGCGTTGTTGATGCTCATCAGGCTGGAAAAGGTTAGAAAACCATCTTTAAAGAGTTTGGACTCCACCAATCCACAGTCAGACAGATTGTGTACAAATGGAGAAAATTCAAGACCATTGCTACCCTCCCCAGGAGTGGTCAACCAACAAAGATCACTCCAAGAGCAAGGCGTGTAATAGTCGACGAGGTCACAAAGGACCCCAGGGTAACTTCTAAGCAACTGAAGGCCTCTCTCACATTGGCTAATGTTAATGTTCATGAGTCCACCATCAGAAGAACACTGAACAACATGGTGTGCATGGCAAGGTTGCAAGAAGAAAGCCACTGCTCTCCAAAAAGAACATTGTTGCTCATCTGCAGTTTGCTAAAGATCATGTGGACAAGCCAGAAGACTATTGGAAAAATGTTTTGTGGACGGATGAGACCAAAATAGAACTTTTTGGTTCAAGTGAGAAGCGTTATGTTTGGAGAAAGGAAAACACTGCATTCCAGCACAAGAACCTTATCCCATTTGTGAAATATGGTGGTGGTAATATAATGGTTTGGGCCGTTTTGCTGCATCTGGCCCAGGATGGCTTGCCATCATTGATGGAACAATGAATTCTGAATTATACCAGCGAATTCTAAAGGAAAATGTCAGGACATCTGTCCATGAACTGAATCTCAATAGAGAAGGTGGGTCATGCAGCAAGACAACGACCCTCAGCATGCAAGTCATTCTACCAAAGAATGGTTAAAGAATAATAAAGTTAATGTTTTGGAATGGCCAAGTCAAAGTCCTGACCTTAATCCAATCAAAATTTTGTGGAAGGACCTGAAGCGAGCAGTTCACGTGAGGAAACCCACCAACATCCCAGAGTTGAAGCTCTATTGTACGGAGGAACGGGCTAAAATTCCTCCAAGCTGGTGCGCAGGACTGATCAACAGTTACCGCAAATGTTTAGTAGCAGTTATTGCTGCACAAGGGGGTCACACCAGATACTGAAAGCAAAGGTTCACATACTTTTGCCACTCACAGATATGTAATATTGGATCATTTTCCTCAATAAATAAATGACCAACTATAATATTTTTGTCTCATTTGTTTAACTTGGTTCCCTTTATCTACTTTTAGGACTTGTGTGAAAATCTGATCATGTTTTAGGTCATATTTATGCAGAAATATAGAAAATTCTAAAGGGTTCACAAACTTTCAAGCACCACTGTAGAAGAGATAAGAGCTGCCCAAACTTTGATCAGCATTTTATCGAGGGACTTAACAACTATTTTGGTGAACTTTGCTTTGATTCTGCCTACCAGACCCCTACCAGTTAATCTAGATGCAAACTTGTCACCCCCTCAGCTTTCTTCTGTGCAGATGTTCCAAGCTCTATCGAGGATCAAAACACACAGCCACTGGACCCAATGGAATACCCTTTTGGGTATGGAAGGAGCATGCAGCGATTTTCACCCCAGTGGTAGAGGCCCTGTGGAATAGGTCTCTAGCCCTACAGTCTTGGCCAAGGTGATGGAAAGAAGCTAACATCAATCCCCTCGCTAAAGTTGATATTCTAATGGAGTATGCAGACTATAGAGGCATTAATATAACTCCAGTGATAGCCAGGTCCTTGGAAAGAACTGTATATGACGTTTTTAATAAGAACACTCTAGAAAGCTACTTATCTAACAGTCAATTTGCTTATCGCTCAGGCAGCAGCTGCATCAATGCTCTTTTGAAAATGCAACATACTTATCTCGCTGCTCTCGATAAGAAAGAAATACAGGCAGTAAGACTCTTTACTATGGATTTCTCTAAAGCATTTGATAGTGTCAAGCATAGCATACTCGCAGATAAGTTATGGGGCAGCCCTCTTAATCTGTTCATGGTTAACTGGTATTTAAGCTTTTTAGAAGATAGAAAACAAAGGGTAGTGTGTAATGAAATTGTGTGTGATTGGAAAATAGCGAACAGAGGAACAACGCAGGGCAGTGTCATTGGCTCTTACTTGTTTAATTTCTTTTTGAATGATCTCGAGATAGTTGGACAGCATTTTTCACTAACTAAGTATGTGGTTGACTCTACCATTCTATTTACCATTTCTAGAGATTTGCCTGATTAATCTTCAGGTGCGCTTAAGCAATTTATGGACTGGACAATAGAAAATGGCATGAACTGTAATACACAGAAATGCAAAGAGCTGATTATGTGTAAGAGGGGTGACAACAGTGTGTATCTTGCGATATATAACAAAGCAATATGATAACTATATTAGGGGTAACTTTGCAGGCTAACTACAAATTTAGTTTGCACGTTAAGACTGAGCTCTATGAAGCCAACAAGTGTATATGATTAGAAGCCTTCGTAAGGAAGGATACTCGCAATTGGAAGTAGATCACCTTTTTAATTCCATTGTTCTTTCTAAATTCCTTTACGGTTTGCTTACTGATCTTACTGCTATACAACAATTTTTAACTAGATGTTTTAAACGACATTATACTTGAACTCATTTCGATATTTTTTGTCTTCTTGAAAACTGACCACCGACTGTTTAATAAGTTTAATGTCACAGATCATCCACTGTTCAGCTTGCTGCCTAAGGTAAAGGAATCTTCTGCACACCTAAGGAACAGATCCAGCATTATGCCTAGAATAATTTCTCCTAAGGACAGCTACAGGAGAAAGGTGGAGCAGAAGCTGAAGGAGAACAGCATGAGGGAAGTCTGGAAAGGTGTGAAAACCATTACAGGCCACAATACAAAGACCAGAGTTGTTGAGGGGACAGTGGAGAGGGCGAATGAGTTGAATGACTTCTTCAACCAGTTCAACCAGCCCACGTCCCCCCACCCTCCCCTTCACTGTAGCCATCTCTCCTTCTTCCCTCAACACACCTCCCCCCAGTCATTGCAGCAGCCCCCTCCTCCCCCACCTCAACACAGACTCCTCCATGCATTATTGCAGACCAGGTCAGAGGTCAACTGAGGAAGCTTCACCCCAGGAAAGCAGCAGGTCCGGACAAGGTGTGTCCCCGACTACTGAAGACCTGCACTGCTGAACTGGATGAACCACTCCAACGCATCTTCAACCTCAGCCTGCAGCTGAGGAGAGTGCCCATCCTCTGGAAGACATCATGTATCATTCCAGTTCCCAAAAAGAATCGGCCCAGCGAGCTGAACGACTTCTGACCGGTGGCACTCACTTCACATCTGATGAAGACGTTGGAGTAACTCTTCCTCAGCCTCCTCAGACCCCAGGTACAACATGCCCAGGACTGTCTGCAGTTTGCGTACCGGGCAGGTGTTGGTGTGGAAGACGTCATCCTCTACCTGCTATGCCGAGCCACTTGCATCTGGATAAGGGAAACCGCATAGTGAGGATCCTCTTCTTAGACTTCTCAAGTGCCTTCAACACCATCCAACCCCTTTTGCTTCAGGACAAACTGAACAGGATGCAAGAGGACCCCTGCCTGGTCACCTGGATCTCCAGCTACCTCACCGACAGGCCGCAGTACGTCAGGCTGAAGGACATCACGTCTGACACTGTGATTAGCAGCACTGGAGCACCCCAGGGCATGGTGCTGGCCCCTCTTCACTCTGTACACCGCGGACTTCTGCTACAACTCAGAGCTGTGTCACATTCAGAAGTTCGCCGATGACACAGCCATCATTGGGTGTATCAGTGACGACAGAGAGGAGGAGTATAGGAGCCTGATGAGGGACTTTGCTGTGTGGTGCAACAGGAACCATCTGCAGCTCAACACCTCGAAGACCAAGGAGCTGGTCATTGACTTTGGGAGGTCCAGACCAAGGTCACGACCAGTTCTGATCGAGGGAGTCGAGGTGGAGGCTGTGGATTCCTACAGGTACCTCGGGCCATGGCTGGACAGCAAGCTGGACTGGACTTTCAACACCAATCATTTGTACAGGAAGGGAGAGAGCAGGCTATACTTCCTTAGGAGGCTGCAGTCCTTTAACATCTGCAGGAAACTCCTGTGGATGTTCTATCAGTCTGTGGTCACCAGTGTCCTGTTTTACACTGTGGTGTGCTGGGGGGGGGCACATCCAAAAAGGACACATCCAGGCTGGACAAACTGATCAGGCGGGCCGGCTCTGTGGTCGGCATGAAGTTGGACTCTCTGGTGATGGTGGCAGAGATGATGTCTATGGACAAACTACTGAACATCATGGACGATGCCAGTCACCCTCTGCACACCATCATCAGCAACCAGAGGAGCCTGTTCAGTGACAGAATGCTCCTTCCCAAGTGCAGGACGAACAGACTTAAACACTCCTTTGTCCCTCACGCCATCAGACTGTACAACTCCTCTCTGGGGGGGGGGGGGAGGAAGGGTAATAGGAGGACAGAGGACGGGAAGGAGTAGTAGCCTAGCCTAACAATGAGCAATACCAGACAATGTGCAATATTAAGTGCAATATCTCTCCTGCTGGCCCCCTTTCCCCCCTTCCTCTCTTCTCCATATCTTATTCTTTTTATATTTGTATATGTAAATACTTAATTTAATTTATCTAGAAGTTTTTTCTCTATGTTCTATTCTCTGTTTATCCTGTAATGATGCTGCTGGGATCTTAATTTCTCTGAGGGAACCTGCCCAAAGGGATCAATAAAGTTCTATCTAATCTAAGAATAAGCACAGCACATTTTAGGAATAGTTTTTTAATAGATTAATTTTTAAGTACAAGTTGATGTAGGTTTTATATTTAGGCATTTCTGTCATTTATATTGTTACATTTGATATGTATTTTTTATCTAGTGAATAAAGACATTATTAGTCTAAAAATGAATATAGGACTGCAAAGTAACTCAAGTATGACAAGGTTATTTTGTGGAACCTTTTGTTGACAATTTGGTCAGATAGACAGATGGTCAACTCAGCATGGATACATTTTGATGAGAGCTTTTTTTTAAGCATTAGTTTGATGGTAAATAATAAGCTACCTTGGCCATGCTCATAGGAATAATATTGATAACCCTGACAGAGAAAAGAATAAATCAAAAAGTGTAAAGTTGACTAAATCGTTAAATTTACGTGTGCAGGTTTCACTACCTCCATCAGCCCCACTGTGTTAAAAATATCTGTGAATTTTATTCAGCACCCTGTGATGACCTGGCGACTTGTCCAGGGTGTACCCCGCCTTTCGCCCGTAGTCAGCTGGGATAGGCTCCAGCTTGCCTGCGACCCTGTAGAACAGGATAAAGTGACTAGAGATAATGAGATGAGATGAGATGATCTGAGGAAGACACAGACACTGAAGTCTGTGTTCCTCAGATTTTGAATCAGGTGCCTCAAACTCTCTAGGCATCACACCCCAATAAGGTTGGACATGCACAGGTACCCCATACACTGCCAGTCTGAAAACATCTGTTCCTGTGTATGCATTGGCCAACTGGTTATATCTATCAATCAACATGGATGTACCTCCTTCAGAAAGCATTGAATATTCTTTGCTTCATGTTTCAAAAACAGGTTGTCAGTTAAAGGCCAATTCATACTTCATACAATTTATACATCAGGACGTCATGCATGGCCACTCAAACAGGGTGAAGTATTCATACATGCATCTAATGTAAGTGTATCACCATAATTTACTAAATTAAACTGAGAAGAAGAGATAAAAACAATGCAAGTTCCTTGTTTAACTGTAGGAATAATTAACAGAACATAAAACAGATAAACTTAGTTTTATATATTTCACATAAAATAGAAATCTCACATTATTAATTATAAACACAGTGAATTCTGACAAAGTGTTCCTAAAAAGTCTTTAAACTTGTCTGAACGCTTCAGTATATTTAGTGTTCAAATCCACAGTTTTGTCCCTCACTGAGTGATGAGGCTGTAGATTTTTTTTGTTATTGAATTACTGTGGTTTACATCATGATACGGTGCGTTTATTAGGAGTGGGGACAGGGACAGGTTTAAAGAGTCAAGGTACAGCTTTAGCAAAGCTGTTATGGCTGGCAATGCTGGTCACAACATAAATGAGACAAGGTCAATTCAAGTTTATTTTTATAGTGCTTTTAACAATAGACATTGTTGCAAAGCAGCTTTACAGAAAATTAAAGACTTTAAACATGAGCTAATTTTATCCTTAATTTATCCCCAATGAGCAAGCCTGTGATTCAGGAGGGGTGTATGGGGTGTCAGGGAGAGGTAGCACCTCTTACAGGGAAGGCTTGTTGTGTTCTTCGGAACAACTCATCCGTATTTGGTCCTCACCTGATGCCCAGCTTTCACCAGTGGCTCCCCGTAGCTGTTTGCATGCAACAGCAGCCACACCCTGGGCAACAGCTTTGACAGGCTGGCTAAACCGGGTGAGGGTAACCGATGGGTCTCAAACCCTCGGTGAGTTACAGATTACCTACCCTTTGCATGCAAAGACTGGTGCCGGCAGACTGGGCAGATGAAACCAACAGGAAGGTTCAATGGCTAGGAAGGCAGTTCCAGCAGGCACTGTGGAATGCTGAGAGCAGGGTGAGGCACGGAAGGAGTCCTGGTCATCCACTGCAGCTCGGGAGGTCTCCAGGCATAATGGTTCTCCATGCCACTGGGTCAAGGTCTCTCTGGCTGAGTGAGTGGGATTGCCCCAGTGCAACGGCTCTACCACTTTAAAACAACTTTACGCACAGGTTCCATTGTGTGAATTCATCTCTGATCTTTCATCTCAAATTTCCTCAAGTCCTGCAGTGATGGGGGAGTGGTGAAGCAACAGGTAGAGGTGACCACTGGCAGTAGTAGTCATGAACCTGCACACAGGCAGCCCTGGACATTGGTCGCTTAAAAATGTGGACAACAGAGTGAGTTGAAAACAACTGACATTTCAGCCTCTTTAGGACAGCACTGCCCACCCTCACAGGAGGGAGGGGCTTAGAAAAGGTACCCCAGACATTGCTTGCCCTTGATAATCTGGCCAACATACCACAGCTGGCAGATCATCCTTCATAGCGGTTGAACATTGTGAAGAAAAACAAATCAAAAGAAACTCATCTTTGGAGCATGGAATGGCCATACCTTGATGGACAATGTTAGGGTTTCTAGACCCGAAAGAAGAACAGCATTAGTGGTGATCAAACTACATCATTACAACATCAACATAGCTACACTCAGCAAGACAAGGTTTGCAGATGAGGGCTCTCTGAGACAGAATGCAAGTGAATACATTTTTTCTGGAAAGGAAAACCTGACAGCAAGGACAGGATCCATGGAGTGGGATTTGCAGTGAAAACGGCGCTATTGAAAAACATCACTACCATCTGGCATTAATGAGTGCATCATGAAATTTCACTTCCCGCTCTCGAAGTCCCAGCACATTACCATCATTAGTGCTTACTGTATGCACCAACTCTTGCAAGCTCAGATGATGCCAAGGAGCAGTTCTACAAAGACCTGGACCAGATCATCAGGTCAACCCCTGCCAGTGACGAGCTAGTCATCCTTGGTGACTTTAATGCCAGGGTAGGACAGGACTACCAGAGCTGGGACGGTATGCTTGGGAGGCATGGTGTGGGAAAACTGAACAGCAAGCATGTGTGCTGAGCATGGCCTGTGCATCACTAACACCATGTTTCACATTGCGGATGAGTACAAAACCACTTGGATGCATCCCATATCCAAACATTGGCACATGATTGACTTTATCATTTGCCAGCATGACCTGCAGGATGTCAGGATCATTCAATGCAAGGAGCAGAGTGTTGGACAGAACACAGGCTGGTCAGAGCAGTCTTCAACCTGCCTGTCGCTCCCCACTACCGCAAGACCCCTAAAGCTCTGATGGGGTCCTTTGACACAGCAAAATTGAAACATCCATCTGGCTTCATTCGTTTCCACAAGGCACTAGAGGAGAAATTTCCTGAGGATACGAGCCTCACTGGCTCCAATACTGACAAGTGGGCTCAATTCAAAGATACATGCACAGCCACTGCAAAAGAAGTGCTGGCTCCCAAAGCCCGGAAACACGAAGACTGGTTTGATGAGAACCATGGTCCCATTAGAACTGCCCTGGATGTGAAAAACAAGGCCTTTGCCGAATGGCAGAATGATCCTCTGTCCATATCAAAGAAAGACAAGTTCAAAAACTTGCAGACCAAGGTGCAAAAAGAACTGAGGGAAATGCAGGACCAGTAGTGGCAGGAAAAGGTGGAGGAAGTTCAGCTCTATGCCGACACTCACAACATAAAGCAGTTCTTCAATGCCCTAAAGCAAGTCTTTGGTCCAACAAGATCAGGCTGCTCTCCACTATTGTCCTCAGACAGATCATTCCTGATCAAAGACCAGGAAGGACTGAGAAAACTCTGGGCTGAGCACTTTTCCACTTTGCTCAACCAGCCCTCAACTGTCGAACCAACAGCATTTCAACAGATCCCTCAACAGCCTGTCCTTGAAGAACTGGATATGCCGCCCTCAGTCAGTGAGATAGAAAAAGCCATATCATCCATAAACTCTGGCAAGGCATCAGGAAAAGACAACATTCCAGCTGAGGTCTACGAAGCAGTGGGCCCAAATGCTCTGAAGGCTTTCCAAGATGTTCTGCAAAAGCATATAGATTGAGGAGAACATGCCTGAGAATTTCCATGATGCTCTTATTGTATCCCTCTACAAGAACAAGGGAAGCAAAGCCGACTGTGGAAACTACAGAGGTATATTGCTTCTCTCAATTGCAGGCAAGATCCTCGCTCACATCCTCCTAAACAGACTCACTGTCTCCAAAAGAAACCTCCCCGAGGTGCAGTGTGGCTTTAGACCAGGGTGCAGCACTGTGGACATGATATTCACCATGAGACAGGTGCAGGAGAAATGCATTGAGCAGAACAAAGCCCTCTACTCCATCTTTATAGACCTGACAAAGGCCTTCAACACTGTTAACAGAGAGGCCCTGTGGACAGTGCTGGAAAAATATGGTTGCCCTCCCAGGTTCGTGAAGATGATCCGGCTACTCTATGATGACATAACAGGGCAGGTCCTCTGCAGTGGTGACCCCTCTGAAGCATTCACCATCACAAATGGCATGAAACAGGGCTGTGTTCTACCCCCTGTCCTCTTCAACCTGTTCTTCACCTGCATGCTGTCACATATTGTTTGGAACATGGAGGAGGGTGTCTACATCAGATATCATCTGGATGGCTCACGCTTTGATCTCAGGCACCTAAATGCTAAGGCCAAATGCCTCCAGAGACTCATACAGGGAGCCCTCTTCGCTGATGATTGTGCCCTCCTGGCACATAAGAACAGAGACCTGCAGACAATGCTCAACAAGTTTTCTGAGGCATCCAAAGCTTTTAGCCTTACCATCAGCCTAGGTAAGACAGAGGTGTTGCACCAGCCAGCTCTAGATTCAGTCTCACTGGACCCAAGCATCAGCATCGATGGCACACTGCTTAAAAACGTTGATAACTTCAAGTACTTGGGAAGCATCATCTCGAATGATGGATCACTGGACCAAGAGATAACCTCCAGGATCAGCAAGGCAAGCCAGGCACTAGGAAGACTGCACAACAGGGTACTTAACCAGTGTGGTGTCAAGCTCTCCATAAAGTTAAAAGTGTACAGAGCTGTTGCCCTGACATCCCTCCTCTATGGCTGCGAGACTTAGAGTCTGTACCACAGACATATCAAACAACTGGAGAGCTTCCACATGCATGCTCTTTGCTCCATGCTTGGCATCTGATGGCAAGACAGAGTCACCAACCTGCAAGTCCTAGAAAGGGCAGACAGCGCCAGCATTGAAGCCATGCTGATTAAATCTCAACTCCATTGGGTGGGACACATCATCAGGATGGAAGACTATTGCATCCCCTGCCAGTTGCTGTATGGTGAGCTAGTGGATGGTAGAAGGAAGCAAGGTCATCCATGTAAGCGATACAAGGACACCTTGAAGGGGAATCTCCAGTGGTACGACATCAAGCCCAGAGAACTGAAGGCCGCAGCTAGTGACAGAAGTCGCTGGCACACACTGACCCATGCAGCCTCCACAAATTGAAGACAAACGGCAGCAGAGACTCATTGAGGCACAAGACAGACACCACAGAGCACATTCAACAGCTGTCACAACATCAAAATTCCAGTGGTTCATCTGTTCCAAGACTCTGTGTTTCCAGATTTGGACTGCAGAGACACATGAGAAGCCACAAATGAATCATACAACACAACAAGTCTTCTTTGGATACAAAGGACAACTAACCTGAAGTTCCGGAGATGCTTAAGTTCTCAGATATGTTTTTGTTTACTGTTTGATTGTGGTTGCCATATTGTAAACTAACACATATGTTTTCACTTTATTTATCAGGAAGTCCTAGCAATATTTACAAGGATGATGTAGATTTGGCTCCTACACTGAACTAGAGAGATAAGATAATTGAGACAATCCATGTAAACACAAAAGCAGAGCTCATGAGTTAACAGCACAAAACTGCTTCCCTGGCCGCGCAGTTACAGAGAGCTGTGATAACTTCTCTCTCCTGTTTCACCAATCCCCAGATCTTTAAAGGGGTTTCTGTGGATCTTTGTGAATGATTTATCTGGAAGAGAAGAGCAGGGAGGATTGAGACTGGAGTGGCTGTGGTTTGTTTACACCTAATACTAAAACTTGTAGCATTCATAACAAAGATGAGTACAAAAAGCCCAAAAATTCCTACTTACCTGGGCATAAACAATACAGCATTTATCTTGTAGTGTCTTGATCCCCAGATCTTTAACTCAGCCACATATAAAAAGTTGCACAAATTTTTTTTTTTTAAATGATCTTAACTTTGATGCTACCTTTAACTTCATGGCTATGGTGAACAAACTAAGCAGAGATGTACATCCCCTGCCTGGGCCATCTACTGGATCTGTGTTAAGGATAACTACTCGAATCACAAACCACTCTAATGATCATCGTGCAATAAAGGATCCATGCATTCAGTTTGTCAACAATGCGGTTGATGTCTGCAGAACAAACAATCTCCTCCATAATTTCACTTCCGTAAGCATTCAACCAACAAGGGCATTGGGCCGTACAGATCAAAATAATCAGATTTGTGGACAGCGGCACTATCAATTTCTCATTTGAACATACGCTCACTGAAAAACCACGCACATTTCCATCAAGTTCACAATCTTATAACTGGGGGTGATTTTGATGTGTTTTCTATTTCTGAGTCTTGGCTCAACTCATCTGTGAAAAACAAGGAAATCAACAATGACGGTTATAGGCTCATCAGATTGCACTGGGAGGGGCGTGCTGGCACGGGCATTTGTGTGTATATACGAAACACCTTGGAAGTGAAAATACTTTGTGATCTTATGGCTACATCTGCTAGTGGCTTCCAACAACTTTGGCTGAGTTTGCAACACAAAATGTTAAAGTCTCTGATCATCTGTTTCGCATATACAGTGGTGCTTGAAAGTTTGTGAACCCTTTAGAATTTTCTATATTTCTGCATAAATATGACCTAAAACATCATCAGATTTTCACACAAGTCCTAAAAGTAGATAAAGAGAACCCAGTTAAACAAATGAGACAAAAATATTATACTTGGTCATTTATTTATTGAGGAAAATGATCCAATATTACATATCTGTGAGTGGCAAAAGTATGTGAACCTTTGCTTTCAGTATCTGGTGTGACCCCCTTGTGCAGCAATAACTGCAACTAAACATTTGCGGTAACTGTTGATCAGTCCTGCACACCGGCTTGGAGGAATTTTAGCCCATTCCTCCGTACAGAACAGCTTCAACTCTGGGATGTTGGTGGGTTTCCTCACATGAACTGCTCGCTTCAGGTCCTTCCACAACATTTCGATCGGATTAAGGTCAGGACTTTGACTTGGCCATTCCAAAACATTAACTTTATTCTTCTTTAACCATTCTTTGTTAGAACGACTTGTGTGCTTAGGGTCGTTGTCTTGCTGCATGACCCACCTTCTCTTGAGATTCAGTTCATGGACAGATGTCCTGACATTTTCCTTTAGAATTCACTGGTATAATTCAGAATTCATTGTTCCATCAATGATGGCAAGCTGTCCTGGCCCAGATGCAGCAAAACAGGCCCAAACCATGATACTACCACCACCATGTTTCACAGATGGGATAAGGTTCTTATGCTGGAATACACTGTTTTCCTTTCTCCAAACATAACGCTTCTCATTTAAACCAAAAAATTATATTTTGGTCTCATCCATCCACAAAACATTTTTCCAATAGCCTTCTGGCTTGTCCACGTGATCTTTAGCAAACTGCAGACGAGCAGCAATGTTCTTTTTGGAGAGCAGTGGCTTTCTCCTTGCAACCCTGCCATGCACACCATTGTTGTTCAGTGTTCTCCTGATGGTGGACTCATGAACATTAACATTAGCCAATGTGAGAGAGGCCTTCAGTTGCTTAGAAGTTACCCTGGGGTCCTTTGTGACCTCGTCGACTATTACACGCCTTGCTCTTGGAGTGATCTTTGTTGGTCGACCACTCCTGGGGAGGGTAACAATGGTCTTGAATTTCCTCCATTTGTACATAATCTGTCTGACTGTGGATTGGTGGAGTCCAAACTCTTTAGAGATGATTTTGTAACCTTTTCCAGCCTGATGAGCATCAACAACGCTTTTTCTGAGGTCCTCAGAAATCTCCTTTGTTCGTGCCATGATACACTTCCACAAATGCGTGTTGTGAAGATCAGACTTTGATAGATCCCTGTTCTTTAAATAAAACAGGGTGCCCACTCACACCTGATTGTCATCCCATTGATTGAAAACACCTGACTCTAATTTCACCTTTAAATTAACTGCTAATCCTAGAGGTTCACATACTTTTGCCACTCACAGATATGTAATATTGGATCATTCTCCTCAATAAATAAATGACCAAGTATAATATTTTTGTCTCATTTGTTTAACTGGGTTCTCTTTATCTACTTTTAGGACTTGTGTGAAAATCTGATGATGTTTTAGGTCATATTTATGCAGAAATATAGAAAATTCTAAAGGGTTCACAAACTTTCAAGCACCACTGTAGACCCCCGGACATCCTCTTGACCTGCCTCACAGATGATTTTGTTCCTGCTGTTGTTGACCCCCAGGCCACCCTACTTGGAAAGGAAATCATAATAACCAGTGACCTTAACTGTAACATCCTGGCTGACAAGCCTGAGTCTCGCACCCTGAAAGACATGTGCTCCATCTTGAATCTTAGTCAGCTCATCACTGATTCAACTAGGGTGATGGAAACTACCAAATCGCTGATTGAGGTCATCCTTGTCCACAGAAAAGAACTCATAAAACACAGTGGGGTCCTACAAATTAAAATAAGTGATCACTTTCTAGTGTACAGTGTACTCAACTTGAAGCTCCCAAAATCTCGACCAGCAGTCATTACAATGCACAGTTATACGGTAAGAACTTTGACAGTGAAGCTTTTAATGCAGATATTTCACATGTCCCTTGGGACACTATTAACCAGTTTGACAATACTGATGATCAGTTATCTACCTTCAATAAGTTGTTTCTTAATGTCCTGCATCCATCATGCACCTTTAAGAACCTTTACAGTTAAGTATAGGAAATCTTATGTGATTACTCCTGAGATCAAAGGCCTTATGTCCCAACGTGATGCCTTACAGAAACGTGCCCACAAGACCTCTCATCCCAGTGACTGGGATGCATATAGAGTATTACATCATGAAGTTAAGTCAAAGATCATTAAGGCTGAGTCAGAGTTTGTCAGAAATGAGATCAATTCAAATAAGCAAACCAAGTCTTCTATATGGAAAACTGTGCATCGCTGCCTGAACCCAGGAGGAGGAAGCTCTACACAGTCATACTCTCGCAACTGCTCTGATGTTGCCAATGAGTTTAATCAGTTCTTTATCTCTGTCGGCAACAAAGCTGCCAAGCAGGCAGAACAGTTTGCTATGGACTTTGATTTGCACCTTCTAGAGATACATTCTCTAGCCCCAGCAGCTTCTGTGGAGGACTCCACACCGAAATTTGCATTCAAGCAAGTCATTCCTGAGCATGTCAGGAAATCATTACTAGTATGTCATCTAACAAGTCACCAGGCTTTGACAAGGTCAGCACGGGTGTTATTAAGTCCTGCCTTCTGCACATCTTACCTGTTATCACAAGTCTCTTCAACACCTCTCTGATGTCCAGGATCTTTCCCACGGACTGGAAACAGGCTGAGGTGGTTGCCCATTTTAAAGATGGCAACCACAAGGTGGCCAGCAATAACAGACCTCTCTCTTTGTTGCCTGTCCTGTCAAAGGTGTTAGAGTGAATTGCGCATGAGTAGTTGGTACATTTCCTTACATTGAACAATAAGTTGTCGGTCCATCAAAGTGGTAATAAATGGCTTCACTCCATGGAAACTCTTGGCATATTCTTTCTTAGCCACCTTTATAAAGCGGTTGATGAAAAGAAACTGACAGGTGTGTTGATGCTAGACCTTAGCAAGGCATTTGATAGCATTCATCATGAGACTCTGCTTACAAAACTTTCCAACCTTGGCGTGTCTGATGATGCTCTGGCCTGGCTTAGTAGCTACCTCTCTGGCCACCAGCAGCATGTGTGTATTAATAGCATGCTGTCAAGTGCCCTTACTATCCAGCATGGCATCCCGCAAGGTTCTATTTTGGGACCACTGCTTTTCAATCTTTACCTGAATGATCTTCCCCTTGTATACAAAACCAGCAATGCGGAATAATATGTTGATGACTCAAAGTTGTATTTATCCTTCCCGCGGAATACTATGGATGATGCTTAGCTGATCTCAAGAAAGAGCTACTGCGTGTGGCATCGTGGTGTTGTTCTAACTGCCTACGCATTAACCCAGAGAAGACCAAAATGTTGCATTTTTGGATCAAGCAAAATGTTGAATCAAGTTTTGGTTCCTGCAATGACTTTCCCAGAGAGGAACTGAAGGTAGAAGACTCTGAAGGACCTAGGTGTGATCTTAGACAAAGGACTCTCATTTAAGGAGCATGTGGACACTCTTGTTTCATGTCTCATGGGAAAGTTGGCATTATTAGCAGATTAGCAGAATCAAGCATCTTCTTGATCATTCCACCTTATTCACTGTAATCAATTCACTTGTATTTTCCAAGCTGTTTTACTGTTCCTCCATATGGGCTGGTACCAGTAAGCATAATATCTCCAAACTTCAGTTAGTCCAGAACTTTGCTGCCCGCATTCTTTCAGGAAAGCAGAAATTTGACCACATTCAGCCAACACTCAAACAGTTGAAACTTCTTCCTGTAGTGGATTGTCTTCATCTCAGATGATGTGCAAATGTACAAGTGCCTTAATGGATTAGCACCTAGCTATTTGTGCAACATGTTCAACAAGAGACTGCAAATTCACGACTACAACACCAGAAAAAGGGACTCGCTGCACCTCCCTAAGTGCAGGACTGCTCTAGCTCAGAACTCGTTTCCTTACAGAGGTGCAAAAATCTGGAACTCGTTGCCCGATGAGATAAAGAATTGCTCTACAGCCCTGGTGCAAATCCTACACAGGATCCTGTAAGATCCTGTAGGATCCTGGTAGGATCTTATTTAGGAATGGGATCCTGAATAGGATCCTACATAGGAACAGGATCCTATTTAAGATCCTGAATAGGATCCTATGTAGAAATAGGATCTTGCACAGGATTACATTCCTATTTAAGATCCTAAGTAGAAATAGGATCCTATATAAGATCCTGTGCAGGATCCTAAATAGGATCCTAGAAGGAGCCAAAATCTTGGAAGTGATAGGATCTTGAACAGGATCCTGTATAAGATCTTAAAAAGTATCAGGATCCTGTAAAAGATCCTAAGTAGGATCCTGAATAAGATCCTAGCTCATATGCTTCAGGATCCTAAGTAGGATCTTGTAGGATCTTAAACAAGATCTTGAGTGGGATCCTGAATAAGATCCTAACTCAAATGCTTCAGAATCCTGAGTATGATCTTGTAGGATATTAAACAAGATCTTGAGTAGGATCCCGAATGAGATCCTAACTCAAATGCTTCAGGATCCTGAGTAGCATCTTGTAGGATCTTAAACAAGATCTTGAACAGGATCCTGAATAAGATCCTAACTCAATTGCAGCAGGATCCTGTGTAGGATCTTGTAGGATCTTAAACAAGATCTTGAACAGGATCCTAACTGGATACCAACAGGATCCTGGGTATGTTCTTGTAGGATCTTAACAAGATCCTAAGTAGGATCCTGAATAAGATCCTAACTGGATACCAACAGGATCCTGAGTAGGTTCTTGCCGAATGAATTCCCAATACTCTGATTCAGCAAATTCAGGGTAGCATGGAAACAAGGCTTGCTAGCCCTAAATTCTTGAATAGATAGTGCATTTAAAGTTTTTTTGCGAGATTTTTTTAAACTTAAATAAATATCCTTCTGTACAAGAGCAGAAGAGGGCTCACACATACTATATGTGATTTAGGGTTTAAATATAGCTAAATATGATGACCTTTATTTCAACAAACCATAATAATGTGAATATGGAAGACAATTTTAACTATTCCATGATAATATTTCAGAGTTACAGTTTTCATTAGTTTGCTTGAATAAAGTTATAAAGAGCAGTGTTCCATATTTATTCAACTATGAAACCTAGTACAATCAACAGCATGTTTGGTTGAAAAATAACCTTCATAATAATGTAATTCATCTAAAAGTATGCATACCCTGGTGCAAATCCTGGCCAGGATCCTACCAGGATCCCAGCAGGATCTTACCAGGATCCTAACCAGGATCTTGTACAGGATCTGAAATATAATCCTAAAGGATCTTGTCCAAGATCCTGCAGGATCCTGTACAAGATCCTGTAGGATCCTGTACAAGATTCTGTAGGATCCTTCACAAAATCTTGTAGGATCTTACCAGGATCCTATAGGATCCTGTACAAGATCCTGGTTAGGATCCTAAAGGATCTTGTCCAATATCCTACAGGATCCTGTACAAGATCCTATAGGATCCTACAGGATCCTGTCCAGGATCCTGTAGGATCTTGGACAAGATCCTTTAGGATTATATTTCAGATCCTGTACAAGATCCTGGTAAGATCCTGCTAGGATCCTGGCCAGGATTTGCACCAGGGAGTAGCCTCTTAAGTGCCAGCTGAGACAACACTTGCTGAGTGATTGGCTTATGAGTTAATATTTGTATATTGGAATTTATGGCAGTATTTTGACCAATAATTATAGTTAACTGTAGGTTTATTATTGATTTATGAGTCGATTTGGTGATTTCTTGAATTGTAAATAGGATATATATATATATATATATATATATATATATATATATATATATATATATATATATATATATACACACACACACTTACTTCATTATATTGTAAATTGGATATGAAGATCCCGTTCGGGAATCCAATAAAGTCTTTTGTATTTGTACTCCTCCATGCTCTTCCAGGTTTTCATCTGCGTGTCTGTGTAGAATGATGTCTGCAGCACCAAGTAGTTTGAGGTGTCAGGGAACTCAACAGATGGATAATTTTCCAACTCATAGGAAAAATCTTTCTTTGATAATGTGTAAGGATCTATTCCATTGCAAAGAACAAATTTCTGGAGATATCTTGGCCTCTAAACTACAAAAATAGTTGGAGACAGTAGCTCTTTGCATAGGCAGCCAAATCGGTTTGCCTGACCACCACTTCACTGGAAGTAAACTTGCAAGCAAAAGTCATGTGACCAAATACAACCTCATCTCTCATCATCTCATCATCTCTAGCCGCTTTATCCTTCTACAGGGTCGCAGGCAAGCTGGAGCCTATCCCAGCTGACTACGGGCGAAAGGCGGGGTACACCCTGGACAAGTCGCCAGGTCATCACAGGGCTGACACATAGACACAGACAACCATTCACACTCACACCTATGGTCAATTTAGAGTCACCAGTTAACCTAACCTGCATGTCTTTGGACTGTGGGGGAAACCGGAGCACCCGGAGGAAACCCACACGGACACGGGGAGAACATGCAAACTCCACACAGAAAGGCCCTCGCCAGCCCCGGGGCTCGAACCCAGGACCTTCTTGCTGTGAGGCGACAGCGCTAACCACTACTCCACCGTGCCGCCCTCAAATACAACCTATTCTGAGAAACTCCAACACCAGTTCTCAGTCAGTGACTCTGTAACTGTCTGGAAAGTGCTCAGACAGATCACAAACTACAAACCTACAGCCCTCCACTCTGTAAACAGCTTGCACCTGGCTAACCAATTGAAAGAGTTTTGCCATTGCTTTGAAAGATGATGGGACTGTCCTGACATCATCCCTGTGACTCCACACACCAGCTCCTGTCCACCACCTCAGCTGCAGCCTGGACCTCTCTACAATGTCATACCTTGGAAGTGCCCCTCCCCCACCACAGCTTCAACCTCTCTCCATTCTGGAGAGATGTTAACAGACTGGTTAAGAAGCTGAACCTCTTCAAAGTCACAGCTACCAATTCTGTCTCTCCATCCACCCTGAAGCACTGTGCTGATCAGCTTTCTCTGGTGTTCACAGACATCTTTAACACCTCACAGGAGACATGCCATGTGTCAGCCTGCTTCAAATCCTCCACCATTATCCCTGTCCTCAAAAAACCAAGGATCACAGAACTTAACAATGACAGACCTGTCACACTGACCTCTGTTGTAATGAAGTGCTGTCCTACCTTCAATACATCACTGATCCACTCCTGGGCCCCTTGCAGTTCGCCTACAGAGCCAACAAGTCTGTAGATGATGCAGTCAACATGACTCCATTTCATCCTCCAGTACCTGGACTCCCCAGGAACCTATGCTACGATCCTGTTTGTGGATTTTAGCTCTGCCTTCAACACTATCATCCCAGCTCTTCTGCAGGACAAGCTCTCCCAGGTGAGCATGCCTGACTCCACCTGCAGATGGATCACTGACTTCCTGTCTGACAGGAAGCAGCACATGAAGCTGGGGAAACACATCTCTGACTCCTGAACCATTAGCACCAGATCCCCCCCCCAAGGCTGCATCCTCTCTCTCCTCTACTCCCTGTACACCAACAGCTGCACCTCCAGTCATCAGTATGTCAAGCTCCTAAAGTTCACAGATGACACCACCCTCCTTGGACTCATCTCTGATGAGAATGAGTTTGCCTACAGGTGGGAGATTGACCATCTGGTGTCCTGGTGCAAGCAAAACAACTTGGAGCTCAATGCTCTAAAGATAGTGGAGATGATTGCAGACTTCAGGAGGAGCTCTGCCACACCCTCCCCATTGACCTCTGTGGAGTATTTTCACTTCCTGGGCACCACCATCATACAGAACCTCAAGTTGGAGAAGAATATCAGCTCCCTCACTAAGAAAGCACAGCATAGTATGTTCTTCCTGTGGCAGTTGAAGAAGTTCAACCTGCCAAAGACAATGACAATGCACTTTTACACCACCATCATTGAGTCCATCTTCACCTCCTCCATCACTGTCTGGTACAATGCTGTCAAGGACAAAGGTAGATTGCAGTGCATCATTCACTCTGCCAAGAAGGTGATCAGCTTCAATTCTCCATCTCTCCTGGACCCTGAGGAGGGCAGAAAGGATTGTGGCAGATTCCTCCCACCCCAGACACAAACTTCTTGAGACACTCCCCTCTGGCAGGAGGCTGCAGTCCATTAGGACCAAAACCTCATGCCACAAGGTCAGGTTTTTCCCCATTGCAGTTGGCCTCATTAATCAGGTTAGAGACCCACACTGACTCTGCCCACCCTCCCACACACACACACACACACACACACACACACACCTAATGCATTACATTAATGCACTTCCTCTCTTGGATTTCTGTGTTGCACATTTCATGACGTGTTCTTCATTCTGTAATTTTTTATTGCACATTCCTACACGTGTCTTGGACACTCGGGTGAAGAGAGGGGCTGAGCTGTCAACTGATCACCACCTGGTGGTGAGTTGGATCCGCTGGCGGAGGAGGAAGCTGGACAGACCTGGCAGGCCCAAACGTATGGTGAGGGTCTGCTGGGAACGTCTGGCCGAGCACTCTGTTGGGGAGGTCTTTAACTCCCACCTCCGGGAGAGCTTTTCCCAGCTTCCGAGGGAGGCGGCGGACATTGAGTCTGAGTGGACCATGTTCTCTACCTCCATTGTGGACGCAGCTGTTCGGAGCTGTGGCCGCAAGGTCTCCGGTGCCTGTCGTGGTGGCAATCCCCAAACCCGGTGGTGGACACTGGAAGTAAGGGATGCCGTCAAGCTGAAGAAGGAGTCCTATCGGGCCATGTTAACCTCCAGGACTCCCGAGGCAGCTGACGGGTATTGGCAGGCCAGGCGTGCTGCAGCTCGGGCAGTTGCGGAGGCAAAAACTCGGAACTGGGAGGAGTTCGGGGAGGCCATGGAGAAGGACTATCGGTCGGCCTCGAAGAAATTCTGGCAAACCGTCCGGCGCCTCAGGAGGGGGAAGCAGTACTCTGCCAACACTGTTTACAGTGCGGGTGGGGAGCTGTTGACCTCGACTGGGGACATTGTCGGGCGGTGGAAGGAATACTTTGAGGATCTCCTCAATCCTACCGTCATGTCTTCCACTGAGGAGACTGAGGCTGATGACTCAGAGGTGGACTCGTCCATTACCCAAGCCGAAGTCACTGAGGTGGTATGCAAGCTCCTCGGTGGCAAGGCACCGGGGGTGGATGAGATCCGCCCTGAGTATCTCAAGTCTCTGGATGTTGTGGGGCTGTCTTGGTTGACACGCCTCTGCAACATCGCGTGGCGGTCAGGGACAGTGCCTCTGGAGTGGCAGACTGGGGTGGTGGTCCCTCTTTTTAAGAAAGGGGACCGGAGAGTGTGCTCCAATTATAGGGGAATCACACTTCTCAGCCTCCCAGGGAAGGTTTACTCCAGGGTACTGGAGAGGAGAATTCAACCAATAGTCGAACCTCGGATCCAGGAGGAACAATGCGGTTTTCGTCCTGGTCGCGGAACACTGGACCAGCTCTATACTCTTCATAGGGTGCTCGAGGGTTCATGGGAGTTTGCCCAACCAGTCCACATGTGCTTTGTGGATCTGGAGAAGGCATTCGACCGTGTCCCCCGTAGTATTCTGTGGGGGGTGCTTTGGGAGTAAGGGGTTCGGGGCTCTTTGCTAAGGGCTGTCCGGTCCCTGTACGAACGGAGCAGGAGTCTGGTTCGCATTGCCGGCAGTAAGTCAGACCTGTTCCCAGTGCATGTTGGACTCCAGCAGGGCTGCCCTTTGTCACCGGTTCTGTTCATAATTTTTATGGACAGAATTTCTAGGCGCAGCCAGGGGCCAGAAGGAATCCTGTTTGGGAACCACAGGATTTCATCTCTGCTTTTTGCGGATGATGTTGTCCTGTTGGCTTCTTCAAACCAGGACCTTCAGCATGCACTGGGGCGGTTTGCAGTCGAGTGTGAAGCGGCTGGGATGAGAATCAGCACCTCCAAGTCCGAGGCCATGGTTCTCGACTGGAAAAAGGTGGCTTGCCCTCTCCAGGTTGGTGGAGAAGTTCTGCCTCAAGTGGAGGAGTTTAAGTATCTCAGGATCTTGTTCACGAGTGAGGGAAGGATGGAGCGTGAGGTCGACAGACGGATCGGTGCAGCCTCCGCAGTGATGCGGTCGCTTTACCGGTCCGTCGTGGTGAAGAAGGAGCTGAGCCAAAAGGCGAGGCTCTCAATTTACCGGTCGATCTACGTTCCGACTCTCACCTATGGTCATGAGCTTTGGGTAATGAGCGAAAGGACAAGATTGCGGATACAAGCGGCTGAAATGAGTTTCCTTCACAGGGTGGCTGGGCGCTCCCTGAGAGATAGGGTGAGAAGCACAGTCACTCGGGAGGAGCTCGGAGTAGAGCCACTGCTGCTCCACATTGAGAGGAATCAGCTGAGGTGGCTCGGGCATCTTTTTCGGATGCCTCCTGGACGCCTCCCTGGGGAGGTGTTCTAGGCATGTCCCCCCGGGAGGAGGCCCCGGGGAAGACCCAGGACACGCTGGAGGGACTATGTCTCTCGGCTGGCCTGGGAACGCCTCGGTGTTCTTCCCGAGGAGCTGGCCGAGGTGTCTGGGGAGAGGGAAGTTTGGGCTTCCCTGCTTAGACTGCTGCCTCCGCGACCCGGTCCTGGATAAAGCGGAAGAAGACGAGACGAGATGAGACATTCCTACACATACTCTACAGGGGTGGGTTTCCCAAAAGCCTCTTAACACTAAGAGCATCTTAACTAGGAGAGAGTGTTCATTGTGATGCTCGCTCTACCATTTAACGATGATCTTTGTGCTACAATGCTTTTGGAAAAGCCATCCAAGTTTGGTCATTTAAATAATTCATTGCACATATTCTTTTAATATTTTTCTTATTTTCTAACTTTATATTTCTTCATATTTTTATTGTAAATGCTCTAGTTATTGTATACACCAGCAGAGACCACAGGATCTGGGGTAGTATTGAGTACTGGCAAATCTAGGCCTTGAATCTCCATGGCAGGCCCTACTTGTCCACCTTGGTGAGCTAGGTTCCAAACTCTTCGCTAGTTTTCTTGATGCAAGCAGTGCCTTTGAGGCTGCAGTTAAAGATTTTCATGAGGCTCTTGACTGACTGCTCTGTAATGGACAGGATGGTGGCTCCAGCAATTGAGAATGGGAACTTGTCCACTATTTCCCCCTTCTTCAGCAATAGAGACCTTGATTTTATTGGTTTAAACCTCATCTTTGCCCAAGTGCTGAGCTTCTCTAGGCCTTGAAAAATCCACCTGCTGCCTGGGACTGATGTTATAGTGTCAGTAAGGTCATCCATGAAGGCTCTTATGGGAGGCTGTCAGACTCCAGACTTGGTCAAGGGACCTTTGCATTTGGACTCCACTGTCTTGACAAGCATGTTCATGGCAAGGGCAAAAAAGATGACCGAGATGGTGCAGCCTGTTATGATGCCTTTTTCAAGCCAATGCCAGTCTGATGTACCAGAACCCATGGTGACTCTTAACTTGAAGTTGTTGTAATAGTCCAATACAAGGTTCTTAACTTTGCTGGGAACATGTTGATGCAGTGAAAGCTCAACGAGTTTGTGTGGTATTGATCCATAAGCATTTGCCAGATCCAGCCACATTATCATTAGCTCCCCTTTTCCTTCTTGTGCCTCTGATAAGATGTGACTACACCAGTGTGTTCCAACTAGCCAGGCATTCCACTGATCCCACCCTACTGGACAGTAGTGTCAATGTAGTTGTTTTTCAGAAGGAACTCGGTTATTCATTGTGACAAGACACTGAAGAATGTTTTGCCTTCCACATTTAGCAGCAAGATGGATCTAAACTGACTGATGGCCATTGAATTCTCTTCTTTGGGGTTCCAGACTCCCTCTGCACAGCTCCACTGGTTAGCTACCCTTACCCTGCGCCAGATCACCCTTCAGATCTTAAAAAGGTGTAACGCTTGTAAATTGTATATACAACTCCACTTGGACCTGAGGCAGAGGCTGATCTTGCTCCTTTGACCACCTCCTGAACCTCTGTCAAGCTAGGCTCCCTCATGGCAAACTCCACCGTTGGCGGTTGTGGGCTTATGAGGGCCAGATGTGGCTCAAGTTCTTGGTCTCTCTCTGGATTGCTTAGAGTGGTGTGCAGAAAGGTGTTCATTTCCTCAGCTGAGCACCTGAGGCTGCCGCTGTGGTTGTCCTCCAGTAGCTTATTTTTGAAGGCAAAAGGGTTAGAACACCAGGATCAGATCCTGTGCGCTGTAGCTCGTTCTCCTGCTCCATGCATTTCATCCTGCCTTGGTGTATTTCATCAGGCCTGGCCTGATGTAATTTAATAAATAATGTGCCTCTCAATTTGTGGAGATTAACCATCATTTTTGTGGTCATTATTTCATGATTATAATCCTTGCCTGACTATAGCCATAGAATAATAGTGAGGATGCAGTCATGGATACTTTAACATTATCATTAAGAAGAAATGAAAAGTGTGTGTTTCACAGTTAAGAGGAATTTAATGGTGTTGGGTTCACACACACACACACACGCACACACACACACACACACACACACACACACACACACACACACACACACACACACACCTCCTTCTGTCTGCTGCTGGCAAATGATGGAGAGAGAATTCTCCTGATTCTCCTCCAGTCCTCATCCTCAGTGAAGACTATGGCGTCATCCAGACTTCCAGTGACACGGACATTCTGAGCAAAAAACCTTTATACATTAAAATCAATCACAGTTAAAGATTGAATAGTTTTAGATTTGATGTTATTAGTATTTATAATCACTTTGGTTTTCTGCTGCTGAAAGAACAGATTTGTCAATGTCTTGTTTATTACTTTGTAAGGTTTTATTACTGTAATTTATCAATTAAGAATTTATTAATGTGTTAATGTAACACTTTTAAAAATGTCAGGAATAACAAATTCATGCAGCAGTCTAAAATGTTCATTCATAACAAATAATTTCAGCACAGTTTTTGGTTTTCAGTCCAAATTTTTCTTTTCTTTTGCTACTAGGAACTGTGTACACCCCTGTCCACCTGTCTGTCTTTCTCTCCATCAGTCCAGCTCTCTCTCTCTTTCTCTCTCTCATTGTCTCTAAGTATTAAGTGTGTGTGTGTGTGTGTGTGTAATCTCACTCTGCGGTTGGTGAAGTTAGAGTAACATTCTTTAACCAGGACGGTTTTGATGATGTCTGTGTCCATGATACAGAGGACCGGCTGTCTTGCGTCGTATGTACTGTAGAACCAGAACCATTTTATTTTTATTTTGTGATTTTTTTTCACAAATTAAAAACAAACAAACAAACAAAGCATTGTCCATGAACATTAAACAGTAAACATGTGATTTAGGAAAGTGTTAGTTAATTGGCTATTCAGAAGATTGGGACAGTGTACACTGATTTTGTGTGTGTGAGAAAGAGAGAGAGAGAGAGAGAGAGAATAAGAAGAGTAGACACCAAATAACAAACGCACAAAAAAATTACATAACAGTTACTTTAAAATAGAACATTGTGTAAAATCTCTGCAAATAATCCTGTAAAGTGTCAGAACACTGCTGTGGTGTAGAAATTAAAACCTGCTATACATGTCTCTGAGCTGTAGGTGGCGCTAGTGAACTCTGTTGAATGAGACTGGACAATGAATCTTTTCGTGACTCACAACCGAGGCGTTGTCTGTCAGTCATGTGGTTTTCTGATTAAACGATACACACCTCTCAGTGGGGGGTTCATCTGACACACCCCCTTATACTCAACATGCGCTCAGGAACCTCATTGGTCCAGCGCTTAAATGTGAAATAATATAACCTCTCACTAAAAACAAAAAAATTCCAACATAAACTTATCGTTAATATTCCCAGATCATTAGCTGGAACGTTGTGCGAGTAACATTATAAAAACTTCATGAAGCCAGTCCTTTTCCACTGCATTTTCTCAGAACATTGCAGGAACGTTACTTTCACAACATCACACAGCTTTCTTTGCACCAGTTGAGTTCGTTAGAGAACACTGGGGTTACAGCGAAAGTGAATCCAGACTTTAACACACTCACCCCCAAATCCTGCCGTACTTCTGAAAACACTCCAGATCAAAATGACGTATTCCCTAAAATCAGTGAAAGATAGTCTGTAAATAACAATTATTGAATATAACTTTTATTGGATAATGCATACGATATAATATCAACTCACCTTGTAATACGCTAACATGGTTCCAAAAAATGGTACCGGTTTAGGACCAGGAACTTCCAAACGCTTAAAGAAACTGTACGGCCAGTACCCATACCTGAAAACGACACATTACAGTTTATGACAGTTTATACTTGATATAAATCAACATTATAAACAGAAAACCATTGTGAGGCAGAGGTTAAAAATACCGATAAGGACATGATAGCAGTGTTTAACCACACTACATGATTTACTGTCCATCACGTAGAACTGTTGCTATGGCAACATCATGAAGAAAGTTTAATCACCAAGTTGTTTTTATTAAAATACAGTGGTGAGTAAACTATGAACAGGAACCACAGTATTGTTGCATTTTTAAATATTTTACTGCTTTTAATTTAGTTCTTTACCTAAACTTCACCTGCTCACTCACAGTCACAGCAGCTGCTGACTTTACTCTAAATTAGTGCCTTACGTTACGTTATACATGATAGAGTTAAATTTGTAGAGTTAAATATAGATTGACATAATTAAAAAATATTGGTTTAAACATAGTTATATATAGTTAAATGTACAGAGTTAAGGTGTATGGAATCAAAACCTTAAACATATAGAGATAAATATAAAAGTATAGAGATAAATATATGAAGTTAAATATATAGCGTTAAGCGTATAGAGTTAAATAGATTACACACTGTGAGACAGTTTGAGTGTGAAATGTAAAACAGCTTAATTGTTTCACAATTCTTTCATTATTTTCTGTCACTCACAGTGAGATAAAGTGAAATGTGAAATGGTACTTACAGTAGGATGAGGCTGATGAGGATCGCAATTAGAGCCCATGACTCAGCCGAAAAACTCCACCAGTTCGCCATCCTGATGAGTATTACTGTTACGGTTGGGAGTCGTAGTGTGTGTGTGTGTGTGTGTGTGTGAGTGAGAGAGAATTCTTCACCAAAATAAACAAAATCATCCCCTAGATGAACTGCCTCTCCAGAGATGCCCACAAGCACCGGCGACCGATGGTTTTCTCCGCCTACACAGACGGTCTGCGCCGGCTACTCAATCCCAGAAAAAAATAAAAACTTGCCTTTCAATATTCAAACGATTTATATATCGTCTCCGCTGCCCATGATTTGGTGCAAGTCCAATTATTTCACCACGAAAGTGTCTTCAATTCGGGTCTAGCACGACCAGAAGCGACGCTGTAGTCATTGATTGATTCTCATGTTCCGATTGGCTGAGCCGGACCATGTGACCACACCATAGCAGATGATAAAGATGCATTTGGTGATTGTTGCAGATGATTTCACTCGGTTTTCACAAAGTGCCACAGAAGAAAAACTAAAACTTTCCGTGGGGCCAAATAAATATAAAGTTGAATGTTTTCTGCAGGTTTGTACATATAAATCGTAATTAATATTTTCATATCTAAGAATTGTTATCTTCATATCCAGAAGTGACCCGGAGTGCCTCAGTTCCCAGACAGGTGTTTGGTCGCTTAGCTGAGGCTTCATACTTACAAAGTGCAAATATTTATGCTGAAATTAAAACTATACACAATACCACACCACGTCCATTACACACACACCAAATCAGCTCACCATGTAGTGATATTACAGAGCCAGGCAGCGTTCTACAGAGGGTCACTGAGAAAACCAAGCACACATGTCTGGAGGGAAATTTCAGACAGAGTTTGCAAGTATTTTACATGGAAATGGTCAATAATTTATGATCTGAGAACGCAGCAGAAGGCATGCAAATTTCAAAATTTGGGCATTGCCCCCACACCCCCAAGCATTCGCGCGCAGTTGGCAAATTCCACAGCCACGTACTACTTTTGTTTAGCTCTCAGATCCCAATGCTTACACACACACACACACACACACACACACACTATTCTACTCTGTGTAGAATTCTACTGTTAGTTTTTGTATTAATTTCATCACTCGTGTTTCTTCTTGATTATATTATTGACTGCATGTTCATCTGTTTCTATCTGTCTATTTCTCTCATTATTTTCTGATTTGTTCCCACAGTCTGTATCAATGTTTTGGCAACACAAATGTTAATATTTATCATACAAACAAAGCAACTTTTGAATTTGAGAGTGAGAGAGAGAGAGAGAGAGAGAGAGAATTCACCAGAATGAACAAAATCATCCCCTAGTTTAACTGCCTCTCAGACCCCGACACTTACTGGGGAGCACAGAGAGTCACACACAGGCAGCACAGTACACACACACACACACACACACACACACACCCCTGAGGGACAGTGAGTGACCACATCATCTATTATACAGCTTTGGAAAAAATTAAGAGACCACTTCAATTTTTTTCTTAAATCAGCATGTCTATGTCTGACAGCCATTTCATTCCAGTGTCTGTGCTGGAATTCCAACACAAACACATCTCCTTTTACTTCATGAGGTACTGATGAGGTGATCACCTGAACCAAATCTTATTTAACTAGGAGAAGTACAAAAACCACTGCTGTGGTCATCACTATCCTCTTGCAATAGGACCAGTTTGGATGGCAAAAACAGTGCTAGTAGGACCTTAAACTTAATTGGAATACAAAAATATCTATTCATCATGCCAAAAGCAAGTGACGTCAGTGAGACTGGACTTTTTTAATCAGCTCACTGCAGGGAGATTTTTATAATTTTTAATCTGTTACTCGCACCTTTTCAATTTTTTTTTATCATGAACTTACTTACTTAGTGTTTCTGGATTCATCAAAGCACATTTTGTTCATTATTTTATACTGGAACTAAACTATTTTTGATAGTTTTAATTTGGAATTTCACACCAAGAAGCCACCATGTTCTCAGTGGGAGCCTACACAGTAACCTGCCTGTTAGTCTGCACTGCAGCAATACCAGTGGCAATGATGCAGTCCGTACACCACTCACTACATGCAATGATTTTACCAACACTAAATCAGCCACTACATGCAGTCTGTACCTACAGACAAGACAGTAGGGATGTTCAGATTTATTTTGATGAATTTGCACCAGGGACTTTACTGTTTAATTTTAGATCTTGAGTTAGTCTGACATTAGTCGTAAAAACTAGAAATAGGTCTAAAAATCTCATGTTATTTCATGATCACTATAAACTCATTCATGATTTATGTAACATGTACAGTGGTGCTTGAAAGTTTGTGAACCCTTTAGAATTTTCTATATTTCTGCATAAATATGACCTAAAACATCATCAGATTTTCACACAAGTCCTAAAAGTAGATAAAGAGAACCCAGTTAAGCAAATGAGACAAAAATATTATACTTGGTCATTTATTTATTGAGGAAAATGATCCAATATTACATATCTGTGTGTGGCAAAAGTATGTGAACCTCTAGGATTAGCAGTTAATTTGAAGGTGAAATTAGAGTCGGGTGTTTTCAATCAATGGGATGACAATCAGGTGTGAGTGGGCACCCTGTTTTATTTAAAGAACAGGGATCCATCAAAGTCAGATCTTCACAACACATGTTTGTGGAAGTGTATCATGGCACGAATAAAGGAGATTTCTGAGGACCTCTGAAAAAGCATTGTTGATGCTCATCAGGCTGGAAAAGGTTACAAAATCATCTCTAAAGAGTTTGGACTCCACCAATTCACAGTCAGACAGATTGTGTACAAATGGAGGAAATTCAAGACCATTGTTTCCCTCCCCAGGAGTGGTCGACCAACAAAGATCACTCCAAGAGCAAGGCGTGTAATAGTTGGCAAGGTCACAAAGGACCCCAGGGTAACTTCTAAGCAACTGAAGGCCTCCCTCACATTGGTTAATGTTAATGTTCATGAGTCCACCATCAGGAGAACACTGAACAACAATGGTGTGCATGGCAGGGTTGCAAGGAGAAAGCCACTGCTCTCCAAAAAGAACATTGTTGCTCATCTGCAGTTTGCTAAAGATCACGTGGACAAGCCAGAAGGCTATTGGAAAAATGTTTTGTGGATGGATGAGACCAAAATATAATTTTTTGGTTTAAATGAGAAGCGTTATGTTTGGAGAAAGGAAAACACTGCATTCCAGCATAAGAACCTTATCCCATCTGTGAAACATGGTGGTGGTAGTATCATGGTTTGGGCCTGTTTTGCTGCATCTGGGCCAGGACGGCTTGCTATCATTGATGGAACAATGAATTCTGAATTATACCAGCAAATTCTAAAGGAAAATGTCAGGACATCTGTCCATGAACTGAATCTCAAGTGAAGGTGGGTCATGCAGCAAGACAACAACCCTAAGCACACAAGTTGTTCTTCCAAAGAATGGTTAAAGAAGAATAAAGTTAATGTTTTGGAATGGCCAAGTCAAAGTCCTGACCTTAATCCAATCAAAATGTTGTGGAAGAACCTGAAGCAAGCAGTTCATGTGAGGAAACCCACCAACATCCCAGAGTTGAAGCTGTTCTGTACAGAGAAATGGGCTAAAATTCCTCCAAGCCGGTGTGCAGGACTGATCAACAGTTACTGCAAATGTTTAGTAGCAGTTATTGCTGCACAAGGGGGTCACACCAGATACTGAAAGCAGAGGTTCACATACTTTTGCCACTCACAGATATGTCATATTGGATCATTTTCCTCAATAAATAAATGACCAAGTATAATATTTTTGTCTCATTTGTTTAACTGGGTTCTCTTTATCTACTTTTAGGACTTGTGTGAAAATCTGATGATGTTTCAGGTCATATTTATGCAGAAATATAGAAAATTCTAAAGGGTTCACAAACTTTCAAGCACCACTGTATACATTGCTTTAAACAATCAAATTAAGTCACTTAAAATGACATATACAGTAGACTGTTTTGGTAAACTGGGATGTATGGATGCTGTCAGTCCCCACTCGCTTGCTCACTCGAGTTTGTTGATGGTGTAGTGGCTGCTGCTTTATGTCCCGGGGCCCCTCATGCCTGTGTTACCTTCTGGCTCTCCCCTTTTAGTTATGCTGTCATAGTTAGTTGCCGGAGTCCCTGCTTGTACTCAGTGCAATATGTGAAACATGGTGGTGGTAGTATCATGGTTTGGGCCTGTTTTGCTGCATCTGGGCCAGGACGGCTTGCTATCATTGATGGAACAATGAATTCTGAAATATAGAAAATTCTAAAGGGTTCACAAACTTTCAAGCACCACTGTATACATTGCTTTAAACAATCAAATTAAGTCACTTAAAATGACATATACAGTAGACTGTTTTGGTAAACTGGGATGTATGGATGCTGTCAGTCCCCACTCGCATGACATTGGGCATACCTAACAACCTGTGTTTTCTCTCTTCCCCCGTCTGTCCCTCTGAGTTACATGTCAATCCTGAGATCGAGATGCTGAACCTCTTCTGCTCCTCAGACCTGCCTGATCCTTCCTGGTGCCCTGTGTCTGGTTGGAGTCTCATCGCATCGCTCCTGTGAAGGACGGCCCCATGTGGACAGTTGAAAGTCACACCTGGAGGACACTCTGGACTCTTACAGTAATGCTTTTATGGCTGAGGACTACAGTTGACTTGCTAACTTTAGGACTGCAGTTGTCATGAACAGTTTTGCACTCAAGTTTCCATCAATGAAGAGTTTATAACATCAACGAAACTGTCTTCATGTTAAAACTGTTAATGTTATAGTCATGCTGTCTGTTGTTGCACAAATGAGGATGGGTTCCCTTTTGAGTCTGGTTCCTCTCGAGGTTTCTTCCTCATGTTGTCTGAGGGAGTTTTTCCTTGCCACAGGCTTGCTCATTGGGGATAGATTAGGGATAATTAGCTCATGTTTTAAGTCATTCAAATTCTGTAAAGCTGCTTTGCGACAATGTTTATTGTTAAAAGCGCGATACAAATAAACTTGACTTGACTTAAAATGCATGAAAATCAGTGCTATTTGTAGTGGACACATTCAACAAAACCCAGGGCTTAACAAAAGGGGTCGCAAACCAAAGCAACCATGTATCATGTGTGATTGTGCTGTAAGGAATAAAGACAAGGCTATGCAATGCTGTGGATGTAATGCATGGACACAAGTATACAGACGTATCAGACACCTCATATGAATTTCATCAACTAAACCAGGGTGAACTTTGTTATTGTCCACCATGTTCAATCATGAACATATGACACACTGTTCTTCAAGTCAAGTCAAGTTTATTTGTATCACGCTTTTAACAATAAACATTGTCACAAAGCAGCTTTACAGAATTTGAACGACTTAAAACATGAGCTAATTTTATCCCTAATTTATCCCCAATGAGCAAGCCTGTGGCGACAGTGGCAAGGAAAGTCTTTAAGTTTTCAGTGGACTTAACCCTTTGATGCAAAACATATGCACACCCCTTCTAATGCACAACATGGGTCAAAAATGACCTGCATTCATTTTCCAGGTTATTTCATGCTGACTGAGTTTTTCTTTGCTCTATCTTTTGAAATCAATTTATTTTATGATTGAATATTTCAAGTATTCTTTAAATATCTTGTTTTTAATTACCACAAATCATTAATTTAATTTTTTCTTTCCTACTTTATGAACAAAAATACTTTTTATATTACTACACGTGGGTCATCCAAGTGTGATTTAAAATTAAATGTCTTAATACTATAATAATAATTTGTTTCAAGTAATTACTTTAGCAGTGAATGGGGCCAGTTATTTATTTATTAACTATGTAATTAGCTAAGCCAACTACAATAAAATTAGCTAACTAAAGTAGAACATGTCAGCAGCTCGGTAGCTAATAGTAATTACTTGTAACTTTCTGACAAGTAATCTACTCACTCTCAAGGGAACCTAAACATAATGAATTTTTTTCTAAGGTAATGTTAGAACAATTGAAAAACATTACTTGCATGTATTAGATGGGCAAAGGGCGCTGTGCTGAGCTGTGAAATGTCTGACACAAGCACAATTCACAGTTCCCACCAAATGCTGGAGTAAATGCATGCGGGTCGGTTCTGACCCATGTGTGTAAACTTGATGTAGAATTACAAAAGCTGTGCTTGTTCATAACTTAAGAAAGGAAAAAATAAAAATGATGTGTGCTAAACAAAAACAAGATATTTACTGCATATTTGGAAAAGTAAATGACAAAATGAATTTATTTCAAAAGTACATCATAGAAACACTCAGCCATACATGAAATAACCTGGAAAATGAATGCAGGTCGTTTTTGACCCATGTTGTGCATTAGAAGGGTAGTGATACAAAAAGGGTTTTTATTCAAAAAGTAAGAAAGGAAAAAATGAAATAAGGATGTATGACGATCAAAAACAAGTTAATTGAGGAATACCTGGAATACTGAATGATGGAATTAATTTATTGCAAAGATATAGAAGATAAAAACTCAGCCGTGTCACTTTTGACCCATGTTTTGCATCAAAGGGTTAAAGAAGAATCCCAAGATGACATCCCCAAGCAAACAAGCACAACTAGAAATAACCAAATGGGGCCTAGACTAGCAGGGAAGAGAACATTACTGGTTGCTGTAATAAACGTAAAGAGTATCAAAAAACACATCAATGAATTTCAAGCTTTTGTTAGGGACACATCTCCAGACAATTTTAGGAACAGAATCTTGGCTCAGTGAGAGTGTAGAAGAAGAAGAACAACAACTTTATTCATCACACACTTGTGAAATTCCTCTCTGGATTTAACCCATCTGAAGCAGTGAACACACACATGCACACACGTGAGCAATGAGCACACATATATACCCAGAGCAGTTGGCAGCCATGCTAACAGTGCCCGGAGAGCAGTTGGGAGTTAGGTGCCTCACTCAAGGGCACCTCAGCCCAAGGCTGTCCCATATTAACTAACCACATGTCTTTTTCAACTGTGGAGGAAACCGGAGCACCTGGAGGAAACCCGCACAGACATGGGGAGAACATGCAAACTCCACACAGAAAGGCCCCCGCCGGCCACTGGGCTTGAACCCAGAACCTTCTTGCTGTGAGGTGACTGTGCTAACCACTACACCACCGTGCCATGTAGCATCCTCAGAATTCTTCCTAAGCAAATACTTTGTATGAAGGAAAGACAGAGATGGAAGAGAAGGTGAGGAGAATTCATTGCAGTTAAAGATGACCCACCAATCACTGAAAGACCAGACTTCTCAAGAAGGCAGTGAACACACTGCAAAAAATTGAAAACTGAATTTAAGGAGAAAATTACTTAATACTAGTGAAATGATCTTGCTGCATGGACAGATATTTTTACTTGATAAGACATCTTATAATAAGTTGGTTGCGATCTAGAACTAAGTTTAATAATCTCAGAATTGGTGTCTTGTATTCTTCTAATAGGAAATACGATATTGTTTCAACTATTTTCAAGATATTTTCACTTGCTAAGATATAATTTTTTTGCAGTGCAGATATGATGCCAAATATCAGGAAATGAGACAAAATACATAGACTACTACAGACCACCATCTGCAAGGAATGACTTCACTTTGCTAGAAACTACTCTCAACAAAATTAGACAAGAAACAAAATCTCCCTACATCATACTAGGTGGTGATTTTAACATATCCATTATGGACTGGCCAAAGAAATTGATCAACCCACAGGGCCCCCTCCAGGAAGAAATCCTTGGGCTAGCAAACGACTTCAACTTAGAACAGCAAGTTAACTTCTCAACAAGAAGAGACAGCAATGGCACTGAAAACACGCTAGATCTCTGCTTCACTACCCACCCAGCACATGTCCAGAATGTTTACTCATGCACACCAATAGCTGACCACTTTGTAGTCATGCTCAACATTGACACTGTACTAGCCAAGCCTACCAAATCAACCAAATTGGTATACCAGTGGAAGATGGAAGAAGCAGCCTTTAAGGAGGATCTCAAGACCCTCTCTGAAGACTTTGTTAGCAGTGAACCAGAAAACAGAACTCTAAACCACAACTGGTGTATCTTCTGAGACACCATCACCAAACTCCTACAAAACCACATTCCTCATATGAAGTTCACCAAGCCTCGCCAACCACCATGGTTTACTCAACACCTCAAGAAGCTATGCAGAAAGAAGGAATGGTATTACATCAAAGCCAAATGGAATGAAACTAATCCACTGTACTGGGAGAAGTTCAAGTTGATTCAGAAGGAAGTAAATAAAGAAATCCAAGGAACAAGCAGAAAATACATTTCTCACCTAGCAATCTCCCAAGATGTTAGGAAGTTCTGGAAGTACATCAAATCCTATAAAAAGAACAAACTTGGTGTTCAGATACAAAGTAGAGAACAAGCTAATAATTAATGATGAATCAAGCATAGAAACACGAGCACAACACTTTCAAAGTGTATTTACCAATGAAGATCCTACTCTACCTATAATACCAACAAGTCCATTTCCAGACCTTGAGAAAATGCAATTTTCTGTCCGAGGAGTGAAAAAGCAACTTGAGAAACTACAGATGAACAAGGCAGCCAGACCAGATGAAATTCCGAACATCGCACTCAAGCTGGCAGCCGCTGAGATTGCACCAGTTCTCCAATTCATCTACCAGCAAAGCTTAATGGAAAGTGAACTCCCCAATGACTGGAAAAGGGCTATTATCACTCCAATCATCAAAAAAGGTGCCAAATCAGACCTAAACAACTACCGGTTGATCTCACTAATGTGTTTTATGCAAAATACTGGAACACATAATTGATAGCCAAATAATGAAGCATGTATCACAGAACAAGATCCTTCTGGATCTTGCCTTCAGGAAATTGAGATCCTGTGAATCACAGCTTATTTCTACACTACACAACTTAGCATTGAACCACAATAACCACCAGACCACTGACTTGACTTCAGTGAGGCATTTGATGTTGTCCCACATAGATGACGACTTCAGAAGTTGAGTTTCTATGGAATTAGAGGCAAGACCCTGGCATGGATCTGAGCGGCATGGTGGTGTAGTGGTTAGCACTGTCATCTCACAGCAAGAAGGTTATGGGTTTGAACCCCACAGCTGACAGGTGCCTTTCTGTGTGGAGTTTGCATCTTCTCCCCATGTCTCTGTGGATTTCCTCCAGGTGCTCCAGTTTCCTGCACAGTTCAAAGACATACAGATTAGGTAAAATACCTAGCCACTGGGGTTGTACAAGCTAATGCATAGTTAGTGCTAGTCCCAAGCCCAGATAGATTGAGGAGGGTTGCGTCAGGAAGGGCATCCGGTGTAAGACCTATGCCAAATCAAATATGCGCTGCAGATCTGCTGTGGCGACCTCTAATAGAAGCAGCCAAAAGAAGAAGACCTTGGCAGGGATCCAGTCTTTCCTAGTTGTCAGTGTTCAGCAGGTCTTGGTAAACAGATGTTCATCTACTTGGATGCCTGTGTTAAGTGGAGTATCCCAAGGGACTGTACTAGGTCCACATCTATTCATCCTCTACATAAATGACATCTCTCAAACTGTCACATCTAGTTTTACACTATTCGCTGATGACTGCATAATCTACAGATCAATACACACCCCTGATGATGAAACCTCTTTTCAGATGGACTTAAACAACCTGGTCACATGATCATACAAATGAGGCATGAAGTACAACACAGAAAAATGCAAAGTGATGAGAATCTCTAGAAAACAAAATCTAGGAAAAACATCTTACCAAGTGATTACTGTTCCCCTTGAAGTGGAAGAAAGCAAATACCTTTAACTCATCATCCAAAACAACCTTAAGTCGGACCAGCAGACAAACCAAGCTGCAACTAAAACAAACAGAATGCTAAATTTCATTCAAAGGAATTTCCACTCCTGTTCAAGAATGGTGAAGGAAAACATGTACAAAACCATAGTGCAACCCCATCTTGAATAAGAGAATGCAGCATGGAGTCCTGGAACCAAGAAAAAAGAACAACACCCTTCAAAAAAAGTCAAGTCAAATTTATTTGTGTAGCGCTTGTAACAGAAATTGTCACAGAGCAGATTTACAGAAAATTAAAGACTTTAAACATGAGCTAATTTTATCCCCAATTTATCCACAATGAGCAAAACAGTGATGACATTGGCAACAAAGAACTCCCTTGGACTACATGAGGAAGAAACCTCAAGAGGAACCAGACTTAAAAGGGAACCCATCCTCATCTGGGTGATAACACATAGTGTGATTATAAATAATTTGCTTCTAGAACTGTGTCCAATATAGTCAGAGTATAACTGTAACCAGTTTTAATGTGAAGTCTGTTTTGTTGTAAGTTATAAACTCATTGATGGAAACTTGAGTGCAAAACTGTTCATGACAACTGCAGTCCTAAAGCTAGCAAGTTAACTGTAGTCCTCTGACATAAATGCATTACTGTAAGTCAGGTCAAGTTTGTTTGTATGGCACTTTTAACAATAGACATTGTCCCAAAGCAGCTTTACAGAATTTGAATGACCCAAGACATGTACCAATTTTATCCCTAATCTATCCCCAATGATGAAGCCCATGGCGACGGTGGCAAGGAAAAACTCCCCCAGACAACACGAGGAAGAAACCTCGAGAGGAACCAGACCCAAAAGGGAACCTCACCTGGACAACAACAGACATGACTATAACATTAACAGTTTTAACATGAAGTCAGTTTCACTGATGTGTTAAACTCTTCATTAATGGAAATATGAGTGCAAAACTGTTCATGACAACCCCAGTCCCAAAGTTAGCAAGCCAACTGTAGTCCTCAGCCACAAAAGCATTACTGTAAGAGTCCAGAGTGTCTTCCAAGTGTGACTTTCAACTGTCCACAAGGGGCCGTCCTCCACAGGAGCGATGTGATGAAACTCCAACCAGACACAGGGCACCAGGATGGATCAGGCAGGTCCGAGGAACAGAAGAGGTCAGCACCTCGATCCCAGGATTGACATGTAACTCAGAGGGACAGATGGGGGGGGGGGGAAGAGAGAGAAAACACAGGTTGTTAGGTAGGGCTGAACGATTAAGAAAAATTTGAATTGCGATTTTTCTGGCAGATATTGCGATTTCGATTTCAACCACGATTTTTTTTTCTTTAAATCAAGTTTCAGTGCAAATTAATTAATACAATGAATTCCATAAAGCTAATGCAAGAATGAAAACTGAGGTCAACAGATTTCAAATGTAGGCCTGTTTATTAACATTGAGTGCCTGAGGAACAAGTTATAATAATTTAAAATAAAAATAATAAGAGAGCCATCTTTCTTAAGTAAACTTTTGCTTCTTTTACTTTTCCCATCTACAACATATCAGACATAAAAAAAGGTTGATCAATGGCTCAGCAGCATCAAAATATTGCACTTTTGTAAAAGAATGTAGATAAACATTATAAATTATAACTAGAGCCAACAATTCCCCTGTGAGAAATAAGAGTGATGCAGTGCGTGTAGCAGTCGCTATTGCAGGCCCCTCCCTCCTGTGTGTGAGAGAGAGCGAGCAGCCCCTCCCCCACCCGCGCGCTCAGACACAGAGAAAGCGCAGTTTCTCCTCACAGCGCTCCCTCCAAACAATGGGGATTTACACGAAAACGGAAGGAGATATTCACAAAATTCTTTCACACTGAGTGCCACAAGGCTTTCCTGAACGTAATTTTTTTGTCTGTAGTGTAAAAAATGAGGACAATTTATTGACGAAACAAAACCTGGGTCAGTTTAGGAGCACTGAGAAAAACCGCGGCTTTGACGATCCCAAAATCGTGTTGTCTGAGATCGCGATTTTCGGTCAAAAACGATAGATCGTTCAGCCCTATTGTTAGGTATACCCAGTGTCACCTGAATAAGTAGGAACAGTATACATTTTTCTCTTAGTACAAGCAGGGACTCTGGCAAAACTAACTATTGTCATGACTTCCTGGCTCAAGGCCGCCACAACATAAAGGGGGAGGCCACACCAATGTATATCAAACGCAAAAATAGGTTTATTAAAGAAACTATGTACAAAAGTCAGTAAATGCAAGACAAAGCAAAACTGTAATGCATATAAGCATAATGAAATGTAGTGCGAAAAGGTAAATAAAAGTAAGTGGGTAGCACAGCCAGCACCGCAGCAAGCATGATGTCGAGCAAGCAAGCACCCCCTCGTGGACTGGGAGGTCCAGGTTTTATCCGGCTCCTAATTATGCCACCAGTTAGTCACGTCATCAGAGCCCCAGAACTCCCCCTGCTGGCTGAGAGGCAAACACAAAATAGAAACCAAAACACTGGCAGACCAAGAGGGCTAGTGACAAACCCAGCATGGGAAAGCTGCAGCATCACACCTCCCCCCTAAAAGAACAGACTCTCACGGGACTCTGATTAACTATAGCTCCCATCACCGATAATAAAGAATAAACTCAATAAACAACAACAAATTCAAAACTGTAACAAATGACTCATTCACTCTGGAAGATCACACACACACACACACACACACACACACACACACACACACACACACACACACACACACACACCTCCGTGATCAGTCACTCATGGTGGCACAACCATTAAACCCCACTCTCACCCCCAACCTCCTCCATGTTCTACCCTCCAGCAGATCCTGGCACTTGGAGAGCAAATTTAGGGCAGACAGAGAGAAGACAAAAGGTAGTAGAGACATGCACACAATCACATTGTCCCTTCTGGAGCCCGAGATAGCGCATCCGCCATCACGTTCTCAATGCCCCGGATGTGACGAATAGACCGTCTATAGGATTGCAAAAAGAGTGCCCACCACATAAGGCATTGGTTAGAATTCTGCAATGACTGAAGAAATGTGAGGGGGTTGTGGTCAGAAAAGACCACCACAGGATGTAAACCACCGCCCACATAGACGTCAAAGTGCTGGAGAGCCCAGATCAGTGCCAGGGCCTCCTTCTCAATTGTTGAGCAGTTCATCTGATATTTATTGAACTTGCGTGAAAAATACCCAACAGGCCGATCCACGCCGCTTTCATCACCCTGAAGGAGAACTGCACCGGCCCCCACCTGACTTGCGTCCACCTGTAACTTGAAAGGCTGATCTAACCGGGGTGCAGCCAGGACTGGTGCAGAACTCAACAACAGTTTTGCATTTTCAAATGCCTGCTGGCATTGAGCAGACCACACAAACTTCACAGAACCCTTAAGTAAATTGGTCAAAGGAGCAACAACTGTAGAAAAATTACAACAAAAATTCCTGTAATAACCAATCATTCCTAAAAAAACGTATCAGTTCCTTCTTAGTAGATGGAGGAGGAAACTCATCTATGGCCAAAACCTTGGCTCTTACCAGCCTAACCTGACCTTGACTGACCACTTTGCCTAAATAGACTACAGTGGCCTGAGCAAACTTGCACTTCGCCAAGTTCACTGTTAAATTTGCTGCCACCAAATTTTCAAACAAGTCAAGTCAAGTTTATTTGTATAGCGCTTTTAACAATAAACATTGTCGCAAAGCAGCTTTACAGAATTTGAACGACTTAAAACATGAGCTAATTTTATCCTAATCTATCCCCAATGAGCAAGCCTGTGGCGACGGTGGCAAGGAAAAACTCCCTCAGACGACATGAGGAAGAAACCTCGAGAGGAACCAGACTCAAAAGGGAACCCATCCTCATTTGGGCAACAACAGACAGCCTGACTATAATATTAACAGTTTTAACATGAGGACAGTTTTGTTGATGTTATAACTCTTCATTGATGGAAACTTGAGTGCAAAACTGTTCATGATAACTGCAGTCCTAAAGTTAGCAAGACAACTGTAGTTCTCAGCCATAAAAGCATTACTGTAAGAGTCCAGAGCATCCTCCAGGTATAACCCTCAACTGTCCTCATGGGGCCGTCCTTCACAGGAACGGTGCGATAAAACTCTGACCAGACACAGGGCACCAGGATGGATCAAGCAGGTCTGAGGGGCAGAAGAGGCCAGCATCTCAATCCCAGGACCAACATGCAACTCAGAGGGACAGATTGGGGGGGGGGGGAAGAGAGAGAGAAAGAAAACACATGTTAGGTATGCCCTAAAAATGACAAATATTAAATCTGTGTGGTAGGCTCGCAGAGACGAGAGTCTTTACATCAGGCATAACACACAACAATGGCATGTTAATATGGTAAAAAATATATCATGACCTGCTCTGGCTGGATGCTTGATTGGGTGATGGGAGCACACTCCTCAGCAATGATGAGATGCAGATGGGACCCTTAGGGCTAGCCAAGACAATTCAGTTACATTTCACCAGGTCTGGGACATGCGACAGAAAGTCTGATGGCTGATTCCCTGCAGGCTACGATAGCCAGTCGAGGTCTCCACCCTCTCCACCAAAAGATTTCCTGTTGACTCCATGTAACTCAGAGGGACAGATTTGGGGTGGGAGGGGGAGGGAAAGAAAACACAGGTTGTTAGGTATGCACAATGTCACCTGAATAAGTAGGAGCAGTATACATATTGCACCAAGTACAAGCAGGGACTCCGGCAACTAACTATGACAGCATAACTAAAAGGAGAGAGCCAGAAGGTAACACAGGCATGAGGGAACCCCGGGACATAAAGCAGCCAGCCACTACACCGTCAACAAACTCGAGTGAGCAAGACTGACAGCATCCATACATCCCAGTTTACCAAAACACTGTCTGAGGACCCTCTAGATCTACACCTTTACCTCATAAACACCATTAACAAAAGGCTTGACTAAACAGATATGTTTTCAGCCTAGACTTAAATGCTGAGACTGTGTCTGATTCCCGAACATTACTTGGAAGGCTGTTCCATAACGGTGGGGCTTTGTAAGAAAAGGCTCTGCCTCCTGATGTAGCCTTCACTATACAAGGTACCAGCAGATAGCCTGCACCTTTTGATCTAAGTAGGCATGGCGGGTCATAGAGGAGCAGAAGTTCACTCAGGTACTGTGGTGCAAGACCATTTAGTGCTTTAAAGGTCAATAGTAGTACTTTATAGTCAATACAAAATTTGATTGGGAGCCAATGCAGTGTGGATAAGACAGGCGTGATGTGGTCATATTTTCTAGTTCTAGTAAGGACTCTTGCTGCTGCATTTTGAACTAACTGGAGCTTATTTATGCACTTACTGGAACATCCAGACAGTAAGGCATTACAATAATCCAACCTGGAGGTAACAAAAGCATGGACTAGTTTTTCTGCGTCATGCAATGACATTAAATTTCTTATCTTTGCAATATTTCTGAGATGAAAGAAAGCTATCCGGGTGATGTTATCAATGTGAGTTTCGAATGAAAGACTGGGGTCAATAATCACTCTGAGGTCTTTTACTGCTGCACGTGAAGAAACAAAGGCCATCCAGAGTCACTGTGTAATCAGAAAACTTACTTCTAGCTGTATGTGGTCCTAGCACAAGTACTTCAGTCTTGTTAGAGTTAAGCAGAAGGAAATTAATAAGCATCCAGTGTCTAATGTCCTTAACACATTCCTCAATTCTATTAAGCTGGTGTCTCTCATCAGGTTTTGCAGAGACATACAACTGTGTGTCATCAGCATAACAGTGGAAACTAATACAGTGTTTACGAATAATATCACCCAGAGGTAATATATATAGAGAAAAAAGCAGTGGACCCAAGACAGAACCTTGTGGAACACCAAACTTTACCTCAGTACGTCTAGAAATATCACTATTTATATCAGCATCCTTGTTGATGGGTATTAATGTAAGCTGGTTTGGATTGTTCAGACGCTGTTGAGAGTCGGTCAGGACTCTTAATATGGAATTCAACATAAAGGGATCCAACTTTCTTTCAAATAAATGTCCGTTAATCTTCCCATACAATTGCAATGTCACTGGTATTTGTATACTGTCTGTTTGTCTGTGGTGGTGTGTGTGTGGTCTGCAAGAAACAAATATACAATAAAGAAATAATCAGTAATTATGTTATGGATGTCCACTAAATCACCTTAACTGCATAAACACTGATACAATACATAACTGACTGACTTGGGCTAAATACAGCACTGTAACAAAGGGATTGCATCTATATTAAACATAATACCACTTTATCTTTACTGAAACATAAAGGCACTTCGTCTGTTCTTACTAATTGCCAATGTACATAATAACAACTGGTACAACTTGGTGGATTCACTCGATGAATTATCGTTCAGGCATACGTTACCACATTAAAGATTCAAACCATAACGGCACACCCAAACCGACAATCACTTACACATTCAGCACTAATTGGCGTCGAAATATTTTAACTATTACTCAACTCAACTAGGCAGCATTACTTACTTTAGAGACGCACACTTCGTGGAGGAACAAACAAAATGATAGAACACAAATTGACTATAAACTTAAAGTCCTAGTTGCATCTTCGAGCCGCGCTGCAGTTTTTTGCTCTCTCCTCGCGCTATGAACTGGCACTATTAACTCGCGCTGCCGCTTAGTCCATGCCTTAAAGGTAAAGTGTCTTAAAGGAAAGTGGCCCTTTTTAACAGCCGCCCCCGAATTCACGGAGGGAATTCGCACCCAAAAAAAAAGGGCTTCAATCAGTTCTCCTCTGGAAGCACAGGAAGACTGATCAGTCTTGCTACAGGCCGAACATACTTCTTGTCCTTCACTGACACCTCCGCTGATCTGATTCTCTTGTCAGCTCCTGGGAAAACTTGAACGACCTTTCCTACTGGCCAGAGAGCACGGGGCAGTTGATTGTCGACAATCATGACGACTTCACCTACTTGTAGCTCCGCCGTATCGGTCCGCCACTTCTGACGAGCCTGGAGCCCTGGAAGGTAGTGTGTAAGGAAGTGCTTCCAGAAGTGATCTGCTAATATTTGGATGTGTTTCCATCTTCTTCGACCCAACATGTCTGGACCCTCATACACGACCTGGGGTAGGGAAGTATCCCGCCATCCCATCAAGAGACAGTTGGGGGTGATTGGATCAGGATCAGCTATATCCGATGAGGTATACCCAAGGGGTTTGGAATTCAAGATTCCCTCGATTTCAACGAGGACGGTGCGTAGCATCTCTTCAGATACAGTCTGAGCCCCTATGGTGACACGGAGTGCTGCTTTGAGAGAACGGATCTCTCTCTCCCAGCAACCTCCAAAATGAGGAGCTGCTGGGGGGTTGAAGACGAATCTGATTTGCTCGCTGGCCAATTGGTCTTGGAGCTCCGGATGGAGAGCGGCAAAGGCCTGCCGGAGCTCTTTCTCTCCACCTCTGAAGTTTGTGCCCTGGTCGCACAAGAGCTCATAGGGTTTTCCTCGTCGCGCTATAAAGCGCCTCAGAGCCATCAAGAAGGTGTCACCATCCATATTACTGAGTAGATCTAGATGGACAGCACGGGTGGTCATACATTTGAAAAGTATCCCCCACCTCTTCTCATTCCTACGACCAATCTTGATAACAAAGGGCCTGAAACAATCTACACCAGTAGAGTAGAAGGGGGGCTTGAAGATGCGTTGCCGCGATGGTGGAAGGTCAGCCATCCTTGGTGGGTTTGTACGTCCTCTCCATTTTCGACATGTGACACAGCTCTTCTGGTGTCGACGCACTGCCTCACGCCCATGCAATACCCAGTAGCGTCTTCGGATCTCGGTGAATACCCTCTCCGGCCCAGGATGACACAACTTCTCATCATAGTCCTGGATGATCAATTTGGTGAAAGGGTGCTTAGGGTCGAGGACGATAGGGTGAACTTCATCTGAGGCAAGGTCAGTGCTGCGGCGTAACCGACCACCAACCCGTATCAGACCAGTAGCCTCATCTAGCTCCGGGGCGAGCGACAGGAGACGGCTTGACTTTGCTACTGGCTTACCGGCTTTGAGCAGGGCAGTCTCATCAGGGAACGAGTCTCTTTGGGCCTGTTGCAGAACTTCTAGCTCAGCAGACTTGTAGGCATCCGCGGTGAGGGGAACGTTAGGGCTGGCCGCCCCGTGAAGCTGATGGGCAACAGCTTGCAGATAGTCACCCAAGGCGAGATGTTGCTCTGGATCTGGGAGCGGTGAGGCCACGGTTGCCAGGACCATTTCCGTTGCTATCGTAGCCCGCTTCAACTCGCACTCTGGCTCCTGAACTACGAAAGATGGTTGGTCAGGCCACTGAGCAGGTTGTGACTTCAGGAATGTGGGACCATAAGCCCACCGATGGTCGTCACACATGACTTTAAGAGAGAGACCTCTGGTTATATCGTCGGCTGGATTGTCCCCAGTTGGGACATAATGCCAGGAGGCAGATCCTGTCAACTCCTGAATCTCCGCTACACGCGTGCCCACGAAGACCTTGTAGCGGCAGGAATCTGACAGCAGCCAGGTGAGGACGGTCAAAGAGTCTGACCAGAGCGTGCTGGAGTTGATTGGGAGGGTCAGCTCTGTTAGTATGACCTTTAGGAGCTGTGCTCCAGTGAGAGCCGCACAAAGCTCGAGTCTTGGAATAGACTGCTGTTTACAAGGTGCCACCCGGGACCGTGCAGCAAGGAAGGAGATCTTGACTTCACCATCTGGATCCTCGGTTCTGATATATGCAACAGAACCATAAGCCTGTTCTGAGGCGTCACAGAACACATGGATGTCTCGTATGCTGCTTGAACGGTCCATTCTTGGTGTAGAGTAGCACCTGGGAAGTGTTATCTCAGGGAGATGTTCCAACTCTGCTTCCCAGGAATGCCAGGAGTCCAGTAGCTTTTCAGGCAACTGAGGATCGTCCCAGTCACGCTTCTTGTCCCATAAACGCTGCACCAGGACCTTAGCTCTCGTCGTGTATGGCACCAAGTATCCGAGGGGATCATATTGGCTAGCTAGAACCTTGTATATGTTCCTCATGGTGACAACAGAATATTCCACCTTGCGGGTCTTGTACGAGAGCGTGTCTGACTTACAGTTCCAGTGTAGGCCAAGGGCTGGCTCCTGTACATCTGTCTGGCCATGGCTAAGCCACAGCTCACAGCTGGTGGACTTCACATCAGGGGGAAGGTGTCTGATGATAAATGGGTCATTGCTGGCCCACTGCCTGAGCTCAAAGCCTCCTTCGGCCAAAAGATGTTGGAGTCTGTCCACAAGGGCTTTGGCTGCTTCTTGCGAGGTAAGGCTATGTAGACAGTTATCCACATAGAAGGACTGGTCGATGGCAGCTCGAACTTCATCCCCTGGTTCAGTGGTATCATGCACGTGCCTCTGTAATGCATATGTCACACAACAAGGGCTACAGGTTGTGCCGAAAGGGAGTACCTGCCACTCGTAAACATCTGGTGCACGGTCACGATTCAGGTCCCTCCAAAGGAACCGCAGCAGTGGTCTGTCAGAGGGGAGCAGCCGTACCTGGTGGAACATGGCACGTATGTCACTGCTGAAGGCGATTGCATGTTGTCGGAAGCGCAGCAGTACAGCCAACAGAGAGGAGCCTAGAGCAGGGCCAGGAAGTAGAAAATCATTCAGGTTAAGGCCTTGGTACTGGAAGGAGCAGTTATAGACCACCCGGTTCTTTCCATTGTGCTGGACTATATGGTGTGGTATATACCATGCCTCCTCGGTGCCTTCGATCTGATGTGGCTCCAGCTTTACAGCATATCCTGTTTCCTCTAGCTTGTGAATCTCTGCTTGGTATGCTGCAGCTTGCTCCGGAGATTTTGCCAACCGGCGCTCGATACCCCTCAGGTGCGGCAGCACAGCCTCTGGTGAGGCATGTAATCGGGGCATGTTCTTAACTCTGAGGAGGGGTGTGGCGTACCGTTTCACACCACAGATATCCACTCTCTCGGTCTGCTCTTGGAGCAGAGTCATGGCTTCTTGATCTTGACGTGACCTAACGACCACCTTCTCGTTGCGATAAGGAATCACGTCTAACTGCCACAGTTTCTCAACACATGAGAACAGATCAGGTGTAGAAGCTGCTGTTGTGAAGAGGCACTGTGGTGCTCCATGACTGAGGTTGATGTCTTGTGCTGGTCCTTGCAACGTCCATCCTAAGCGTGTCCTCACGGCGGCAGGTCCACCTGGAGGGCCTAGTCGTACGGGCTCTATCGGCGTGATAAGGTGAGTGTAGTCAGAGCCAATCAATAACATGGGGTGTACTTGATTCAAGGACTGGAGGGGCAGCCCAGCCAGGTGCTTGTATCTTTGCTGGAGGGTGCTCACAGGATGGGTGTGTTCAGCTAGTCCTAGCTGCTCAGCAGAGAATGCGTTCTGTATCTCATACCTCTTCTTGGGCTCTGAAGCTGGGGATATAGTGAATGATATGGCCGCCCCATGGAGGACCTGTAGCTCCTGTCTGACTGTGCGGAGGGCCAACTTCTCTGGTTTGCCTACAAGGCCTAGTTTCTGTACTGCAGAATGGAGGAGAATCGTCCTCTCCGAACCATCATCTAGGACAGCGTAAGCCTCCATGGATTGGTTCCCGTTCCTAATGATGACTTTACTGATCTTCAGTAGCACCTTACAGTCATATGTGGGGCGGTCGACATACAAAACTTTGTTAACCGTATTTGCGAGGCAGCTCTCTGCTCGGACTTCTGCTGGGGGTTGAGCCTCATGCTCTGCTCTATCATTAACCTCATGCAGAACAAGCAGATGTCTCCTGTTGCACGTCTTGCAGGGCGCCTTCAGAGTGCATTTAGCAGCTTGGTGGCCACGGCCACAACGCCAACACCGGTTATTGCCCTTTATCCATGACACCTTCTGTTCTTTGCTAAGTTGCTTGAAGTTAGTGCAGCTATTAAGAAAGTGTTTGTCATTGTCACAATATGGACAGTAGGCCTTTCCCTTCTGCTCCTTGGTGGCTTTACTGGCTGAAGGCTCAACTGCCGAGGACGCTACCGATGTACTGGGTTTGGAGGTGGATTCCGTACCCAGGAGAACAGTCGTGGTCTTATTACCATGGTTGGACTCTCGCTTCTGATCTCTCTTCCTGTTATAGGGCTCTTCATTCTTACCACGGGGCTTCCCGTTGTCATCTTGGATTTCGAGCTCATATTCAAGCCACTCAGCGAAGTCGACCAGGGTAGGGATTTCCACTCTCCTGGGATGGATGTACCTCTTAAAACTGTAGGTAAGGTCATAAGGTAGCTTACTTAGTAGCCTTGACACATGGGAACCACATAGTAGTTCTACATCGCCTCCTCTCCCCAGCTGTTCCAGCATGCCTACTAGGGAGCGTACTTGTAGAGCGAACATGCTGAAGGACTTCACATCACCAGTACGGATACTTGGGCCATCCATCATCTCTGATATCCGCTGTAGGGCCAGTTTGTGTGGTTGCCCATACATCTTGGTGAGAGCCAGCATAGTATCTGTGTATGGGTGCCTGGAGTTAAGATATGAATCTGCCACGAGAAGGGCCTCCTCACATTTGAGGTGGTCAGTGAGGATCTGGTATTTATATCTCTCTGTGGCGTCATCTGGCAGAAGATTCTCCAGTGCCGTCTTCATCCTGGAAAACTGTCTTGAGTCAGGTGAAGTCATGCACGGTATAGTTGCTTTGGGCCCTCTGTATGTGCTCTCACGTGTAGGCGACATATCCATACGATGAGAACGAGAGAAGGGGTAACCGGGTTCTGTGGCGAAAGCGCTATTGCCTCTTGTGCCGTAGTCTGTATGTAAGGAATGTGTTTCCCTTCTCTGACCATACCGGTCTCCACCAGTGATGCTAGAATGGAGAGCGTAGCTTTCTCTTGGATGCTGTGAGGATTGGAGAGGGGTGTGGTCACTTGCTACACTGTAGTGGCGGTCGAGATGATGATTGTAGGAATGTTCATACTCAGAACCAGGCGCTTCTGTCCGGCGGGATGTTGGGTGGCTGTACACCTCAGACTTCGGCAGCAGAGACGGTTGTGATGACACTGGGGTAGCATGAGGGCGTGGAGATCTTAGCTCACTCATGAGGTCCTCAAACTGTTGCTGGAGAGTGACATTTTGTTGCCTGACTTCTTGTACGGCAGCAACTAACTCAGACATCGCGTTGTTCTGATTACTCAGAGTGATGTGGGTTTCGTGGGTTTGCTGACGCGTGGTGTGTATCTTAGACAACGGGCGGTTCTTCTCTGTGTCACCCATGTAGTTCTGCATCAGTTCTCTGGCTTGAGGAAGAATGGGATGGTTTACTGGCTCGATTTGGCTTGCTGGTGATGCAGATCTGGAGTTGGGTTGTGACTCAGGATATTCCATCTTCAAACAGCTATCTGCTTTATCCGGCTCGAAGGACCAAATTGTTGATGGGTATTAATGTAAGCTGGTTTGGATTGTTCAGACGCTGTTGAGAGTCGGTCAGGACTCTTAATATGGAATTCAACATAAAGGGATCCAACTTTCTTTCAAATAAATGTCCTTTAATCTTCCCATACAATTGCAATGTCACTGGTATTTGTATACTGTCTGTTTGTCTGTGGTGGTGTGTGTGTGGTCTGCAAGAAACAAATATACAATAAAGAAATAATCAGTAATTATGTTATGGATGTCCACTAAATCACCTTAACTGCATAAACACTGATACAATACATAACTGACTGACTTGGGCTAAATACAGCACTGTAACAAAGGGATTGCATCTATATTAAACATAATACCACTTTATCTTTACTGAAACATAAAGGCACTTCGTCTGTTCTTACTAATTGCCAATGTACATAATAACAACTGGTACAACTTGGTGGATTCACTCGATGAATTATCGTTCAGGCATACGTTACCACATTAAAGATTCAAACCATAACGGCACACCCAAACCGACAATCACTTACACATTCAGCACTAATTGGCGTCGAAATATTTTAACTATTACTCAACTCAACTAGGCAGCATTACTTACTTTAGAGACGCACACTTCGTGGAGGAACAAACAAAATGATAGAACACAAATTGACTATAAACTTAAAGTCCTAGTTGCATCTTCGAGCCGCGCTGCAGTTTTTTGCTCTCTCCTCGCGCTATGAACTGGCACTATTAACTCGCGCTGCCGCTTAGTCCATGCCTTAAAGGTAAAGTGTCTTAAAGGAAAGTGGCCCTTTTTAACAATACTGATAACGATCAGTTAGATAAGACCAACAATGCACGAATGCGAGCAAGGTGTTGCTCTCAGGTATCAGCATAAGAAACCACATCATCGATGTACACTGCACACCCCTCCAACCCTGCCATGACTCTATTCATAAGCCGTTGAAAGGTTGAGGGGGCGTTATGTAACCCAAAGCTTATCCTGCTGTAAGAATAGAGACCTGAAGGAGTTATAAATGCAGAAATCTCTTGAGCTCTTGGTGTTAGTGGCACTTGGTAGTAACCCTTCAATAAATCAAATGTACTCACAAAACAGGCAGCACCAACCTGATCCACACAATCTTCTATTTGGGGTAAAGGAAAACAGTCTGGTTTTGTGACCATGTTCACTTTCCTATAATCTGTGCAAAACCTATAGGTGTTATTTGGTTTCTTAACAGGCAAGCATGGTGAAGCCCAACTTGAATAAGATGGCTTAGCTAACCCATTATTCATAAGGTACTGCACACTCACTTCCAAACTCTTATGTTTGTCTGGGGCGACACGATAGAACCTCTGCCGAATAGGCAGAGCATCTCCCACATCTATGTCATGCTCGATCAGACTGGTGCAAGTTGGCGTGTCTGAAAATAAAGATGAAAACTCTAAAATTAAGGACTTTAACTGTTCCCGTTGCTCCCCTCCCAAATGACTCAAAAGACTGTCCAAGTCAGCCAATTTTTCTGTGTTATTCAACTGCCCTTGCAGGACTGCGTCATCTGGACCATGCACACCATCCTCAGCTGCCACCTGAGATGTGGCCAAAGTGCCCTTAACAACAGACAGCCCCACTGATTTAGCCTCACCCTTACCACCATCCCCCTGAGAGACTGAAGAGTAGATTGATGTGGCAAAGCTGCACAGATCTCCTACGCTCATGTGTAGACACCAAATAGTTAGTATCAGAGACCTGTCGCACAACAGAATATGGACCCGAGTACTTAGCCCCAAATGGTGAACCAGGAATGGGCAGTAATGCTACAACTTGATCCCCCTGGCTAAAAACTCTCACTTCTGTCTTACAATCAAAAAGTCGCTTCATCTTCTTTTGGGCTTCAGTTAAATTCTCACTGGCTATCTTCCAGGCCAGAAATAACTTGTGACAAAAACCCTGCATGTACTCAGACAGACTCTCAGGTGGCTCGGAACTATTCAAGTCACCCTTCAAAATGGACAGAGGAATGCGCATTTCATGCACAAACACCAGTTCATTAGGGGAGAAACCTGTACTTTCCTGGACAAGCGCCCGTGCTGCCAATAACAGCCATGGTAGGCCCTCTTCCCAGTCCCTTTTTAACTCCACAAAATACGCCTGCAGCAGAGATTTTAACGTAGCGTGGAAACGCTCAAGCACCCCCTGACTCTGCACGTGATATGCACTGCTCAGGTTGTGCTTGATGCATAGCTGTTTCAATGCCTCAGCAAAGGTCTTAGATGTAAACTTGGACCCACGGTCACTTTGAATTACTTTTGGAACACCAAAGATAGATATGAATTGAGATAATGACTTCACAATGGCCTTAGTAGTGATGCTCCTCAAGGCATACGCAGCTGGATACCACAAAGCCTGACACATTATGGTAAACATATACACACTGCCAGATTTTGATGGGGGCAATGGACCAACACAATTAATGATTAGGTGTTCAAAAGGAGTACCTACAGATGGAATCAGATGTAGGGGTGCCAATTTAATAGATGCATTCGGTTTACCCGCAATTTGACAAACATGGCATGATTTAACAAAGTTCGCTACATCTCTTGATTCGAGGCCAATAAAAATGTTGAAGCAGCCAATTGTAGGTCTTCTTCACTCCAAAGTGTCCATCTACCTCCCCATGAGCAGTTTTTAACATAATGCCACGATATTCTTCAGGCACTACTACCTGCAACACTGGATCTGCCACCTCCATGTCTGCATGTGGCAACCACCTGCGAAGCAGCAAGCCATTCTGCAAACAGTAACAGTTATCAGACTCATCTGAAGCAAGATCAAAATACTTTGCAAGACCTTTATCCTTTATCTGGGCATCCACAATGGGAAAAAGGTGTTGGTAATTCAGGAACAAACAATTTCACAGTGCTGGACTTGGATACATCAGCTGTGTCCTCTGCCTGTGCATGAGCCATTACCCGAGTAACTGCACAGGCAGTGAACACCTCTGAAAAATCCTTGAGACACTCATCTGGTTCAGCCAATGGCTTAACCTCCATTTTAACCACAGGAGGTGGTGCTAATGACCCCTCTGGCCAGACACAATGACCCACCAGGTTGTTTCCAATGATAATGTCCACACCATCTATGGGCAGAAATGGCCGAACAGCAATGGTAACCTCCCCATTGACAAAAACAGAGTACAAGCAGATCTTATGTAATGGCACTGAAAAAGATTGAAGCCCAATACCATGGATTAAAACACTAGCCGTGTCTGAGACAGAAGAAAAAGGCAAAACAGATTGGGTAATAAAAGACTGAGGCTCCTGTATCCCGTAGAATTTTAACAGGAACCCTTTGAGCATTTCCTACCACTGACACAACACCATCAGTAATGAATGGACTGTAATCAACACTGTCTGACACCTTCGTTTTACCAATAATCTCCACTGGCACATTTGGCTGCTCAGATTCCAAAGACTTAGAAGTAGAAGGAGCCGCATCTGATTTAACCCCCTCAACATGAACTGCAGGAACAGGCCTACTCTTAGCAACACAACCAGCAAACTTGCCGCTTGCCTTAGCCTTGTTGTGTGCACTTAACAGACAGTCTCTCTTCCAATGACCAGCCTCAAGACAATAATTACACTTACTTTGTGCATCACTTTCCCGTGCTCTATTATGACTGACAGATTCGGCCCTCACTAGAGGACCCAAATTAAAACCACAAGGGCGATCATAATGATTGTATTCATTATGCGGAGCAAATTCACGCACCTGATTTTTGTGCATTAAAACATACCCATCTGCAAGCGCAGCTGCCTCTGCAACTGTTTTTACCTGATGTTCATTTACATAAACAACTATGCGTTCAGATTAGATTAGATAAAACTTTATTGATCCCTTTGGGAGGGTTCCCTCAGGGAAATTAACATTCCAGCAGCATCATTACAGATAAACAGAGAAAAGAAAGAGGAAAACTTCTAGATAAATTAAAGTATTTACATATACAAATATAAAAAGAATAAGATATAGGGAAGAGAGAAAGGGGGAGGGGGGAAGGAGGGAAAATACAGATTCACATATCAGTAATATCACTTGCAAAATATCTGCACACTCATACTGTCATTCTGTGCTTACTGTGACTTATATTTATACTTATTTAAATTTACTATTCATCTTTGCACTATGCACCATATTGCACCAAAAGGGAAATGCTTTCTGTGATGAACAGCTAAGATCCAGATTCATATATCAGTAATATCACTTGTAAAATATCTGAACACTCATACCGTCATTCTGTGCACACTGTATACTTTATATTTATTTAACTATTCCATACTTGACTTACCTGGATTACTTTGCACTATGCACCTATTTTTGTTGTTGTTGTTTGCTTGTTTGTTTGATTTTGTGTCTACGGTTTTTTAAAATCTGTTTTGTACTATGAGAGCTAAGTGAACCAGAGTCAAATTCCTCGTGTGTGTCCACATACCTGGCAATTAAAGTGTTTCTGATTCTGAAAGAAAAAAAAAGGGGGGGAGAAGGGGGGGCGGCGGCAGGAGAGATATTGCATATTATATTGCACATTGTCCGGTATTACTTATTGTTAGGCTAGGCTACTGCTCCTTCTCATCCTCTGTCCTCCTGTTACCCTTCCTCACCCCCAGAGAGGAGTTGTACAGTCTGATGGCATGAGGGACAAAGGAGTTTTTGAGTCTGTTTGTCCTGCACTTGGGAAGGAGCATTCTGTCACTGAACAGGCTCCTCTGGTTGCTGATGACGGTGTGCAGAAGGGTGACTGGCATCATCCATGATGTTCAATAGTTTGTCCATAGACCTCTTCTCTACCACCGTCACCAGAGAGTCCAGCTTCATGCTGACCACAGAGCCAGCCCGCCTGATCAGTTTGTCCAGCCTGGATGTACCCTTCTTGGATGTGCTGGCCCCCCAGCACACCACAGTGTAAAACAGGACACTGGTGACCAGAGACTGATAAAACATCCACAGGAGTTTCCTGCAGATGTTAAAGGACCGCAGCCTCCTAAGGAAGTATAGCCTGCTCTGTCTCTTCCTGTATAAGTGATTGGTGTTGCAAGTCCAGTCCAGCTTGCTGTCCAGCCACAGCCCGAGGTACTTATAGGAATCCACAGCCTCCACTTCGACTCCCTTGATCACAACTGGTCGTGACCTTGATCTGGACCTCCCAAAGTCAATGACCAGCTCCTTGGTCTTTGAGGTGTTGAGCTGCAGATGGTTCCTGTTGCACCACACAGCAAAGTCCCTCACCAGGCTCATATACTCCTCCTCTCTGTCATCACTGATACACCCAACAATGGCTGTGTCATTGGCAAACTTCTGAATGTGACACAGCTCCAAGTTGTAGCAGAAGTCTGCGATGTACAGGGTGAAGAGAAGAGGGGCCAGCACCGTGCCCTGGGGTGCTCCGGTGCTGCTAATCACAGTGTCAGATATGATGTCCTTCAGCCTGACGTACTGCGGCCTGTCAGTGAGGTAGCTGGAGATCCAGGTGACCAGGCAGGGGTCCACTCGAATCCTGTTCAGTTTGTCCTGAAGCAATAGGGGCTGGATGGTGTTGAAGGCACTCAAGATGTCCAAGAAGAGGATCCTCACTGTGTCATTTCCCTTATCCAGATGCAAGTGGGCTCAGTGTAGCAGGTAGAGGATGACGTCTTCCACACCAACACCTGCCCGGTACGCAAACTGCAGACAGTCCTGGGCATGCTGTACCACTTCCTGATGGAGCTAGTTGTTGCAGGCTGCCTTTGAACCAGGGGGGTGTACTTCGGCTGTAGATGAACCAGGTTATGGTCAGACTTCCCTAGTGGGGGGAGGGGTGTGGCTCTGTATGCATCCCTCACATTAGCATATAGCAAGTCAATTGTCCTGTTGTTCCTTGTTGGACAGTCCACAGCCTGGTAAAAAGCAGCCAAAGCAGAGTCCAAAGTAGTGTGATTAAAGTCCCTAGAAATGATCATAAATGCCTCAGGGTGCTGTGTCTGCAGCCTTGCTGTGACAGAGTGAATCCTCTCACATGCAGCGGCTGTGTCTGCCCTCGGAGGGATGTGTAAACACAGATGGTGATTGCGTGGCTGAACTCCCTCGGCAGATAATATGGCCGCAGGCTAACGGCTAGCAGCTCCAAGTCCGGGCAACTTAAAACTGTCTTTACGGAGATATGTCCTGGGCTACACCAGCGGTTGTTAACATAAATGATGAGTCCCCCACCTTTGTTTTTCCCACGTGTTAATGTCTCTGTCAGCTTTCACAGCAGTGAATCCCCGCAGGTCCACGTTAGCATCTGGTACGAGGTGTGTTAGCTATGTCTCCGTAAAAATAAATAAGCTGCTCTTCCGGTAAATCAGCTGGTTGTTCAGTGCAGATAGCTCTTTGACTTTATTTGGCAGTGAGTTCACATTCCCCAAGATAACAGTGGGAATGGATGGTTTGCAGGGCCACCAGTTGTCCGCTAGCTTAGCCTTTAGCTTAGCTCCAGCTTTGCAGCCCCTGGGTTTCCTCCTCAACTCTGCTGGGATGGGGTGTCATATCCCAGCTCGTCCCATTGTTTTCAGGGCCAGCAGCTCCTCTCTCAAATAAGTGAGAAAACTGGCTCCTGGTTGCGTGTTAAAGTTAAAAATATCCATGTTATATAAGTAAAACACACTATGTCTTCGTAAGAAGAGCAGAAAAGTAAAAAAAGGTGGAAAAAAGGGGTTTAAAGTGCTAAAAACTACAGAGCTACTGGAGAGACAGCCATCTCACACAGCGCCCACAGACACTGTGTGAGACGGCAGAATGTTTTTATACTGTTCAACAACAACAAGATCACACAATGCCTCAAACGTATCAACCCCTTCTGCCAAGAGCCAATGGTGAAAAAAACTTATTTCCCTAGCCATCTCAGCGTGAGTTTGTTTGTCTGTCTTTTTCCAGTTGCGGAAGCGTTGACGATATGCTTCGGGAGCTAATTCATAACATTTTAAGACAGCATCTTTAACACCAATAAACTTTTCTCTCAGCTGGAGGCAACGTAACAAAGACCTCCTGAGCTTTACCGACTAACACAGTTTGTAGAAACAAAGTTTTATCCTTGTCACTCCAATTTCTATCGGAAGCAACATTTTCAAACAAAGAGAAAAACACGCCTGGATCACATTCATTACATTTGGGAAGAAACTTAATCATACCAGACAATCCCGACTGCTGGGATAAACCTCCACCACTGCCACTAGTGGATATTTTACCCTCTGCAATCAGATCAAGCCTCATATGCTGAATTTCCCTTTCCAGCTCTTGATGTTTAAGCTTTTCCAACTCCAACAGCTCATTATGTTTAAGCTTTTCTATCTCCAATAAATGATCTTTTTCTCTTTCTTGTGCTTCCAATTTCTTTTGTTCAAGCTGCATTTGCAATTCTCTTTCCTGCACTTCTAATTTCTTTTGTTCCAGCTGTATTTTCAACAGCTCTTTTTGTTGTTCAAACATCAGCTGGCTAGGTTTAAGAGACTGCATGCTGGAAATCAAGGACATGTCTAAAAATTGTGTTACCATTGGATTAATCCCAATTGATGTGTCTAAAAGTTGTGTTTCCGGATTACTAGTCTCGATTGGAGTGCCCCCGGCAACACCTGCCTTTCTTTTAAACTGTTATGAATGAAGTCAAACAACTGATCTTTTTTAGAAGACTTGGGAATAGTTAGTTCCAGTTGGTTGTGATCCGCTACACTGAGCAGCTGATCTTTCATCAATGTCGCTAGCAACCTCTCTGATAGAGCTTCCAAAAACTCCTCCACTGCACTCATCCCAAAGTTTAAAATATAACATTATTCACTCAACAATTAAACAACCAACACTTATACAAAATAAACTACAAATGGATCTTCCAGACTAACCAACCCAAATAACAACAACACGAAGTACAAGCAGCTCACAAAACAGGACAAACCAACTACAGAGCTTCCTAGTATCTAAAACATTTACCCACCATATAGTAACCTAGCTTCACACTGTGCCCGAGAGCCAAGTTCTTTACTCACCGATACCACTGGAGTCGTGCTGCCCCGACTGAAGCCAATTCAACCTGGACGTCCATGGCAATGTCCTCGGTCCAGACACAGTGACACTCCAGCCTAAAGCCCCAGCACAACGGCGCTCTAAGCCAAGGATAAACAATAGCACCAAAATGTTTTCATCCTGTACATAAGCTGCAAAATACATCATTGGAAATGAAATAATTAACTCGACATGCAACTATGCACGACTCCAATTTACCTCAACACAAGCCCAAACAAAATACAACCTGTTTGGGTCCCCCAAATAGGTAGGCCAAATTTACACCTGTATGTTTCATTCACAAATCAACATCAATTACGTAGCTCGTACCCGCACGATGCTCTGCATTAGCCAATAGTGGGAATTGTAGCCTGCATACCAAAGTCCGAAGCATACCAAAAAATTTCCAGGACAATTATCCTGGACAAGCCCCCAAATGTCATGACTTCCTGGCTCAAGGCCACCACAACATAAAGGGGGAGGCCACACCGATGTATATCAAACACAAAAATAGGTTTATTAAAGAAACTATGTACAAAAGTCAGTAAATGCAAGATAAAGCAAAACTGTAATGTATATCAGCATAATGAAATGTAGTGTCTCGTCTCGTCTTCTTCCGCTTATCCGGGACCGGGTCGCAGAGGCAGCAGTCTAAGTATGGAAGCCCAAACTTCCCTCTCCCCAGACACCTCGGCCAGCTCCTCGGGAAGAACACCGAGGCGTTCCCAGGCCAGCCGAGAGACATAGTCCCTCCAGCGTGTCCTGGGTCTTCCCCAGGGCCTCCTCCTGGGGGAACATGCCTGGAACACCTCCCCAGGGAGGTGTCCAGGAGGCATCTGAAAAAGATGCCCGAGCCACCTCAGCTGGTTCCTCTCGATGTGGAGGAGCAGTGGCTCTACTCCGAGCTCCTCCCGAGTGACTGTGCTTCTCATCCTATCTCTAAGGGAGCGCCCAGACACCCTGAGAAGGAAACTCATTTCAGCCGCTTGTATCCACGATCTTGTTCTTTCTGTCATTACCCAAAGCTCATGACCATAGGTGAGAGTCGGAACGTAGATCGACCGGTAAATTGAGAGCTTCGCCTTTTGGCTCAGCTCCTTCTTCACCACGACGGACCGGTAAAGCGACCGCATCACTGCGGAGGCTGCACCGATCCGCCTGTCGATCTCACGCTCCATCCTTCCCTCACTCATGAACAAGATCCCGAGATACTTAAACTCCTCCACTTGAGGCAGGACTTCTCCACCAACCTGAAGAGGGCAAGCCACCCTTTTCTGGTCGAGAACCATGGCCTCGGACTTGGAAGTGCTGATTCTCATTCCAGCCGCTTCACACTCGACTGCAAACCACCCCAGTGCATGCTGAAGGTCCTGGTTTGAAGAAGCCAGCAGGACATCATCATCCGCAAAAAGCAGAAATGAAATCATGTGGTTCCCAAACAGGATTCCCTCTGGCCCCTGGCTGCACCTAGAAATTCTGTCCATGAAAATTATGAACAGAACTGGTGACAAAGGGCAGCCCTGCTGGAGTCCAACATGCACTGGGAACAGGTCTGACATGCTGCCGGCAATGCGAACCAGACTCCTGCTCCATTTGTACAGGGACCAGACAGCTCTTAGCAAAGAGCCCCGTACCCCATACTCCCGAAGCACCCCCCACAGGATACCATTAGTTGACACTGTCGGATGCCTTCTCCAGATCCACAAAGCACATGTGGACTGGTTGGGTGAACTCCCATGAACCCTCGAGCACCCTATGAAGGGTATAGAGCTGGTCCAGTGTTCTATGACCAGGACGAAAACCGCATTGTTTCTCCTGGATCTGAGGTTCGACTATTGGCCGAATTCTCCTCTCCAGTACCCTGGAGTAAACCTTCCTGGGGAGGCTGAGAAGTGTGATTCCCCTATAATTGGAGCACACTCTCCGGTCCCCTTTCTTAAAAAGATGGACCACCACCCCAGTCTGCCACTCCAGAGGCACTGTCCCCAACCGCCACGCGATGTTGCAGAGGCGTGTCAGCCAAGACAGCCCCACAACATCCAGAGACTTGAGATACTCAGGGCGGATTTCATCCACCCCCAGTGCCTTGCCACCGAGGAGCTTGCAAACTACCTCAGTGACTTCGGCTTGTGTAATGGACGAGTCCACCTCTGAGTCATCAGCCTCCACTTCCTCAATGGAAGAAGTGATGGTGGGATTGAGGAGATCCTCAAAGTATTCCTTCCACCGCCCGACAATATCCCCAGTCGAGGTCAACAGCTCCCCACCTGCACTGTAAACAGTGTTGGCAGAGTACTGCTTCCCCCTCCTGAGGCACCGGATGGTTTGTCAGAATTTCTTCGAGGCCAACCGATAGTCCTCCTCCATGGCCTCACTGAACTCCTCCCAGTTCCGAGTTTTTGCCTCCGCAACTGCCTGAGCTGTGGCACACCTGGCCTGCTGATACCCGTCAGCTGCCTCAGGAGTCCCGGAGGCCAACATGGCCTGATAGGACTCCTTCTTCAGCTTGATGGCATCCCTTACTTCCGGTGTCCACCACTGGGTTTGGGGATTGCCGCCACGACAGGCACCGGAGACCTTGCGGCCACAGCTCCGAACAGCTGCGTTGACAATGGAGGCAGAGAACATGGTCCACTCAGACTCAATGTCCCCCGCCTCCCTCGGAAGCTGGGAGAAGCTCTCCTGAAGAAGGGAGTTAAAGACCTCCCCGATAGAGTGCTTGGCCAGACGTCCCAGCAGACCCTCACCATATGTTTGGGCCTGCCAGGTCTGTCCAGCTTCCTCCTCTGCCAGCGGATCCAACACACCACCAGGTGGTGATCAGTTGACAGCTCAGCCCCTCTCTTCACCCGAGTGTCCAAGACATAGGGCCAGAGATCAGATGAAACGACAACAAAGTCGATCATTGACCTCCAACCTAAGGTGTCCTGGTGCTACGTGCACTTATGGACACCCCTATGCTCGAACATGGTGTTTGTTATGGACAAACCATGACTAGCGCAGAAGTCCAATAACAAAACACCACTCAGGTTCAGATCGGGGAGGCCGTTCCTCCCAATCAGGCCCCTTCAGGTGTCACTGTCATTGCCCACGTGAGAGTTGAAGTCCCCCAGTAGAACAATGGAGTCTCCAGTCTGAGCACCTCTCAGTACCTCTCCCAGGGACTCCAAGAAGGCTGGATACTCTATACTGCTATTCGGCCCATAGGCACAAACAACAGCAAGAGCCCTCTCCCTGACCCAAATGTGCAGAGAGGTGACCCTCTCATTCACTGGGGTAAACTCCAACACATGGCGGCTGAGCTGGGGAGCTATAAGCAAGCCCACACCAGCCCGCCGCCGCTCACCGTGGGTGACTCCAGAGAATTGGAGAGTCCAGCCCCTCTTGAGGAGCTGGGTTCCGGAGCCCAAGCTGTGCATCGCCCGGGCCTGGCTCCAGGGTGGGGCCCCGGCTGTGCCATACCGGGTGACATCACAGTCCTTGATTTTTTTATTTCTATAAGGGGTTTTGGTGAACTGCTCTTGGTCTGGCCTGTCACCTAGGACCTGTCTGCCTTGGGAAACCCTAACAGGGGTGTAATGCCCCCGACAACATAGCTCCTAGGATCATTCAAGCATGCAGTTCTAGGAGGGGTAGATGAGGATAATAATAAATAATAATAAGTTACAGTTATATAGTGCCTTTCTCAAACTCAAAGTCACTTTACATAGGTCAGAGAAAACACCAAACAAAAAAACAAAAAGAGTTGCTAAAGAGTGGTGAGTTTATGCACTGGTAGAGAAATATTCATGAAACAGAAAGGTTTTGAGATGAGATTTGAAGAAAGGAAGAGATCAGCAGTCATGGAAGGGTTGAGGAAGGGAATTCCAGAGCTTGGGGGCCATGGCACTGAAGGACCTGCCACCCAGGGTCGAGAGTCTAGTGTGAGGAACAGCAAGGAGATTATAGCTAGAGGATCTGAGAGAGCAGGATGGAGTATAGGGGGTCAGGAGATCACAGATGTAAGAAGGAGCAAGGTTATGGAGAGCTCTGAAGATGAGTAGTATGATTTTATATTTAATTCTGGACAGAACAGGTAGCCAGTGAAGCTGAGAAAGAATGGGGGTGATATGAGCAGATGGTTTGGTATGGGTGAGGAGTCTTGCTGCAGAGTTCTGAATGTATTGTAATCTTTGAAGGGATTTAGTAGGGAGGCCAATGAGAAGGGAGTTACAATCATCTAGGCAGGACATAATGAAGGCGTGGACCAATGTCTGAACATCTCTAGTGGAAAGAAAGGGGTGAAGGCGGGCAATGTTCCAGAGATGGAAGAAAGCAGTCTTGGTGAGGGATTTAATGTGGGGATCAAAGTTGAGTGAGGGGTCAAACAGTATTCCAAGGTTTCTAACAACAGGTGCAGATTTAACAAGTGCACCGTCAATGTTAAGACTGAAACTGGAGGATTTGGACAATGAAGATTTGGAGCAGATAACCATGATTTCTGTTTTATCTGTGTTAAGTTTTACAAAATTATTCTGCATACACAACTTTAGGTCTGATAGACAGTAATTGAGGGAACTGGGGGTGGTCCAGTGGGGGAGGATGTAGTGAGATATAATTGGATGTCATCAGTGTAGCAATGAAAGTTAAGAACATGGTTGCAAATAATTTGGCCAAGGGGCAGGATGTATATAAGGAAAAGGAGGGGCCCAAGAACAGACACCTGGGGGACACCATGAGTAATAGTGGACATGGAAGACTTATGTAAACCCAGTGTGACAAACTGCCATCTGTTGGTGAGGTAGGACCAAAACCATTGGAGGGCTATGTCTGTAATACCAGTATCTGATAGACAGGAGATGAGTGTGTCATGATTGATGGTATCAAATGCAGCAGATAACTCAAGGAGAATGAGAATGTTAAGTGAACTACTATCAGCAGACAGGAGGAGGTCATTTACCACTTGCAGGAGAGCAGTCTCTGTACTGTGATGTGTGTGGAAACCAGATTGAAAGGGCTTGTAGAGATAATTTTCTATGAGAAAGGAATGAACTTGTGAAGCAACCACTCTTTCCAGTATTTTTGCTAAAAAGGGAAGGTTGGAGATCATTCAATAATTAGACAGAGAGGTTGGATCTAAATCAGGCTTCTTTAAAATGGGAGTAACTGCAGCCATTTTGAGGGCAGTGGGAACAACAACAGAGTTGAGGCATGAATTAACCAACAGTGCAGTTGGTTCACAGATGATCGTGGAGCATGTCTTGAGTACAGAAGTAGGGGTGGGGTCAAGCTGACATGAGGAGGAGTTAGACTTAGCAATGATATTAGAGACAGAAAGGGAGTTAACAGTTGTGAAGTGGGTGAGTTTAGGGCCCAGAGGAGGAGAATAGGGGGAGAGAAATAGAGCAATAGGTTGAAAGCACTGGTAAATTTGGTTAATTTTGTCTTCAAAGAAATTTAAGAAAGCCTGACACTGTTCAGCTGTCTTGGGGCAGGCTGCCACAGGAGGTTTGAGAAGTTTATCAGCAGTTCTAAAGAGTGTTTTTGGCCTAGACTTAGAACCACTCATGATTAATGAGTAGTAGTTAGAACGGGCAGCATTTAAGGCATCCCTATATTTATGAATGTGCTCAGTGTAGAGCAACGAGTGGACAGTAAAACTGGTTTTCTTATGCAAGCACTCAAGACGTCGGCCGGTGGCCTTCATTACTCTGATCTCAGGGGTGAACCAGGGACAGGTGCAGGTGACAGGGACAAGCCTATTCTTTACAGCGGCTAAGTCATCCAACAAGCTAGAAAGAGTGTCATTGTAAATGGCAACCAGATTGTCAGGGGAGAAAAGCTCTTCATGTAGGTCAGACAGGGGTGATGCCTGTATAGAAGCAACAAAGAGGTTGTGGTTAATAGACCTAATATTCCGGTAGGTGACAGACATTTTCTTAAAGGCAGGAGGAGGAATGGTAGTATGGAAGCTGCACACAAGGAGCTTATGATCAGAGATACCAGAGACAGAGATGTCATTTAGACCAGTGGAACAAAGCAGCTCAAGAGTGTGACCTTGATTGTGGGTGGGGAAGTCAACATGCTGCGTCAGGTTAAAACAATCCAAAACAGAAATGAACTCAGAGGCACAAGAACATTTGGTATCAACATGGATGTTAAAGTCACCAAGCATAATTACAGCAGGACAAAGAGGGGAGATAACTGTTAGGAGTTCATTCAATTCAGACAAAAAATTGGCAGATGGTTTAGGTGGCTGATAAACTAACAGCATTAGAGGAGGGGTTGAAACAATCTTTAAAGCAATGTATTCAAAAGATGTCGCACTGAATAGTGTTAGTTCTTTAACAATCAGGTCCGAGCGATACACAACAGCCAACCCACCCCCTCTCCCTACTCATCTGGGTTTAGATAAGTAGGAATAACCAGGGGGAGTCAGCATGTTTAAGTGCATGCATTCACCAGGATGTTGCCAGGTTTCTGAGAGACAAAACCTGTCCATTTTCTTCTGGAGAATGATGTAATTGATTAATGAGATTTTATTGGCAATGAATTGTGCATTCAGGTAGGCAATGTTAAAGTAATGATGAATTGGAGAGGAAGAAGCAGTCAGTATAGGAATACGACAAAGATGGTCATGAGTTCTTCCTATACTGGCTTTTATTGAGGGTCAACGAGCATCAGTACACAGAGTTGGAATTTGAGCATCACATCTGTAGATAAGTGATGGTCCTCTTTTAGATCAATGTATGTAACATGGGTGATGAGTAATTCCAAGTGAGTGGCATAGGTTAAGACGCTGAGTCCAGAGGGGTGTAATAACGGAATAATTTGAGATCAGCCGAGGTGTATAAAGGCTGCATTGCCAGATGGTAAAAAAAAAGTACACATGCACAGCACAACACCAGAGCATGAAAAGGTGGACTGAGAAGGCTTTAATCCAGACGCCAGCAAATGCCAGACAGAAGAACTGTCACATACATAACACTACCACGCTAACGCTGCATGTTAGCCAAGCAAACTCTCAACACAACCCAGCAAGGACTATGCAAGTTTAATACACTTTCCACAGAAACACACTGGCGACAACAACAAGGCAAGAGTTGTCGCCAGTTCTCCTTTACAGTGACTACCACAGATGTAGTCACTGTAAAGGAGAAGGAAGAAGGCTCATACAGGAGAGAAGCAGGTGTGCTAGGAGACAGACAGTAGTAAAGTGGCAAAGCGAGTGTACAGTCCAGTAAACATCAGCAATAGCAGCAATTTAGTCCAAAGTATCAGCAAAAGTTCAGCAAAACACCAGATAGTAAAGGTGAAAGTAATGTGATAGTGCCCTAGGAGTTCCCCAAAACAAAAAACAGTTGCAATAAACACTGGAGAGTAGCGGCAGCCAGACACGCCCAACTCTCACGCAACTGGAATTGTGGGGATAGCGAGGAAACTGCAGTCTGCAGAACTTGCACACATTTGTGAAACAAACTTGAGGATGCTCTCTCAAGTACGTCAGCATTTGTTACTTTGTCTTGCCATTTGATATTCAGAATTTGCCTTAAACATCACTGATGATAAGTTTCCAATTGTCTCATCTGCTTCTGATAAATGACCCATGTCTCACAGCCATAAAGTAGGTATGAGGGGGTATGATGATGGCTTTATAAACCATAATCTTTGTATTGGATTGGCTGTCTTTATTACAGAAAATCCTCTTACTGAGTTAGTTGTAGGCTGTGGCAGCTGCATTGATATGACTTTGAATTTCCAGATCCAGGGAGGCATTGCTTGAGACAGTACTTCCTAGGTACTTAAAGTTATTGACAACCTTGAGTTGTTCGCCATTGGTTTGGATTGATGGAAGTGGTAGCGGGTGGACACCCCAATTTAGGTGGTCCACAATAGGAGCAGTAAGGCGTCTCCTTCTCTCCACTAGCCTGGGAGTCCACTGTGGGAAGGTGGTAGTACTCCCTTAACCCCCTGCCAGGGATACTGGCAAAACCATGAGGAGCAGCATGGTGGATTTCAGGTGCAGTATGGATGAGTTCTCATTGACCAATGACTACATGTGAAATTGACATTGGGCGAATGATTTACACTAAACAAACAGCGGCCAAAATCTTCCAGTCGTGTTAGTTGACTACTGCCAGTACCGTAGGCATGGTGTCCATGGCTCCTTTTCTTCGCCATCAAAAGACTTACCACGTCTCAGCCTCAAATCTGTCATTCATCCCACATCGCCCATTGTGTGGTTAAACAAGGGGCGTGTCCCACAGACTCTGCTTGGTATGCGGTCGAAAAGTTGGCTACCAAGCAGCTCATTAACTACAGACTCCTTAAATGCAAAAAGGATGTCTTCATTGCAATACTCAATGTAAGAACACTGTTATCAGAATCCCAGCTTGGGGAATTAGTTGCTTCAGCTGAAGCTTATAGACATGATGTAATTTGTCTACAAGAACATTGCCTTACTCATGACTACATTGTCAAATATCACAAGGTCGAAAACTGGACCCTGGTTACCTCATCAGCCTGGAAAAATAGCACGAGTGCTTCTATTGGGGGAGTTGGAATGTTATTAAGCCCGCATGCTGAAAAGGCACTTAACTATGTGGAGTCAATATCGCCACATATTTTAACCGTGTCGTTTAATGGGAATCCAGACTCATCCATCGTTAGCTGTTACAGCCCTACCAATGTTTACCAGGAGAGTGCAGTTGAAAAATTCTATACTGACCTATCTTCTTTGGTGCACCAGATTCCTAAGCATAACGTTGTTGTCTTAGGTGGAGACTTTAATGCACAACTTGGTCTCACAGATGGGTATAAGTTCTCCTTCCATACAGAAACCAACAGAAAGGGAAAAATGTTCTATGACTTCCTCAATGAAAATAATCTAACATGTCTGAACACAAAATTCCCAAAAAGAACCGGTCAGCGCTGGACTTTCAGCTACCCAAATGGAGTTAACGCTCAACTCGACTATGTCATCATAAATTACAAATGGACAAATAGTGTCATGAACTGCTGTCCTTACAGCTCTTTCGAGAACATCAGCTCAGATCATAGGATAGTAACATCACAAATTCAGCGAGTCTCCATGCAAACAAAGGAAAGTCCTCACGGAGCTTTCCTCACAACTGATCTCTTCTGTGCAACAACAAGGACACTCTGCTGTCATTTACAATTGCCTTGAGGAATCATTTTGTGGTTCTGCAATCTGGGATTGATCATAACCTGGCTAACCAGACATATAACAACTTTGAGACAGCCTGTAAGGAAGCAGCCCTCAATTGGATTCCAATAAAACCAAAGTTAAAAAAGCGTGTCCTGTGGGAGTTGGATGCAGTTATTAAGGGTCATAAACAGCTGAGTGAGGCTGCAAAAGCCAAAAATGTGAACCCCACAAGATCAAACAAAACAAAGTTCAAAAGAGCCCAAGCCTCACTTTCTGCCATATATGAGGCCGAGCAACGGGCATATCTTCAGAGCAAAATCGACCTGATTGCAAATGCAAGCCTCGAAAACAGAGCAGCCACTGCTTGGAAAACTGTCAACGAAATATGCAGGAGGAAGAGTGCAAATAAAGCCAAGTTGAAAGCTTCAAGCCAGCAAGAAAGACTTGATCTCTGGAAAGAGCACTTCCAAAATCTTCTTGAAAACCCACCAACCTTCATCAATAGCTCAACCAGACAAATAATTTTCAAGGAACTTGATGTAAAGAAAGGGGCTTTCTCAATAGAGGAGCTCTCTGTCATTCTGAAGAACATTGCTAATGGAAAAGCCTGTGGACTCGACATCATCCCCGCAGAAGTATGGAAAACTGGAGCTTTCAACAAAGAACTACTAGACATGTGCAATGCTGTGTATAGTGGACAACATATCAACAGATGGACCCAAGGCTGCATTGTACCCTTTCCTAAGAAAGGGGATCTCAGGGGATCTCAACCAATTATACAGGAATCACACTCACTGCAATTGCCGTGAAAATCTACAATCGACTTATTCTCAACCATGTTTGTCCTAAACTAGAACCACATCTCCGTCACAACCAAAATGGTTTCCATGAAGGCAGATCGACAACAGGTCAGATTCTTACAGTAAGGCATCTCATTGAGGAGTAAAAGGCAAGAACCTGCCAGCTGTTCTTCTATTTATAGACTTCTCCAAAGCCTTTGACTCCATCCATCGTGAGAAAATTGTTAGGACTAGGACTGTTTGGGCCTCTAGAGGCCGCTGTTATTTCCTTTTTGTGTCATGTTTATTTTGGCCTCTAGAGGCCACCACTGTTCCTGTGTTTTGTGTTTGTGTTAATTGCCTGTTTAGTCCTGATTATCTTCACCTGTGTTCTATTTAGTTTGTGTATTTATACCCCCTTAGTTCAGTCCTCTTGTCACGGAGTCTTTGTGCTGTTATGTTTATCTCCAGTTTCCTCTGTACCGTGTTCTTTGTTTTGCACTTTGCTTTTCTTTTGGATTTAGTAGTGACTGTGTTTTTGGATCTTCTGAGCTTTTGCATTTTTGCCTTTTCCTTGTTGGACTTTGAACTTTTGGATATTTTATTTTTCCCTTTGTCTTCCCAGTGTTGGATTATACTCTTTGGGTTTTTTTTTTGTTTTGCCCTGGATTGTATATAGTGTATATAGTATAAATAAACCTTTTGATACTTTTTCTACTTCCGCCTCACGCCTCTGCATTTGAGTCATCCCCCTGGTGGCCTAGTGGGGGTTTGCTGGATTATCACACCAACGAACCAGGTTCGAATCCCAGCAAAACCCTAACAGAAAGACTCAGTCATGACCAACTCAGCAGAGGCTGCTTCAACTGTCTACCCGGCCAACCTTCAGGGAATTACGGCAGCTTTGACACGCTTCGGAGCGACCATGGACGCTCATGGACGTACGCTCACCAGCCAACGTGAGGCCCTTGCTCGCCACGAGGAACTGCTTCAGCAAATCGGGAAAACCCTGGCACAGCTGACTTCTCTGCCTGCATCTCCTGATCCAGCTCCCGCTCCTGCTCCTGTGCCTCCTGCCATGCTGCCTTCTTCACCTCGCGAACCCAGCCTTCCTGGACCACAGAGGTACGACGGCAAGCACAGTGAGTGCCGAGAGTTCCTTACCCAGTGTCAACTCACCTTTGAGCTTCAGCCTACCACCTACACTACGGATCGCCGCAAGATTGCCTTTGTGATCACCTTATTAGCTGGTAAGGCGCGAGCCTGGGCTACTGCTATCTGGCAAAGACAGGGACCTGAGTGCCTTGTTTTCTGAAGAGATGCTTTGGGTCTTCGATCAGGCGGACATCAGTACCGACGCAGCCCGAAAGCTCATGTCCATCCGGCAAGGAGGAAGCGTCGCAGATTACGCCATCTCGTTCCGAATGCTTGCAGCAGTAAGTGGATGGAACGAGACTGCCCTGGTGTCAGCCTTCCACCATGGTCTGTCTGACCCCATCAAGGACGGTCTGGCCTCTACTGGATGCCCAAGTGACCTCGAAACCCTCATCTCACATGCTATTTGTCTGGACAACAGGATGAGAGAACGCCACCAAGCCTTGAGCCCCCCCAGCCTCCCTACCTCTACCTGGAAACCGTCTACCTCCTTCAGTGACTGTCCAGAACCCATGCAAGTGGGTCGTACTCGCCTCTCCGCATCTGAGAGGGAGCGCAGAAGGAGGGACAAGTGCTGCATCTACTGTGGCAAGCCTGGTCACTTCCGAGCATCATGTCCCGAACTCTTGGGAAAAGGACCGCCCCGTCCAGCTGAGGGAGGGTTGTGATGGGGCCTACCCTCTCTCCCGGACTCCCTGGCCAAGGAATCTACATCCCGGTCTCCATCTCCTGGGGTGAGTCTGTCCACTCTTGTCAAGCTTTGTTAGACTCAGGGGCGGCTGGGAACTTTATGGATATTCACTTCGCCCAAAGCATCAATATTCCGACTGCACCTCTTGAAGTCCCACTGTCTGTGTCTGCCCTCGATGGCCAAGCGTTAGGTGATGGAAGAGTCACCCAAGTTACTTCTCCAGTCTTCCTCCAGTCTCAAGGTCACAAGGAAGAAATATCCCTGCACCTGATTCCTTCACCTGAGTTCCCAGTTATTCTAGGCCTTCCTTGGCTTACTCGCCACAACCCTCGCATAGACTGGGTAACAAGCCAGGTTGTGGAATGGGGCCCTGCATGCCATGCCTCTTGTCTGCTCTCTAGCTCTCCTGTGTCTCCTGCCGAGCCCCCTGATCTCACCAAGTTATCTCAAGTTCCCACAGAGTACTGGGATCTCAAGGAGGTATTCAGCAAGAGCAGGGCCGCCGTTCTTCCTCCACACCGGGCCTACGACTGTGCCATCGACTTGCTCCCTGGGACTACCCCTCCTCATGGCAGACTGTTTTCCCTCTCTCAGCCAGAACGCAAGGCCATGGAGGAATACCTCAAAGACACCCTGGTCTCTGGGTTCATTTGACCCTCCACCTCACCTGCTGGTGCCAGCTTCTTCTTTGTTGGCAAGAAGGATGGGGGGCTCCGACCATGTATTGACTACAGGGGCCTGAACAAGATCACTGTGCGCAACCGATATCCCCTTCCGCTGATGTCCACTGCTTTCGACCTGCTCCAAGGCGCCACCGTCTTCACCAAGTTGGACCTACAGAACGCATACCACCTCATCCGTATCTGACAGGGAGACGAGTGGAAGACTGCCTTTAACACCCCGTCTGGGCACTACGAATACCAGGTGATGCCCTTCGGACTCACCAACGCACCAGCTGTTTTTCAGGCCCTAATCAATGACGTCTTAAGGGACATGATTAACCTGTACGTTTTTGTCTACCTCAACGACATCCTTATCTTTTCCAAGACCATGCAGGAGCACCACCACCATGTCTGCCAGGTTCTCCAGAGGCTGCTACAGAACAATCTGTTCGCCAAGGCCCAGAAATGCGAATTTCATGTTCCCGAGGTCTCCTTTCTGGGATTTATTGTACGGACAGGCCAACTCCAAATGGACCCTGCCAAGACCCTGACCGTCCGGGACTGGCCTCATCCCAAGTCCGTTAAGGAGGTCCAGCGGTTCTTAGGATTCGCTAACTTCTACCGCAAGTTCATCAGGAACTTCAGTTCTGTAGCAGCACCCATGTCAGACCTCACCAAAGGGACAGGTAGATCTTATGGCTGGTCTCCTCAGGCGGAAAAGGCGTTCAAAGACCTCAAGGACCGCTTCTGCACGGCACCCATTCTGGTCCTCCCGGACACCTCCCAACCATTCATCGTGGAGGTGGACGCCTCGGACAGTGGTGTCGGTGCGGTGCTCTCTCAACGTTCGGAAGGAAAGCTGCATCCCTGCGCTTACTTCTCCCACCGCCTGAGTCCTGCGGAGTCCCGGTACGATGTGGGGGATCGAGAACTGCTAGCGGTCAAACTGGCCCTTGAGGAGTGGAGGCACTGGCTGGAGGGAGCGCAACATCCATTCCTGGTTTGGACTGACCACAAGAACCTGGAGTACCTCCAGCAAGCCAAGAGACTGAACCCTCGACAGGCTAGGTGGGCCCTGTTTTTCAGTCGGTTTGACTTCACCCTCTTGTACCGCCCTGGCTCCAAGAACACCAAACCTGACGCACTGTCCAGGCTGTTCTCTGCCACTAACAGGGAGAATGAAGTCGGGCCTATTATCCCTGTGTCCCGGATTGTGGCCCCTGTCCACTGGGGTATTGAGGAGGCTGTCCGATGAGCCCAATGCCAGGACCCTGGTCCTGGGACGGGGCCACCGGGCCTCTTGTACGTCCCACATCAAGCCCGGGCCAAGGTTCTCCAGTGGGGTCACTCTTCCCCTCTCACCGCCCACCCGGGAGCTCGGAGGACCCTGGACTTCCTGAAAAGACGCTTCTGGTGGCCTAACATGGAGAAGGAAGTAAGGTCATTTGTCCTGTCCTGTGAGGTTTGCACCAGAACCAAGAACCCATGACAGCATCCCCAGGGTCTCCTGCATCCTCTGACCATTCCCTGGCGTCCCTGGTCCCACGTGGCAGTTGACTTCATCACGGGTCTCCCTGAGTCACAAGGTAACACGGTCATTTTGGTCATAGTTGACAGATTGTCCAAGGCCTGCCACTTCATACCACTGTGCAAACTCCCCTCTGCTCTTGAAACAGCGAAACTTATGTTTAATCATGTCTTCCAAGTCTTTGGTCTTCCACAGGACATCGTCTCAGACTGAGGGCCCCAGTTCTCCTCCCGAGTGTGGCACGGGTTCTGCAAGGTCATCGGTCATCTGCAAGGTCATCTGCAAGGTCACTGCCAGCCTCTCCTCTGGGTTTCACCCACAGTCCAATGGTCAGACGGAGAGGCTCAACCAGGACCTGGAAACCACCCTGCGAGGCCTGGCTATGGATAACCCGACATTGTGGCACACCTGGCTGCCATGGGTGGAGTACGCCCACAACACACTGCAGTCATCGGCCACCAAGCTGTCACCATTCCAGTGCCAATTCGGGTTCCAGCCACCTCTGTTCCCGGACCAGGAGGAGGACGCGGGGGTGCCCTCGGTCAACCAATATGTGAGACGGTGTCACAAGACCTGGAGCAAGGTCAGGAAGACCCTCATACAGACCTCCAGAACCAACCAGACTCAGGCCAACCGCCATAGAAGACCTGCACATGCTTTCCGCCCTGGGCAGCGGGTTTGGCTGTCCACTAAGGACCTTCTGCTGTGGGTGGAGAACCGCAAGCTTGCTCCTCGCTACATTGTCCCCTTCAAGGTGGTGCGCAGGGTGAACCCTGTCTCCTACCGGCTCCAGTTGCCCCGGACTCTGAGGATCAACCCCACTTTCCATGTTTCCCTGTTGCGGCCCGTACTGACGTCTACGTATGCCTCTGCCCCTAGGAACCCCCCACCCCCCCCACCCCGCATCTTCCAGGGGCAGACTGTGTTCACTGTGCATCGCCTGCTTGACTCCCGCCGGGTCCGCGGTGGGTTGCAATATCTAGTGGACTGGGAGGGCTATGGTCCTGAGGAGCGCTGCTGGGTTCCTGCTCGGGATGTCCTAGATAAAGAACTGTGTCGGGACTTCCATTCGGCCCATCCGGATCGCCCTGGGAACGTCAGGAGACGCTCCTGGGGGGGGGGTCCTGTTAGGACTAGGACTGTTTTGGCCTCTAGAGGCCGCTGTTATTTCCTTTTCGTGTCATGTTTATTTTGGCCTCTAGAGGCCGCCACTGTTCCTGTGTTTTGTGTTTGTGTTAATTGTCTGTTTAGTCCTGATTATCTTCACCTGTGTTCTATTTAGTTTGTGTATTTATACCCCCTTAGTTCAGTCCTCTTGTCACGGAGTCTTTGTGCTGTTATGTTTATCTCCAGTTTCCTCTGTACTGTGTTCTTTGTTTTGCACTTTGCTTTTCTTTTGGATTTAGTAGTGACTGTGTTTTTGGATCTTCTGAGCTTTTGCATTTTTGCCTTTTCCTTTTTGGACTTTGAACTTTTGGATATTTTATTTTTCCCTGTGTCTTCCCAGTGTTGGATTATACTCTTTTTTTTTTTGACCTGGATTGTATATAGTGTATATAGTATAAATAAACCTTTTGATACTTTTTCTACTTCCGCCTCACGCCTCTGCATTTGAGTCATCCCCCTGGTGGCCTAGTGGGGGTTTGCTGGATTATCACACCAACGAACTAGGTTCGAATCCCAGCAAAACCCTAACAAAAATGAAAGAGATTCTCCATGCTTATGGTATTCCCCAAGAAACAGTCAATGCAATCATGATGCTGTACAGCAATACCCGGTCCATGGTCTGCTCTCCTGACGGTGACACTGACTTCTTTAACATCCTTGCAGGGATTCAGTAAGGAGACACACTTGCCCCTTATCTGCTTTGACTATGTGCTACGAATTTCAGCAGATGAGCATAGAGAACTTGGGTTCACCCTGGAAAGAGCCCGGAGTCAGTGTTATCCAGAACAGAAAATAACTGATACTGACTATGTTGATGACCTTGCCTTCTTTGCTGACAATATAGAAGATGCCACCACCCTACTTCACTTTGTTGAAGGCACAGCTCACTTGATTGGCCTGTACATAAATACATGCAAAATGTAACTAATGTCCTACAATGTAGAAGGCACCATCAAATCGCTGGATGGTGATGATATCAACGAGACTGCCGAGTTCATATATCTAGGCAGCAACATTGCATCCTCCAAGAGAGACATTGAGCTTTGTCTCAGAAAAGCCTGGGGAGCTCTAAACAGCTTGGATAAAGTTTGGAAATCCAACCTTCCACATACCTAAAACGTAACTTCTTCAGAACTTCTTTATTCTGCAGGATAAAGTCAGTTGGAGAGGCAGGGTCGTGGGGGTCCGAGCTTGCTCGACTTGATTGATTGATTGATGGAAGAGGGTCTGAAAGTGATGGATATCCAGATTCATGCTGAAACAGTCTCAGTCTTGCTGATGTTAAGGGTAAGACCCAATCTACTATATGCTATGCCAAAGGCATCAACAGTTCTTTGCATGCCATCTTCAGAACAGGAGCAAACAGCAGAGTCATCTACATATTGGAGTTCTACAATAGTTGTGAAGGATATTTTTTTTTTAGCTTGGAGTCTCCGGAGATTGAAGAAGTTGCCATCAAAGCGATACTGAATGCAAACTCCAACATTAAGAGAAGGTCCAGCTAGTTGTAAAACAGCCTCTATAAACAATGAGAAGAGGATGGGCACGATCACACAACCTTGTTTGACACCAGTGTTAACTAAGAAGGGCTCACTGGGTTTACCGTTGTACAAGACAGCAGCAGACATATCATCATGCAAGAGTTGGATCATTTTCACAAACTTTTCTGGATATCCGTACTTTGAAAGAATTTGCCACAGAATAGTCCCATGAACAGAATCAAAGGCTTTGGTGAGGTCAGTGAAAGTAACGTAGAGTGGTGACCATTGTTCAACACTTTTCCTATAACTGGCAGAGGGTAAAGATCATATCAATGCAACCACGTGCGGGTCAAAAACCACATTGACTTTCTGGGAGCACCTCTTCAGCAAGGGGAGCTAAGCGGTTTAACAGAATCTTTGCAAAAAGCTTGCCCACTGCCAAGAGAAGTGAGATGTCATGATAATTACCACCCTTGCCCTTCTTGAATAGAGTCATGATTAGTGTGTCTCTGAGGTACAAGGAAGTCATTCTTCTGTCCATATCCTCTGAATGAGCAGATAGATATGCTCAGTGAGTTGAAGTCCACCCAGTTTGATGACTTCAGCAGGTATTCTGTCAGGTGCTGAAGCTTTACCATTTTTCAAAGATTTTAGTGCTTATTTTATTTATAACCTTTATTTAACCAGGTTTGTGCCATTGAGATTGAAAATCTCTTTTACAAGAGAGACCTGGGCAAGAATGGCAGCAAAAACAACAGTTTCAACACATTGTCACATTAGACATAGACATAAGTCAAGTCAAGTCAACTTTATTATCAAATATGCTATACAGGCTCGACATACAGCACAGATGAAATTTCAGTCCTCTCTGACCCACGGTGCAAACAGACAGTGCAATAAATAAAAATAAAAATAGAATAATTGAAAAAAAACAAACAATATAAATAGTATAAACACTCTAGATAGGAACTAGACATAGACTAAACACTCAGACAAACAATATAAACAGTATAAATAAACAGTATAAACACTAGTAAAAATACAAATAAACAATCGAATTTACAAAATCAGGTCAAGATCAAATAAGACATTTCCATTCAAATAAAACATTCTTCAAAACTTCTTCAAAAGTTGGAGGTGCAGCTAGTTCGTGCCACACAGGGAATTGTTCAAGTTCATCCAATGTGCTTGAGTCAACCTCAGGATTCCAATTCAGCAGGTTATTAAAGTGTTCTCTCCACTGTGATCGAATTGAGTCAGGATCCTTCACAAGTACATTGGTGGAGGTCCTGAGAGGAGTTGGACTATGAGTGCTGGGACCATAAACCATCTTGGTTGCTGCAAAAAAAGCATGGGTCTTGTGAGAGTCCGCAAGCTCTTGCAGTTCAATTGCTTTTTCTTGCCACCATTGATTCTTAAAGGAAATACACAGAACCATGGCCTCACTTTTTGTTTATAAATGCCTTGAGACCTCAAGAATGGCATAGGAATAGTTTTAAGTGTTAAAAATAAATCTAATATTGTAATTTTTATGATTAAAATGATTCATATAGGTAGCGGTCTGAGTGAATGACCCTGATATCTATGACGTCACCGCAGGAAGGCTATCGGTCTCATCGACATTTCTGCTATAGTAAAACACAGAGCTGACTGCAACTTTGAGCTTCCATTTTGAGCTAATTTATCGCCATGCCATGTAGATGTCTTGCTGGCGGGTGCAGCAACATGAGAGAAGGTGGATTTAAGTTGCATTCATGGCCCAAAAATGTTCAAACTGCAAAGATTTGGACGAGTTTTGCAAGAAGTTCACGGGCACAAGATGGCTGTGTAGGAGAAGCAAGCCGAGCCTGCTTAGCTGTTTCCCTCATTCTCTTATAAATTGAAGTTGCAATAGTACGTATACTGCTGACGAATCAGATACTGCAAAGTAATATGTCGGTAAAAAGCCACTATTTTACTCATAACCCCTCTCAAAACCAACATGGCAAGAACACCCAGGAGACTGCCGATGCAATTAAGATGGCGGATTGTTAGGTTTATATAAGTATTAATTCTTGGCCAAGAATTCAGCAAAATTATTCTGTGTCAAAATTATATTAGTTGAAACGACCTTAGGTCCAGCTGGACATTGTTTGGGAACATTTTGTTTATGAAATGTGTATTTTGAACAGAGAAGTGTCTGAAGGTCTGTTTTGGTGTCAGATCGACTCACACACACCCTGAAATGGTAGAATTAAAGTTCATGTTTATGTTAATCCATTCAGTTGAAACTTAGGTCATAGCTTCATAAAAGCTATGAAATATACTGAAATATATTGAAATATACTATGGTAGTGATTTGGATCCCGTAATTAATGAATGCATTCCATGATTAATGTTAGTTTTATAGTTTTAGATTAGTTTCATAATGACATTATAATTATAGTTAAGATCTTATGATTCTAAGGGTTTTTAGTTTAAAAGCATTAACCTAATTTAGTTATGAGTTTAATCCTGTTAGTTGTTTAATTGTTCTCTCTCTTTCAGACATATTCTCATTGTTCTTGTGGTTAAGTTGTTCTTATTTTTAATGTTTATTTTCTTATAACATTCTTTGTTTTAGCATTGTTTTAGACATATTGTTATTTGTTATTTTGCTTATGTTGATGAAATCAAGATGTAATTTACTGACTTAACACACATTTATGTGTTAAGGAGTTATGTTAAATTATTAGATCCTTTCTGTGCAAACGTGTCTTTGACCTTCTCTGAATAGACTCCGTAGACTAGACATTCTGTGTTTAGACATTCCATGCTGATATCTATCTGTACCTTACTGTCATCAGAAATGTTTTTATATTATGATTGATTCAAGATCATTACACACTTCCACATAGACACACACCCATTACACACACACGAAGACAAAACATAAACACAGAAACACTATAAGACGTTTCCAAAGATGTTTTCATTTTGACGAAGTGACTGTGCGAATAAACTGACATGTGAATCTCTGATTCTGATTGTCTGTTTCTCTCGACCTGATCATTCTCGTCCTCGGCCGAGGGTGGCCCACGAAGGAATCGGGGTCTCTTTCTGGGTGAACCCAACAAGATCTCCACAAGACGCCGCAACCGTAATGACTGAATTGCAGGGTATCAAAAATATTCTCAAGAGTCTGGCTACAGACATCTCGGGGGTAAAAAAGGGAGTTGAGGTGGTGAATGAGACTGTTAAAAGTCTGGGCTGCAGAATTACCAAGGCAGAATCCAGAATATCCAAACTCGAGGATGAAGAGGTGACTAGGGCCCCGGTGGAGAAAGACGTAGCAAGACAAAATCATGTTGAAAGAGAAAATAATGGCACTGGAAGGCTTTTCCCGGCATCAAAACATATGTATTGCGGGTGTGAAAGAAGGAATGGAAGTTCGTGACTGGGATGGCTTTATGAAAACACTGCTATCGGAGGCATTGGATATTAATGTTGATGGCTGGTACAAAGTTGACAGGATCCACCAGGTTGGCCCTCGGCCAGGAGACAATGCCAGGCCAAGGCACATCATTGTTCAGTTCCTACAGGACAAGGCTAAAGCGGCTGTGTTAACGGCAGGGAGAAAGAAGAAGCAAGTCACCTGGAACGGTGCAAGGATCTTTTTCTTCCAAGATTATGCGCAGGAGATACAAGAGAAATGCAAAAAATACAAGGAGGTAAGGCGAATTCTCCATAAACATAATGTGGAATATGCCCTACGATCGGCATGGTGGTGTAGTGGTTAGCGCTGTCGCCTCACAGCAAGAAGGTCCGGGTTCGAGCCCCGTGGCCGGCGAGGGCCTTTCTGTGCGGAGTTTGCATGTTCTCCCCGTGTCCGCGTGGGTTTCCTCCGGGTGCGCCGGTTTCCCCCACAGTCCAAAGACATGCAGGTTAGGTTAACTGGTGACTCTAAATTGACCGTAGGTGTGAGTGTGAATGGTTGTCTGTGTCTATGTGTCAGCCCTGTGATGACCTGGCAACTTGTCCAGGGTGTACCCCGCCTTTCACCCATAGTCAGCTGGGATAGGCTCCAGCTTGCCTGCGACCCTGTAGAACAGGATAAAGCGGCTAGAGATAATGAGATGAGATGAGATGAGATGAGATGAGATGAGATGAGATGCCTTACGATCAGGGCTTTGAACCAGAATTTTTTTCCTATTGGTTCATTCCGAACAGAAACAGAATTTTAACATTTCCGGTTTTGGGTTCCACCATTAAATAGACGTTCCCGAACCGGTTAGAACAAAAAAATTTCGTTCCCGGAAAGGTTAATTACATTCCCTGTCAGCTGTTTAACAAATGGCTATAAAATTATGTCTCTGTCTCATCCAGCTTAAGCCAAATGTAGGCTAATTCTATTACAACCTTCATTAAATAGGACAAGAAATAATTCAAAACAATTATTATTTCAAATGTTGGCGATTTGGATTCTCAGTACGTCTTCCTATCTACACAAACAGAAAAAGTGCCAAAAATGAAAGATAATTCATTTAGTGTGTTACCAAAGGCTAGTCAGGCCCTATGCACTGATAGGCTGACAGAGGTTAACGTCGTTTAATGTTCGCGAGCCTCTCATTAACGTAGACAAATATATTGATATCGTGTTTGAAATTGACGTTTTTGAATAACGATAGACTGCAATATTTACCTCTTATTTAAGATGTAGAGACATGATAGTAGTCTACCCTCCCACTCTCTCCATTCAGTCAGCGAATGTCACACAGGAAGTGAACCCCAGCGGGTCATAGAAATTTGCGCAGGAGAAGAATGACTTTTTTTTATTTGTAGGCTACGGAAACTTTGAGGAACGAAATAAAAACCAGTATTATCCAGTTACCATTATTTTTAATAAGCGTTTCTGTTCTGGAGCATAAAAAATAATAAAGTTTCTGGTTTCATTTCTGTTCCATGTGAAATAGAAAAAGTTCCCGGTTTTCATTTTCGTTCCTTGAACCAGTTCAAAGCCCTGCTTACGATACCCGGCAACAATGACTTTCACTCTGGACAACAAGCAGCATGAGTTCTCATGTGCGGTGGATGCAAAAGCCTTTCTCATCCACCACAAAGGCGAGGGGATAACGGGGGCCAGCAGGGGAGAAGAGTGTGACACTGACAAGGTATGAAAATATACTATGGAACAATACTACTGGAATGATGTCGGAAGAAGGAAGAAAGAAAAAAACAACACTGAGAAGTTTGAACTGGATATGAGTGGTCTTTACATGGATATGGTTTATGATGTAGGGGTTCAGTCAAGCCTTAATAACAAACTTACAGCATTTCACAGTGGATAAAAGGGATACGTCAAAATTCAGGGGGAATGGTGAGGTAGCTGGCCGTGTGGGCGCAGCTGGGGAAGCCATGTGCTTAGCAGAAGGTTTGATGTTGGAAAGTAACATGTTTGTAGGCTGCTGTTGCAGTGTGTTTTTAAGTTTGTATTTGTTTGCTTGGTGTTTAACCCTAGCAGGGCTTTACATTAGCACCCGCCCACCCGCCAAATGCGGGTAAAATTCGGCTTTGGCGGGTAGTAACTTTAGTCCCACTAGCTACTTTGGCAGGTGGTTTATTCTGTGGTATGACAATATATTTTAATTGTAGTTTTCTCTGAATGCATCTGATATAATAAACAGATTGTAATGTAATATTATGCGCCTACAACTCCCATGAGCACCTGCATAAACATTCTGACAACATGTTAGAATTGTTTAGAATGTTCATTAACATCTCAGATAAAATCACTGATACGGTAACCTGTGGTTAATGAACGAAGCAACAAAGTTGCTGACGACTGACAAGCACACTATGTGGCAGCACATAGATGGAGTTTCAAACCTTGCTGCTCAGGAAAAAAAGGGCAGAGATGATCAGGGCTGTAGGCAGCATTTTAAAATCACCGAGGTCCGTGATGCGCAAAGCGCACGCCGAAAACTGTTCGACATATTTAAATGAGAGGGGTGAATTACACACCACACGAGATCTATTCCTGACATTAATTTTAATGGTGTTTGAACTGAAAACCATCAGTTTTGAAAAAAAAATCATGTATGTGGCAAGAGTAAGAATAATTTAAGCTTGTTTAATGGTTTGATCTGGCCCAAGCAATGAGGGCAAAAGATACCCTAACCATGTAGCCTATGGAACTAAGATACATTAACAATCTGGCATCCGTTACACCTACACACAAAAAAAAATTCTGGGAAAAAAAAATCAGTATACACCACCATGTTTTAGGCAAAGTTATCCAAGGCAAACATAAGTTGAAACTTTCCACCCTATTGCTTTGGCTTATCGAATGATTTACAACCTCAATTCCAAAAAAGTTGGGACAAAGTACAAATTGTAAATAAAAATGGAATGCAAAAATTTACAAATCTCAAAAACTGATATTGTATTCACAATAGAACATAGACAACATATCAAATGTCGAAAGTGAGACATTTTGAAATTTCATGCCAAATATTTGCTCATTTGAAATTTCATGACAGCAACACATCTCAAAAAAGTTGGGACAGGGGCAACAAGAGGCTGGAAAATTTAAAGGTACAAAAAAGGAACATCTGGAGGACCAAATTGCAACTCATTTGGTCAATTGTCAATAGGTCATTAACATGACTGGGTATAAAAAGAGCATCTTGGAGTGGCAGTGGCTCTCAGAAGTAAAGATGGGAAGAGGATCACCAATCCCCCTAATTCTGCGCCGACAAATAGTGGAGCAATATCAGAAAGGAGCTCGACAGTGTAAAATTGCAAAGAGTTTGAACATATCATCATCTACAGTGCATAATATCATCAAAAGATTCAGAGAATCTGGAAGAATCTCTGTGCGTAAGGGTCAAGGCCGGAAAACCATACTGGGTGCCCGTGATCTTCGGGCCCTTAGACGGCACTGCATCACATACAGGCATGCTTCTGTATTGGAAATCACAAAATGGGCTCAGGAATATTTCCAGAGAATATTATCTGTGAACACAATTCACCGTGCCATCCGCCGTTGCCAGCTAAAACTCTATAGTTCAAAGAAGAAGCCGTATCTAAACACGATCCAGAAGTGCAGACGTCTTCTCTGGGCCAAGGCTCATTTAAAATGGACTGTGGCAAAGTGGAAAACTGTTCTGTGGTCAGACAAATCAAAATTTTAAGTTCTTTATGGAAATCAGGGACGCTGTGTCATTTGGACTAAAGAGGAGAAGGACGACCCAAGTTGTTATCAGCGCTCAGTTCAGAAGCCTGCATCTCTGATGGTATGGGATTTCATTAGTGCATGTGGCATGGGCAGCTTACACATCTGGAAAGACACCATCAATGCTGAAAGGTATATCCAGGTTCTAGAGCAACATATGCTCCCATCCAGATGACGTCTCTTTCAGGGAAGACCTTGCATTTTCCAACATGACAATGCCAAACCACATACTGCATCAATTACAGCATCATGGCTGCGTAGAAGAAGGGTCCGGGTACTGAACTGGCCAGCCTGCAGTCCAGATCTTTCACCCATAGAAAACATTTGGCACATCATAAAATGGAAGATACGACAAAAAAGACCTAAGACAGTTGAGCAACTAGAATCCTACATTAGACAAGAATGGGTTAACATTCTTATCCCTAAACTTGAGCAACTTATCTCCTCAGTCCCCAGACGTTTACAGACTGTTGTAAAGAGAAAAGGGGATGTCTCACAGTGGGAAACATGGCCTTGTCCCAACTTTTTTGAGATGTGTTGTTGACATGAAATTTAAAATCACCTAATTTTTCTCTTTAAATGATACATTTTCTCAGTTTAAACATTTGATATGTCATCTATGTTCTATTCTGAATAAAATATGGAATTTTGAAACTTCCACATCATTTGCATTCCGTTTTTATTTACAATTTGTACTTTGTCCCAACTTTTTTGGAATCGGGGTTGTATTTTTAAAATCACAAACAAGGTAGGCTACAACTGCGCTGCTTTGAAAATGTAAATTGAACAGCTTGATGAAAGTGTGCTGATGGTTACCCTGGAAACCCCATGTCTCCTGCACTGCGTTCCTCCCCCGAGTTGCGCGCTCATTCGCTTTTGTGTTCTTGGTCTCAGAGTTGCGCACACCAAACAGACACAGAATACAGAATCAACATTTAACATAATTAACAATGCACTTTTTATGGAGACATTTTTAATGTTATTCTTTATTTTTTATCCAGTTGAATATTTAGCATACAAATGTATTTTCAGCTCTTAAAAATGACCGATGTCTAGACCGCGGGGGCCTCAGAGCTGGCTGCAGCCATGGAGATGAACAAGATGCTAATAGGAAGATAAGACAGTTCAATGACAAATGGAAGTTCGGGTGAGATTGGCTAGTTCATAGCAAAACCGAAAACACCCTGTACTGCGAAGACTGTAGAAAGTCTGGCAAAGACTGGCACCAGTCATTTTAAACTCGAAACCATAAAGGACCACAAAAAGTAAAATGCACATATCGGTACTATAACATGAAAACAGGCAGAGACGGCTGGTTCACTACAGGACAGCATTGCTTTCAGTCCCTGGCTGTCATGAAGTCGGCTGAGCTGGAGAGGATGGAGCTGCTGTTTAGAAACGTTCACACGATTGGAAAGAAGTTGATCCGCCCCAGCTATCAACTTACGGCCTGCTGGAAGACCATTTTTCATGGACCATTCAAACTCATCTGAGGATGAATGTAATGAGGACATTTAATGTCTCTCTCTACACATGTTCACACACACACACACACACACACACACACACACACACACACTATTAATAGATAATACATAATATACATAATAATACTTGATAATACACATAATACTTGCATATCAAAACAAATGTTTTTCAATGATAAATGTTTTGAATTGCACTTTTAATATTAGAATCAGTTCATTCATTCATTCATTCATTCATTCATTCATTATCTCTAGCCGCTTTATCCTTCTACAGGGTCGCAGGCAAGCTGGAGCCTATCCCAGCTGACTACGGGCGAAAGGCGGGGTACACCCTGGACAAGTCGCCAGGTCATCACAGGGCTGACACATAGACACAGACAACCATTCACACTCACATTCACACCTACGGTCAATTTAGAGTCACCAGTTAACCTAACCTGCATGTCTTTGGACTGTGGGGGAAACCGGAGCACCCGGAGGAAACCCACGCGGACACGGGGAGAACATGCAAACTCCACACAGAAAGGCCCTCGCCGGCCCCGGGGCTCGAACCCAGGACCTTCTTGCTGTGAGGCGACAGCGCTAACCACTACACCACCGTGCCGCCCTTAACGTATCATGGTGAAGAAAAAACTGCGATTTCCTGGCAACAAAATTGTGGCTAGTGAAAAGGCTGAATGGCTAGTGACTCAGGAAAACCACTAGCCACAGTGGCCGGTGAGCAAAAAAGTTAATGTAAAGCCCTGAACCCTAGGTGTCTCATGCAGATACAGCTTTGATACTTTTAATCCTGTATTCCTGAAAACTTCTAATAGCAAAGGAGGAGTAACCAAGATGGTGGGTTGCCTCATTGGGATGGTAGTGTATTATTATTCCAGAAGAGCAATATGGAGCTGGTTAAAATTGTAACTTGGAATATTTCAGGGTGCAATAATGTGGTTAAAAGGAAAAAAATCCTCACTTATCTGAAACAAAAAAAGGCTGATATAGCCCTCATCCAAGAAACCCATCTTAATGATGAGGAAGCAGCAAAACTCAGAAGTGAATGGGTTGCACAGGAATATCATAGTATATTTTCTTCGCAGAAAAAAGGAGTGAGCATTCTGATAAGGAAAAATATAGAATGTCAGGTACATAAACATGTCTCTCACAAGGACGGTAGATGGGTTATATTGGATGTCACTTTAGAGGGTCAAAGGATGACTATTGCTAACATTTATGCTCCTAATTCTGTCAACCCAGAATTTTTTCACGAAGTCTGCAACTTAATCAGAAATATGGGAAACAATAATATAATTCTACGGGGTGATTTTAATCAAGTCAGAAATTTAATAATGGATAAAACTTATCAACCCACCCCAGCTAACTCTGCCAGGATTATGGCAATAGATGCGTTGTCTGAAGAGTTGGGTCTTGTTGATATTTGGAGATTATTGCATCCACATGAAAAGGACTTTACTTTTTTTTCACATCCTCACTCAAGTTATTCCAGGATAGATTATTTTCTTTTATCCCGTAATTTGGTCAGTCAGGTGCTAAATTCTACAAATGAAAACATAGTACTATCTGACCATGCACCAGTGGATTTGGTCCTCTGCCCTCTAGATAAAGCAGAAAAAAGCTTGCAATTGTGTTTTAACAACTGTATGCTGAACAGAGAAGAAAATTGCATCTTTATTAAATCCGTAATGCAGGAATTCTGGGAGCATAATGAAGGCTCTATAGAGGACCATGGGGTAATGTGGGATGCTTTCAAATCTTTTCTGAGGGGGCGTATTATTCAAAGATGTTCATGTATCAAAAAAGTGGAGAGTCAAAGGCTACTTAAACTAGATCAAGATATCAAAAAGCTTGAAAAGCAACACATGGAGCAGCAAGACACAGGTACGTGGGGTAAACTGAATGAGCTTAAATGCAAATTAAATGACATACTGAACAGAAAAACTGAATTTGCCCTGTTTTGCACCAGGCAGAAATATTTCGAGCAGGGGGAGACAGCTGGCAAAGTTCTGGCACACAGAGTAAAACAAATACAATCTCAAAATATTATTCCATCTATTTTTGATAAAGACAATAATCTCATTACAAACAAAACAGACATAAATTCCACATTTAGGGAGTTTTGTCAAGATTTGTATACATCTCAGGGTGGGATAGATAAAAACAAATTAGAAAGTTTTTTTTCTTCAATTGAAATTCCAGCTTTGACACAGGATGGGAGAGCTCTTTTGGAGAACGATATCTCTGTAGAAGAAATCATCTCATCTCATTCTCATCATCTCTAGCCGCTTTATCCTTCTACAGGGTCGCAGGCAAGCTGGAGCCTATCCCAGCTGACTACGGGTGAAAGGCGGGGTACACCCTGGACAAGTCGCCAGGTCATCACAGGGCTGACACATAGACACAGACAACCATTCACACTCACATTCACACCTACGGTCAATTTAGAGTCACCAGTTAACCTAACCTGCATGTCTTTGGACTGTGGGGGAAACCGGAGCACCCGGAGGAAACACACGCGGACACGGGGAGAACATGCAAACTCCACACAGAAAGGCCCTCGTCGGCCACGGGGTTCGAACCCAGGACCTTCTTGCTGTGAGGCGACAGCGCTAACCACTACATCACCGTGCCGCCCCTAGAAGAAATCAAAAAAGCAATAAGAGGGCTCAAGTTAGGAAAGGCCCCCGGAAACGATGGGATCTCAGTAGATTTTTATCAGAAATTCATAGAAGACCTTGCTCCTAGACTGCTGGTCGTATACCGAGATGCATTGCAAAGAGGTAGGCTACCCGAAAGCATGAGGGCAGCTGTTATTACTCTACTGCATAAAAAGGGAAGAGATCCACAGCAGTGTGCTAATTATCGCCCTATATCTTTAATTAATGTGGATGAAAAAATCCTTGCCAAAATCTTAGCAACTAGATTAGAAGAAGTGGTCCCATTACTCATCCATCAGGATCAGGTGGAGTTCATGCGGGGCAGGAGCTCTCCAGACAACCTTCAAAGACTGTTACATATTATGTGGATGACAAGGAATTATGACACACCAACTGTTGCCTTTTCATTGGACGCTGAAAAAACATTTGATAAAGTGGAGTTCCCTTTTTTGTTTTATACACGAGAAAAATTTGGATTTGGACCAATATTTAGGAGGTGGGTGGAACTAATGTACACCGATCCATCAGCCACAATTTTGACTAATGGTATTATGTCTTCTCAAATCAGGCTTAATCGTGGTGTTCGACAAGGATCGCCTCTGTCGCCTCTAATTTTTGCCATTTTTCTCGAACCCCTGGCCATAGCCTTACGGGCTAATTCAAATATATGGGGTGTGCAAGCAGGTCAGGAAGAACACAAGCTTCTTCTGTACGCGGATGATGTTTTATTGATATCTAGTGACCCTGAATCCTCAGTCCCGGAAATTTGCTCAGTCATAAACCTATTTTCAGATATATCTGGATATACGGTTAACTGGTTGAAATCAGAAGCCATGCCGTTATCCAAAATGTGCCCCCCAGAAATCAGAAAGAATTGGAACTTTAGATGGATGCCAGAAGGTTTAACATATCTGGGCATCAAACTAAGGCCAGGCCTGAAAAAAATAATGGAAGCCAACATTTTTCCAATCATTCAGAAAACCCAAATTCTGTTACAAAATTGGGACAAGTTGTATATTTCCCGGATAGGCAGACTTAATTTAGTAAAACTGATTTTAATCCTAAGATTAATTATATCATTTCCATGTTACCGCTACATCTCCCTTCCTCTCTACTTAAAACATATAATGGGATGATAGAGAAGTTTATATGGGCAGGGAAAAAACCCATGTTCAATTGAACCAAGTTATATGCCACTAAAGACAAGGGGAGATTAGCACAGATTGACTGGTATCATTTGTCATTCTCTTTATCTCAGCTATCTAAAATTCACTTACCCCCCACAAGGATCCCTCTCTGGGTCAGGATAGAAGAGCAGCGAGTGTATCCTTTTTCGGTGGAGGTCTTTCTTTCACAGACTGATAGGCCGGTCCCCTCCCAAGACCTGGTACTGGCATTTGCCAGAGAGTTGTGGAAAATTGCACATCAAATAGCAAAAACCGATCCATATTTATCAAGTAGATCCTCCATATGGCACAACAAGAAACTGTTAATAGATAAGAAGAGTTTCTTTTGGGATAAATGGATTAGGTCTGGCATTCATGTTCTTGAGGATGTGATGGGAGATGTTGGATTCAGATCATTTGATGAACTTAAAAATATATATAATCTGTGTAATTCTGAATTTTGGAGATTTTTACAAATTATACATTGCATTCTCTCAAACAGAGAACACATTCAGCACAGTAAAACAGAAATTCAGGATATTGCACATAAGATAGGAGATAAAAATGGAGGCACATCAAAATTCTACGAATTTGTTAGAAGTGCACAAGTGCCAAAACTGGATGGTCTTAAAGCATGTTGGGAGAGGGACCTGGCTCAGGAGATTCCAGAAAATGATTGGAAAAAACTTTGTGCATCATTGGTTCCGTTACTCACGTGAAACACAGTCACAACTAATTTGTTATAAGATATTAAATAGATCTTACTGGACTCCTTCCAAACTGGGAAGACTGAAACTCAGAAACAGTGATCTATGTTGGAGATGTAATAGAAAAGTGGGAACTCTGGTGCATATGTTATATGAGTGTGACAAAACCAGTGATATGTGGAATGCAATAATCTCGTTCCTAAATAAGATGTTGGGTATGCACCTGATCAAGAACCCCTCTTTATGTATTTTGGGACTACTACCAGATAATATTCAAATGTCAAAACGCCGAAAATCATGGTGTCGTTTAGCTATTATAACAGGGTGCAGGATAACCTTACGTCACTGGAAATCTGCCAATTTGTCTACTTTTAAGGAATGGATTGAGGTACTAAGCTCAATGGCATGCTATGAGTGGGTCACCTATAGAGTGGCAGGGAGGGACGATATATTCAACGAATTATGGGGCCCATTTCTAGCTCAATTGCAGGACATGAATGAATGATATTACCTACTTCTGCATAATGCTTTTTATGGTTCAGGTACAGGTTGTGCATGCGATGTAGACTTCCTAGGGTGTTGTGTTTTTGTTTTGTTTTTTGTTTTGTGGATTTATGTTTTGGGTTGAGGGTTGTTGCTAAAACCCAGGATGGAACGGGATGGGACAGGACGTAACATATTATTGCTCGGGCAGTGCTCGGGTTGTTGCTAAAACCAGTGACGTCTCATCTTGTCCTGGGTTTTAGTAATTGCCTGAGCTGAGCAGTAATGGCGGAATACTCAGTATGGAGAAAATGGAGAATGAGTGTACCAGCCGTCTGATTTCTCCCCTGGATATGCTTGCCTCAGCAGCAATATCTCACCTTTACGTGGAAGAAGCGAATGAACGGAGAACTGAACGAACAACTAAAAGTCAGATTGTTTCAAAACAATCAGCCACAAGATTGGCCTTCAAGAAGTGAGAACACAGATGGGTAAGATGCAACTCTCATTTGGATACAAAACAACAAAAACAATACTCGTTGTTTACTTGCTGTGGCAGCGGGGGCATGGTCAAGCGCCGGTCTGTGACAGGAGGGCGGAGTCAGGGAAGGTAAGTGGCAGAATCACTACACCTGAGAGCAATTAACCTGTGTTTGTGTGTCTTCTCAGTGACTGCGCCCAATTTAAGAGGGAGAGCTGAGAGCAGAAGAGAGTGGATCCCTGAACGAGACGCTAGTGCATGTGTGTCTCTGTGTGTATTAAAAGTATACCGATTGTTAGACTGAAAAGTTTGGCAATAAAGCCGTTATTTACCCCGATCTCTGTTCTGCCGTCCTCTGTGCTCCACCCACACGTAGGGAACGTTTTACAGTGATGCCGAAACCCGGGACTCCAGAGTGGAGCACCAACCAAGCAGCCCCATGGAATGCTCCCCGTTCGCCGACCTGGTCCACGCCCTCGCCACAGCCCAGCAAAGCCAGCACCAGGCGCTCGTCACACTCTGGAAGGAACAAGAGCGGCGCTTCGAAGCCCTGGTACTGGCCCAGCAGGAAGACCGCGAGGCGTTCCGGCACCTCCTCACATCGGCAGGGTCCACCAGCGCTCCAGCCGCGGGCCCGTCTCCCCTCACCGTCACCAAGATGGGCCCGCAGGATGACCTTGAGGCGTTCATCATGCTGTTTGAACAGGTCGCAGAAGCCTCGGGGTGGCCGATGGAGCAGCGCGCGGCGTGCCTCCTCCCCCTCCTAACAGGAGAGGCACAGCTGGCCGCGCTACAGCTCCCCGCCGACCACCGGCTGGCCTACGCAGACCTCCGCTGGGCCGTCCTCCAGCACGTGGGGCGCACGCCAGAGCAACAGCGCCAGCGCTTCTGCGCTCTGCGATTGGAGGAAGTCGGCCGGCCGTTCGCGTTCGGCCAGCAGCTCCGGGACACCTGCTGGCGGTGGCTGAGGGCCAACGACCGCGATGCCGAGGGGATCATCGACCAGGTGGTGCTGGAACAATTCATCGCCCGCTTACCAACAGGAACTGCGGAGTGGGTCCAGTGCCACCGCCCGCCGTCGCTGGATCAGGCAGTCGAGCTGGCAGAGGATCATTTGGCGGCTGTTCCAGCGGCAGGACAGCAGATGACATCGACCTTTCTCTCCTCTTCTCTCTTTCTCTCTCTCTCCCCCTCCTTCTGTGTCCCGTCCTCGCCCCATTCCCCCACCGCGGAGACGGGGGCCGGCTCCACCCCAGCCGGCCCGCCGCATCCGCGGTGCCCTCTGGTTTCTCCCTTCTGTGTCTGTCTCTCCCCCCCTCAGGTGAGTGAGCCCCAGAACACTGGTGCAGAGGGAAAGCCCGGGCCGGTTTGCTGGCGTTGCGGGGAGCCAGGCCACCTTCAACAACAGTGCACAGCAATGGAAGTGGGCGCGGTGGTTCGGATCCCCGACGCGCCAGAGGCCGCCCTCGATCGGGCCAGAGCGTATCGCATACCAGTGAGTATCCAAGGGGCTACATATCAGGCGTTGATGGATTTGGGTTGTAATCAGACCTCAATTCGCCAAAGCCTGGTGCAAAACGAGGCATTGGGGGAAGCACAGGGGGTGAAGGGGTTGTGTGTGCATGGGGATGTTCACAGCTACCCTTTGGTGTCGGTCCACATTTTCTTCAGAGGGGAAAAATTTATAGTGAAGGCGGCGGTTAATCCTCCCCTTACCCACTCTTTGATTTTGGGGACTGATTGGCCGGGATTTCAGGGGTTAATGACACGCTTAGTAAAGAGTAGGTCCTGCCATTTGACAGGGGGAGGTCCTGGGGTTGTTTTGGCGGGAGCAGCTGTCGCAGAGCCGTCTACGTCATCTCCGCGTCAGAGTGAGGAGTCGCTGGCTCCTCCTCTCTCTATTGGGGAATCTCTCGCGGATTTCCCATTAGAACAATCGCAAGACAAGACTCTGCGACATGCGTTTGACCAAGTGAGAGTAATTGATGGTCAAACGCTCCCGCCGAACGCCACCCTGTCCTTCCCCATTTCTCTATTATGAAGGATAGATTATACCGAGTGACGCAGGACACTCAGACGAAAGAGCAAGTCACGCAGCTTTTAATTCCAAAGAGCCGCCGGGAATTGGTATTCCAGGCGGCTCACTTTAATCCCATGGCTGGACACCTAGGGCAGGATAAGACACTCACCTGAATAATGGCCCGATTCTATTGGCCGGGGATTCGCGGCAATGTCCGTAGGTGGTGTACGGCGTGCCGCGAATGCCAATTAGTAAATCCAGCGGCCATTCCAAAAGCGCCTTTGCGCCCTCTACCTTTAATCGAGACCCCGTTCGAAAGAATTGGGATGGATCTCGTCGGGCCATTAGATCGGTCAGCACGAGGGTACCACTTTATATTAGTCCTAGTGGACTATGCAATGCGATACCTGGAAGCAGTGCCTCTGCGCAATATCTCAGCACGCAGTATTGCCGAGGCACTCTTCCGCGTCATCTCCCGAGTCGGAATCCCGAAAGAGATTCTGACTGATCAAGGCACTACATTTATGTCATGGACACTGCGCGAACTATATGGGTTATTGGGAATTAAGCCGATCCGCACCAGCGTGTATCACCCACAAACGGACAGTTTAGTAGAACGGTTCAATCGCACCCTCAAAAATATCATTAAAAAATTCGTAAGTGAGGACGCACGTAATTGGGATAAGTGGCTCGAGCCCTTGCTGTTCTCAGTGCGAGAGGTCCCCCAAGCCTCCACGGGGTTCTCCCCATTCTAATTATTGTATGGGCGTAAGCCGCGCGGCATTCTAGACGTGCTGCAGGAAAATTGGGAGGAGGGACCTTCACAAAGTAAGAACGAAATTCAATACGTTATGGACCTGCGTGCAAAACTCCACACGCTCACCCACTTAACCCAGGAGAATTTGCGGCAGGTCCAAGAATGGCAAGCCTGCCTGTACAACAAGGGTACGCGCCTTAGGGAGTTCACACCGGGAGATAAGGTACTCGTACTGTTGCCCACGTCGAGCTCTAAATTGATCGCCAAGTGGCAAGGACCCTTTGAGGTCACACGGCGAGTCGGGGACGTCGACTATGAGGTGAGGCGAACGGACAGGGGTGGGGCGCTACAGATTTACCACCTCAACCTGCTTAAACTCTGGAACGAGGAGGTCCCCGTGGTGTTGGTGTCGGTGGTTCCGGAGAAGGCAGAGCTGGGGCCGGAGGTTCAAAAAGGGACATTGGCATCACGTACCTCTCCGGTCCCCTGTGGAGACCACCTCTCCCCGACCCAACTCACGGAGGTCGCCCAGTTGCAGACCGAGTTTTTGGATGTGTTCTCGCCCCTGCCCAGTCGCACTAACCTCATAGAGCACCACATAGAGACGCCCCCGGGGGTGGTAGTGCATAGCCGCCCTTACAGGCTACCCGAACACAAACAAAAGGTGGTTCGGGAAGAACTTCAGGCCATGCTCGAAATGGGCATCGTCGAGGAGTCCCACATTGACTGGAGCAGCCCAGTGGTCTTGGTACCCAAGGCCGACGGGTCAGTCCGGTTCTGTGTGGACTATAGAAAAGTCAACGCGGTGTCTAAATTCGATGCGTACCCAATGCCTCGTATTGATGAGTTGCTCGATCGACTAGGCACGGCTCGCTTTTATTCGACACTGGATTTGACGAAGGGATATTGGCAGATCCCCTTGACTCCACTATCCTGAGAAAAAATGGCCTTTTCCACACCATTTGGGTTACACCAATTCGTCACACTTCTGTTTGGGCTGTTTGGGGCGCCCGCTACATTTCAGCGGCTGATGGACAGGGTCCTCTGCCCCCACGCCACCTATGCGGCCGCCTATCTCGACGACATAATCATATATAGTAATGACTGGCCGAGGCACCTTGAACACCTGAGGGCCGTCCTTAGGTCGCTGAGGCGAGCAGGGCTCACAGCCAACCCGAAGAAGTGTGCGATTGGGCGGGTGGAAGTATGGTATCTGGGCTTCCACTTGGGCAATGGGCAGGTGCGTCCCCAAATTAACAAGACCGCAGCAAGGCAAGGCAAGGCAAGTTTATTTATATAGCACATTTCATACACAATGGCAGTTCAATGTGCTTTACAGAAGCAAAAACAAAAACAGTAAACAATAGAGAAATAAAATTACATAAAATAATTTTATTTTTAATCTAAAACAATTAATTAAAATAATTAAAAGAAAATAATAAGAATTAAACAACAGTAGAACTAAAATAATAAAATGATAAAATTGACAGCAATTGCGGCCTGCCCGAGGCCCAAGACCAAAAAGGGGGTGAGACAGTTCCTGGGGCTGGCTGGCTACTATCGTAGGTTTATACCTAATTATTCGGACGTCACCAGCCTGCTGACTGACCTCACTAAAAAGGGGGCACAAGATCCGGTCCAGTGGACGGAGCAATGCCAGCGGGCTTTTTCTGAGGTAAAGGCTGCACTGTGTGGGGGGCCACTTCTACACTCCCCTGACTTTTCTCTCCCCTTTATATTGCAGACCGATGCGTCGGACAGAGGGCTGGGGGCTGTTTTGTCCCAGGAGGTGGAGGGGGAGGACCGCCCTGTCCTGTATATCAGCAGGAAGCTGTCGGTGCATGAGGGGCGCTACAGCACCATAGAGAAAGAGTGTCTGGCCATCAAGTTGGCGGTCCTCGCCCTCCGGTACTACCTGCTGGGGCGCCCTTTCACCCTCTGTTCGGACCACATGCCCCTCCAGTGGCTCCACCGCATGAAAGATGCCAACGCGCAGATCACCCGTTGGTATCTGGCGCTCCAACCCTTTAATTTCAAGGTGGTCCACAGGCCAGGGGTGCAGATGGTCGTGGCGGACTTCATCTCCCGTCAAGGGGGGGGGAATCGGCTGCAGGCCGGATGGGGGTATGTGGGGGTATGTGGCAGCGGGGGCGTGGTCAAGCGCCGGTCTGTGACAGGAGGGCGGAGTCAGGGAAGGTAAGTGGCAGAATCACTTCACCTGAGAGCAATTAACCTGTGTTTGTGTGTCTTCCCAGTGACCGCGCCCAATTTAAGAGGGAGAGCTGAGAGCAGAAGAGAGCGGATCCCTGAACAAGATGCTAGTGCGTGTGTGTCTCTGTGTGTATTAAAAGTATACTGATTGTTAGACTGAAAAGTTTGGCAATAAAGCCGTTATTTACCCCGATCTCTGTCCTGCCGTCCTCTGTGCTCCACCCACATGTAGGGAACGTTTTACACTTGCCTTTAGATTAATCCATGTAACTTGTATTGTGTGTTTAAGTTACTGGTATAAGATTATTTAATTTGCTTCAGAATGTGATTGTCTCAGTTCATCTGATTATTTAATGAGCCTTTTACGTTTTATCAGTGAAAATGCATGCATGTACATGTACGTTGCATAAGTTATAGCACCCATCCTGTTTTAATGAGAGTCAACCCACAATCAATGAAGTTAAATCAATCTTACTTAAGCAAGTTGGTAACAGGATTTCTTACTTTCACCATAAATTTTTATTTATATGACTTTGGTCTATAGCTGTCAAAGGCCTCGGCCTTAAAACCTGTTCCTGCTGTGATGTCACGCACTCAGGGCTGGCTGGCTGGCTCAGTGGGGCAGCTCCAATGCCAACTTTGCAGTCAATTTTAACTCTCAAAAATATTTTTTTATTCCCATTTATGCAGCATACAAGAGTCAAGGATGGAGATACTATCCACTCAGAAATGTATTTAAAAATAAAGTTTCTCTGTATCTCCTTTAAGTTCTCTAGTGCGCCTCTGTAAAGCAGATTTTGCCATAGTCAGTTCCTCTCTCCGGGAACGTGTCTTTGGATGTTGTTGCCAGCTGACAAAGGCAGCACAATATTGGCTGACAAGTTTAAGTAGTTCTCCATCATTATCATCAAACCAGTCTTGGTGTTTTTTTCCTTTTTGGTTCAATTGTCTCTGAGCAGGCATCGAGAATAGCATTCTTGAAATCATTCCAAGCAGCATCAATAGGTTTCCCCTCAGCCAGGGAGGAGAGGTTGTTATTGAGTGATATCTCAAGATGTTGTTTGACTGTGGGTACATTGAGGGCATCAACGGTAAGTGTAAGGCAAGGTTTCGGTCCCGACTTCTTCTGAAAATTCAGTCTAAAAGTGAACTTAACTATGCGGTGGTCACCAGCTATCACTGCCGGTAATGGTGCGAGTATCCATCACATACCACCTGTCTCTCTGTCTAGTAATTATATAGTCAATGATGAGCCAATGACGTGAGTGCGGGTGTCACCATGTGCCTTTGTGCCAATCTTTCTTGTGGAACAAATAATGACAAGACTATATTCTGTGCATTTGATCAGGAGAAGGAGTCCATTTTAATTCATTTTATCCATACCATTTGATCCTATTGGAGGCTGCAGATGTTTATTACACCCAACTCAGGCATTAAAGTCCCCAAGTAGGACCAAAAAGTCATCAGCTGGAGTATTTTCAAGAACTTTATCCAGTGAATCATAAAATAATTATTTGGTACCATCATCTGCATCAAGTGTAGGTACATAGGTGCTGATGACAGTTATAAAGTGATTGTGTGCCAGTTCAAGTCTCATAACCATGAGTTGTTCACTAATGCCCAACGGCAGCTCTTTCAAGTTTCCAAGAAGTTTGGTACGTATTGCAAATCCAACTCCATGAATATAGTGATCTACTTTGGAAAGGCCCTTCCAGTAGAAGGTGTATCCAGCCTTCTCTTCATGCAGTTGACCTTCATCTGGGAGCCTTATCTCACTGAGAGCAGCAACATCAATATTTAGTCACTTTAATTCATTTGCGACAAAGGCTGTACGATGTTCAGGGCACTCCTTATCACAATCCATAAGGGTCCATACATTCCAACTTGCAAAACTGAGAATAGTTTGGACATGCTGAGCTCTTAAAGTACCTGGTCTTTGCATACTTCTTGCCATTGCCAGGTGAGATGGCGTGTCGGCTACCCCATACGCAGTAGTATCTGGACTTCGCTCACTTTTCACTGGTGCCAGTGCCAACACATCTGTTGAAACCCCGTATGCAGTAACATGGTCTGAGATCCCTGAAGTGTAGTCCATTTAGCAGCGTGTGCATGTAAATGGAACCAGGTGCACAAACCAGAACTAAACTTGTACTTTCAATTTTCTGAGTCCAGGCATAGTCAAAACGCCAGTAAAATTGAAGGTTGCAGCCTTGATGCGCCTTTGGTAATCCTCTGTTGCACCCAGGACTAGGCATTTGTCAGGGGCCTTAACCCCCATCCATTTGACCTAAAGGCCTGACCACAAGGGCAGCAGTGAGCATTGCTTGGGGGTCCACACCTACAGATAAGTCCATAAATATTTGGACAGAGGCAACATTTTTCTAATTTTGGTTCTGTACATTACCACAATGAATTTTGAACAAAACAATTCAGATGCAGTTGAAGTTCAGACTTTCAGCTTTAATTCAGTGGGTTGAACAAAATGATTGCATAAAAATGTGAGGAACTAAAAGCATTTTTTAAACACAATCCCTTCATTTCAGGGGCTCAAAAGTAATTGGACAAATTAAATAATTGTAAATAAAATGTTCATTTCTAATACTTGGTTGAAAACCCTTTGTTGGCAATGACTGCCTGAAGTCTTGAACTCCTGGACATCACCAGACGCTGTGTTTCCTCCTTTTTAATGCTCTGCCAGGCCTTTACTGCAGCGGTTTTCAGTTGCTGTTTGTTTGTGGGCCTTTCTGTCTGAAGTTTAGTCTTTAACAAGTGAAATGCTGCTCAATTGGGTTGAGATCAGGTGACTGACTTGGCCATTCAAGAATATTCCACTTCTTTGCTTTTATAAACTCCTAGGTTGCTTTGGCTTTTTGTTTTGGGTCATTGTCCATCTGTATTATGAAACGCCGATTATTATTTGGCTGGATTTGAGCACACAGTATGTCTCTGAATACCTCAGAATTCATCCGGCTGCTTCTGTCCTGTGTCACATCATCAATAAACACTAGTGACCCAGTGCCACTGGCAGCCATGCATGCCCAAGCCATCACACTGCCGCCGCCGTGTTTTACAGATGATGTGGTATGCTTTGGATCATGAGCTGTACCATGCCTTCGCCATACTTTTTTCTTTCCATCATTCTGGTAGAGGTTGATCTTGGTTTCATCTGTCCAAAGAATGTTCTTCCAGAACTGTGCTGGCTTTTTTAGATGTTTTTTAGCAAAGTCCAATCTAGCCTTTTTATTCTTGAGGCTTATGAGTGGCTTGCACCGTGCAGTGAACCCTCTGTATTTACTTTCACGCAGTCTTCTCTTTATGGTAGATTTGGATATTGATACGCCTACCTCCTGGAGAGTGTTGTTCACTTGGTTGGCTGTTGTGAAGGGGTTTCTCTTCACCATGGAAATTATTCTGCGATCATCCACCACTGTTGTCTTCTGTGGGCGTCCAGGTCTTTTTGCATTGATGAGTTCACCAGTGCTTTCTTTCTTTCTCAGGATGTACCAAACTGTAGATTTTGCCACTCCTAATATTAAAGCAATTTCTCAGATGGGGTTTTTTCTGTTTTCGCAGCTTAAGGATGGCTTGTTTCACCTGCATGGAGAGCTCCTTTGACAGCATGTTTTCTTCACAGCAAAATCTTCCAAATGCAAGCACCACACCTCAAATCAACTCCAGGCCTTTTATCTGCTTAATTGAGAATGACATAACGAAGGAATTGCCCACACCTGCCCATGAAATAGCCTTTGAGTCAATTGTCCAATTACTTTTGGTCCCTTTAAAAACAGGGGGGCACATGTTAAGGAGCTGAAACTCCTAAACCTTTCATCCAATTTTAATGTGGATATCCTCAAATGAAAGCTGAAAGTCTGGAATTTATGTCCATGTCCATTATATAACTATAATTTGAATATGTTTCAGTAAACAGGTAAAAAAACAAAATTTGTGTCAGTGTCCAAATATATATGGACCTAACTGTATAGCATTAAATGAAGCGAGTCCTCCTGGATACAGTTATATACACCAGCCTCGTCTAACTGGCAGAGGAGGAGGCATTGAGGTTATTTATAATGATTATCTAGGTGTAACACACAAACCTGGTTATAAATTTAATACATTTGAAGTTCTTCATACTCATATAATGTATATAGCCTCGAAAAATAAGTCTATCCAGTCAATTCCGTTACTTATTATTTACAGGCCCCCGGGGCCATATTCTGAGTTTCTTTCTGAATTTGCAGATTTTATCTCAGATCTGGTTATTTCCTTAGACAAAGCTTTAGTTGTCGGAGATTTTAATATTCACTTCGATAACCCAGAAGACCCTTTGAAAACAGCGTTTGCGTCCATTTTAGATTCAGTAAGGATTAATCAGAATGTCATAGGACCGACCCATAATGGTGGTCACACCATCAATCTAATACTAACATTCAGGTTAAACGTAGAAAATATAGTCACACTTCCACAGTCTGAAGTTATCTCAGATCATTATCTCATCTCATTCAAAATATGTCTGAGTAATAATATATGCACCTCACCATGCTACTGTATTAAATGTACATTCGCGTCAACTACTGCACAGAGCTTTATAAATGATCTCCCAGAGTTATCAACTTTGATTGGGTCACTGTCAGCCCCTGCAGAACTTGATCAGGCAACTGAATGCTTAGAGTCAACATTCCGCCATACCTTAGATAATGTAGCTCCTCTTAAAAGGAAAATGGTCAGAGACAAAAAATTAGCACCCTGGTATAATGATGACACTCGCACTTTAAAACAGACCATTCGAAAATTGGAACGTAAATGGCATCAAACAAAATTGGTAGTGTTCAGATTAGCATGGAAGGAGAGCTTCCTGAAGTACAGAAAAGCTCTTAGTGCTGCGAGATCAACATATCTCTCCTCCCTAATAGAAGATAACAAAAATAATCCTAGATTCCTATTTAATACTGTAGCAAAATTAACCAGGAATAAGTCCACTATAGACACATGCACACCTGCAGTATGTAGTAGCAACGATTTCATGAATTTTTTTAATGACAAAATTGAGAATATCCGACAAAAAATTCAAACTACTAATTTAAGGTCAGACAATGTAAGTGACCCTGTAGTTAACAATATAACTGTATCAAAGCATCAGTTAGAATGTTTTACTCCCCTAAAAGAAACTGAATTACTTTCATTAATCTCGGTATCAAAAGCTTCAACTTGTGTACTAGATGCCTTACCTACACGTCTATTCAAACAGATAATACCTGAAGTAATTGAACCGCTTCTAAAAATAATAAATTTTTCTCTCACGATTGACTATGTACCCAAATCCTTTAAACTAGCAGTTATCAAACCCCTGATTAAAAAACCTGACCTTGATCCCTGTCAGGTGTCCAATTATCGGCCAATAACAAGCCTCCCCTTTATCTCCAAGATCCTTGAAAAAGCTGTGGCACAGCAGTTATGCTCATATTTACATAGGAATAACATCCATGAAATGTATCAGTCAGGATTTAGACCTCATCATAGCACAGAGACAGCTCTGGTTAAAGTAGTAAATGACCTACTGTTGGCGTCTGATCAGGGCTGTGTCTCACTGCTTGTGTTGCTTGACCTTAGTGCAGCATTTGATACCATTGATCATTCCATTCTTCTGGATAGACTAGAAAATGTTGTGGGAGTGAAGGGAACGGCCCTCTCCTGGGTCAGGTCTTATTTAACTGATCGCTATCAGTTAAATAATAATGTTGATAAAAATGGTGATATTTCTAGATGTACTGAGGTAAAGTTTGGTGTTCCACAAGGTTCTGTCTTGTGTCCACTGTTTTTTTCTTTATATATGTTCCCTCTGGGTGGCACGGTGGTGTAGTGGTTAGCACTGTCGCCTCACAGCAAGAAGGTCCGGGTTCGAGCCCCGTGGCCGGTGAGGGCCTTTCTGTGCGGAGTTTGCATGTTCTCCCCGTGTCCGCGTGGGTTTTCTCCAGGTGCTCCGGTTTCCCCCACAGTCCAAAGACATGCAGGTTAGGTTAACTGGTGACTCTAAATTGACCGTAGGTGTGAATGTGAGTGTGAATGGTTGTCTGTGTCTATGTGTCAGCCCTGTGATGACCTGGCGACTTGTCCAGGGTGTACCCCGCCTTTCGCCCGTAGTCAGCTGGGATAGGCTCCAGCTTGCCTGCGACCCTGTAGAACAGGATAAAGCGGCTAGAGATGATGAGATGAGATGTTCCCTCTGGGTGATATTATTCATAAGCATTGTATTAGTTTCCACTGTTATGCTGATGACACACAGTTGTATGTTTCTGCAAAACCTGATGAGAGACGCCAGCTTAATAGAACTGAGGAATGTGTGAAGGACATTAGATGCTGGATGCTTATTAATTTTCTTCTGCTTAACTCTGACAAGACTGAAGTACTTGTACTTGGACCACATGCAGCTAGAAGTAAGTTTTCTGATTCCACAGTAACTCTGGATGGCCTTTCTGTTTCTTCACGTGCAGCAGTAAAAGACCTCGGGGTGATTATTGACCCCAGTCTTTCATTCGAAACTCACATTGATAACATTACCTGCATAGCTTTCTTTCATCTCAGAAATATTGCTAAAATAAGAAATTTAATGTCACTACATGACGCGGAAAAACTAGTTCATGCTTTCGTTCCCTCCAGGTTGGATTATTGTAATGCCTTACTGTCTGGATGTTCCAATAAGTGCATAAACAAGCTCCAGTTAGTTCAAAATGCAGCAGCAAGAGTCCTTACTAGAACTAGAAAATATGACCACATCACCCCTGTCTTATCCACACTGCATTGGCTCCCAATCAAATTTCATATTGATTATAAAATACTACTATTGACCTTCAAAGCACTGAACGGTCTCGCACCACAGTACCTGAGTGAACTTCTGCTCCTCTATGACCCACCACGCCTACTTAGATCAAAAGGTGCAGGCTATCTGCTGGTACCTCGTATAGTGAAGGCTACATCAGGGGGCAGAGCCTTTTCTTACAAAGCCCCACAGTTATGGAACAGCCTTCCAAGTAATGTTCGGGAATCAGACACAGTCTCAGCGTTTAAGTCTCGGCTGAAAACATATCTGTTTAGTCAAGCTTTGTGTTAATGGTGTTTATGAGGTAAAGGTGTAGATCTGGAGGATCCTCAGGCATAGAGTGTTTTGATAAACTGGGATGTATGGATGCTGTCAGTCCCCACTCTCTTGCTCACTCGAGTTTGTTGATGGTGTAGTGGCTGCTGCTTTATGTCCCGGGGCCCCTCATGCCTGTGTTACCTTCTGGCTCTCTCCTTTTAGTTATGCTGTCATAGTTAGTTGTCGGAGTCCCTGCATGTACTCAGTGCAATATGTATACTGTTCCTACTTATTCAGGTGACATTGGGCATACCTAACAACCTGTGTTTTCTCTCCCTTTCTCTCTCCCCCCCCTCCCCCCAAATCTGTCCCTCTGAGTTACATATTGGTACCGGGATCGAGAGGCTGACCTTTTCTGCTCCTCGGACCTGTCTGATCCATCCTGGTGCCCTGTGTCTGGTTGGAGTCTCATTGCATCGCTCCTGTGGAGGACGGCCCCATGAGGACAGTTGAGGGTTACACCTGGAGGATGCTCTGGACTCTTACAGTAATGCTTTTATGGCTGAGGACGACAGTTGACTTGCTAACTTTAGGACTGCAGTTGTCATGAACAGTTTTGCACTCAAGTTTCCATCAATGAAGAGTTTATCACATCAACGAAACTGACTTCATGTTAAAACTGTTAATGTTATAGTCATGCTGTCTGTTGTTGCCCAAATGAGGATGGGTTCCCTTTTGAGTCTGGTTCCACTCAAGGTTTCTTCCTCATGTCGTCTGAGGGAGTTTTTCCTTGCCACCGTCGCCACAGGCTTCATCATTGGGGATAGATTAGGGATAAAATTAGCTCATGTTTTAAGTCGTTCAAATTCTGTAAAGCTGCTTTGCGACAATGTTTATTGTTAAAAGCGCTTTACAAATAAATTTGACTTGACTTATTTGATATCTAGTCTTATTTGCACACACACACACACACACACACACACACACACACACAAATAGCTCAGAAGCTATTTCAAGATTTTCTATTGATTGATTGAGTGTGTGTGTGTGTGTGTGTTTCAAGCCTGTAATGCCTGACTGGGTTCATGCTGTGTTTCCTTTGTGTAGTCAGGTGATACGACTGCCACTGATTGGCTATGTGAATCTACAGCACTGGGCGTGTCACACCCACTCCAGATTAGATGCTCACAACCAGGCTCCAGGTAAGTGGTACAGTGCCTTACTGTGGTTAGTTTAGTTTAGTTTATTTAGTTTAGTTGAAACAGGGACCATGCACAAGAGTCATTGGTTACAAAAGTAAGAAGATGGCTTGCGCCAGATTATAGCTAAAAAGCTAATTTCCATCTGCAGTCCCTAGGCAGGTAAAACAAATACAAACAAAATACGTGAGAATAAGAGCAGCCATAGGTGCACAAATGTATGTGCGCAGACACACACACACACAAACACACAAACAATCAGTTAAGAATTAAGACATAAGATATATAATTGCAGCATTACATAATATGATTAATGTTGACAAGACTGGTTGCTCAACATCCATTTTTTCACGCTCCTTGAGAAGGCCTTGAAATCAACAATACTTTTTAAGTCATTGGGGAGACTATTCCAAGCTCTGGTAGCTCTAAAAGAGAAGGCTGATTGAGCAAAGGCAGAGCGCCGATTTGGGAGGCTACAATCTCCCCTACTGGTGGATCTTGTGGTTCTGCTCATCTGTTCAGAGCAGAGTTGAACAAATCTTCTCAGAGGTGGAGGTGCTGTATTATTAATGATTTTATGTATTAAACGCAGATCAGAGTACTGTATAAGGTTTTCAAGGCTAAGCATGTTATACTTGCCAAGTATGGCACAGTGATGGTACTGAAATGGTCTTTTGTCTAAGACCTTCAGAGCCTGCTTGTACAGTGAAGCAATGGATCTTAAGGCAGTCTTGTTGGCCTGAGACCAGCTTGATATACAGTAATGTAAGTGAGACATAATCATTGCATTGACATACATCATAGCAGCATCAACACTTAGAGAGGTACGGATGTGTCTAAAATTAGCTATGCTATACCTTATAGTATTACCAAGCTTTTTAATATGTTTTTTAAAAGAAAGAGTAGAGTCTAAAATCACTCCCAAGTATTTGAATTCTTCAACGTTCTTTAACCTTGTTCCATCAACATATATATATTTGGAATAATATTTTGTTTAGATCTATTATGAAAGAACATTGTAACAGTTTTGTCAGTGTTTAGTGTAAGACAAGATTTTTTTAACCACACTGAGACCTTCGTTAATGTTTGAGTCAATTTGTTTGCAACCTGTCCAGGATCTTTACCATATGTGAATAGGACAGTATCATCAGCATACATCAGTATCTCCACATCTTCACATACAGAAGGGAGATCATTGATGTATGTACTAAACAAAAGCGGTCCCAAAATGGAACCTTGTGGAATCCCCATAGTGCAAGCTCTTAAGGAAGATATTTTATCCTTAATTCTAACACATTGTGTCCGATTCATTAAATATGACTCAATCCAGTTTAGTACACTTGGAGCCAGCTGAAAGCACCCTAACTTAGAAAGGAGTACTGAATGGTTGACAGTATCAAAAGCCTTTCGAAGGTCTAAGAACACAGCACCCACCACTCCTCCCTTATCAAGATTAGCTTTGATGTGTTCTACAAAGTAGCAACACGCAGTGTCAGTAGAGTAGTTAGCTCTAAAGCCAAACTGCATGGGATGCATTAACCTTTTTATATCTAAGTGATTAATTAACTGCTCTGCCACTGTTTTTTCAATCACCTTTGAAATAGCTGGCAGAATACTAATGGGTCTATAATTGGTGACATCCTGTTTGTCACCTGCTTTAAAAATCGGTGTTACTATAGCTGTTTTCAGCACATTAGGAAAATAATTTTCCTCCAGAGATCTATTTACAATGTGAGTTATGGGAGCAGTTAGGACATCCTTAAATTTCTTTAGGAGAAATGTGTCAAGACCCCATATGTCTTTTGCTTTGGAATTAGATATTGTTGATAAAATTTGATTTATCTTGACTTCATCTACAGAAGTAAAATTCAAATAAAATGTATTAACTAGATTTTTAGATGGTTTATGGGCTGATATACTGCTGCCCAATTCTAAAACAGAGTTGATAAAATAATCATTAAAACTATTTGCAATTATTAAACTATCATTCTGTAAAATTCCATTTATTTTAAGATGAGAGGGTACACTTTCTTTATATTCTTTTCCTGAGAGTTGATCAATGGTTCTCCAGAGTAATTTTGAATTGCCTTTGGCTTGTTTTATAATTTCAAGAAAATAGTTTGCTCTGGCCTTCCTCAGTTCTGATGTGACCTTGTTTCGGAGGCCTTTATATATTAATCGGTCAATATCTAGACCAGACAGGGATTTTTTCAGGGCTGCATCTCTTTGCTTAATAAGGTTAAATAAACTATTGTTAAACCAAGGCAATGTTCGTTTCCGAAATTTATAACGGATGGATTTAGTGTATTTTAATATGAGCCTTTTGATAGTGTCCAGTAGATCTTTGCATGCTTGTTCACAATTCTTGTCATTTACAACGTTACCCCAATGTGTTTGCCTAACTTCTGCTTCAAAGAACTGCATTTGTGTTTTAGGGATGAGTGAGATATATTTTTTCCATTCTGGCATATTGTTATTTATAAGCCGTTTTTTGACAGCTGTCTCGTAACCAGGGTAAGGTTGTGGTCTGATAACCCAGTAATTAAGTTATATGTTTTTGATATGCGTTCTGATTTATTTGTAAAAATTAAATCCAGTAATGTCTTTGAAGATCGTGATATCCTAGTTGGATTTTCAATCAGTTGGGTTAGATGAAATCTTTTTGCCATATTTTTTAGTTTTTTTCTTTTTGTTTTATCTAGCCAGTTTAAATTAAAATCGCCCATTATTAGCACTTCTTTGCCATTACTGGTACATGTTTTAAGTACATCAGACAGTTTATCCACAAACTTATCATTCTCAGATGGTGGTCGATAAAGAACAATAACATTGAACGACATTTCAGGAGAGAGATTAATATTAACACCAACACATTCAAGATCATTTGGCAGATCGAGCGGTTTACACTGAATGAGTTCTTTTACATATATCATGACCCCGCCCCCTCTGCCATGTCCACGGTCATGTCTAAAGACATGGTAACCTGGGATATTGTAAACAACCGATGGAGTGGATGAATTCAACCATGTTTCGGATAAGCACAAATAATCAACATTTGAGTCAGTCAGAAGGTGTTCAAGTTGTTCCGTTTTAGATATTAAACTCCTAATGTTTAAATGTCCACCAAAGATCCCCTTAGGCTTTAACGTTGGATCCCAAAGCACTTTAGCATGATTAACAGTCTGAAATATCCTAGTTTGTTGTTGTTTTATAGCCGCGATACCCCGGTTGCATGTATATGCAGATTTCAACGGTGAGATGAGCTGTCGGCATTTCTTATTATCCAGTTTAAGAGCCTCAAGTTCAGCGTTACCTTGTGCTGCCGCATAATCAACCAACTCACTGTTGGAAAGTTGGAGCAACACTTCCGCGGCCTGCCCAAGGCCTCCAAGTGTAGCGTCACCAAGCTGTTGGCCATGTTCAAGTCCCAGCGGGGTTTGATGTTCGTCTTGCAAAGGCCCACTATTTCCCGGCCCAGGGTTGAGATGAATATCACCACAGAGGAGAAGAATAGTGCACAGCATCGTCGCGAATCTTCGATCACGGGGGGATATTTTGTTCCTTTCTGCGTGCCTAAGTTGATAACGCACTACATGTGTATGCCCGTTTGTCAGCACGGTGGAATACAATGTAAACAAGTTCCATGAGTCGTGCGTAAAATGAGAGGCGCTGCGCTGTGTCTCCGTGCAGGATCCCAAGCAGGCCGCATGCCAGCTTCCCCACAGAGGTAGGACGATCACCATCACTAAATACAGTGCCAGCCAAAGAGTACTTGAAAATTCTTGTGATCTGGTTTTAATCAGAGTAGTCCATAATGATTGTAGACTAATTTTGACGGTATATGAGGATGGTGTTTCCCTAGACGGTATTTGGGAAGGTGAAGCCTTTGCACCTGCCAAGCCAAGACGCACACCTGCCGCCATGTTAACCCGGAAACCGGAAGTAAGTTATTTATCTACTATGCTATCACCCCACCAGCAGTGTGGGCCAGCTGTCATGGATACATGCTCAGCGACAGTCTGGTGTCTGTCAAGCACATATTTTCAAGTCTGAGCTTTGGCTGAGCAACTCAAGGACACTCAGCATCCTGAAGCCCCTCCAGTCTGGTCTTAACTGTAAGTTTTGTGTTACTCAGTGACTGGGTATGACCAAATAGCCAGCTCAAGGAAGAGTCCTGGTGATTCCAAACTTCTTTCATTTCCCTATTTCACAATGAATTTACCACAGGTGGACTCCTGTCAGGTTCTAAAGGGACAGCTCAAGATAATCAAAGCAAACAGGATGCACCTGAGCTCAGTCTGGAGTGCCTTATCCAAGGGTCTGAATACTGTTTCTAAATGAGATATTTCAGTTATTGAGTACTAATAAATCTGCAAACATTTCCAAAAACTTTTCACTTTATCATTGTGGGTATTTGTGTGTGTGTGTGTGTGTGTGTGTGTGTGTGTGTGTGTGTGTGTGTAATGTCCATAAAGATAAAAACACACTTTATCCTGGTCAGGGTGGTGGTGGGTCTGTCGTTGAACCCGATAACAGCACAGGCTGTGAGGCAGGTATACACTATTGATGGGACGGCATTCCACACATTCACACACTCCAGCAGATGAACTGATTTAATTTTAGCGTTGAGATAAACATCCACTTTCATATATTTCAGTATACATGCAACCAGAACAGTCAAAAAACGATGGTATTTTGAATTTAATAACAAAGCACAGATAGATATGATTAACAGATTGTGTAGTAACACGTGAGCTGCGTGAAAGTAACATTAAAGATTGTAAAGTAAACATGAAAATTAAGATGATGGAAAGTACGTAATGTACAGAATCTGGTCTTTTCTCTACAGATGTAATATGGTGTAAATTATTTGCATGTTTCCATACTTTTGAACTGTAGTGCTGATTGGTAAAATGGTTATGAAGAAATCTGAAATAGTTGCACCTTTAATCTTATGCTATATCAAAATAAAATCTTACTTCCAAGTGAAATCTTCTAGATGATTTTTAAATGATTTCAGATGAAGTGGAAATGAGAAAAAGATGCGGTTCAGCACGAAGTCCACTTTACTGGCACTCTTGGCTAAACAGGGAATCACCCTGGGAATGTTCACATCATGACACCTAACAGGCATTTCAACTTCCAGTACAGATTGACTTTAAGACACTGAACTTTTTTAATGTTTCAAAAAACATTTAAAAATCAGAAATGCAGTGAAACGTAGCAGAACCTTTGGAAGTCTACGGGTTGATGTGGGTGCCGTTGCAGTAATTTGACATTTTTCGAGGAGTGAAATAGAGTTTGATGGGCTCGTCAGGAGCCAGAAGGCCGGTGGTGGACAGCTTCAAAGGAACCTGATTAGAAGATGAGAAAATTAAGAACAACATTTACCTAAACAGAGTGAACAAAAGTAAACAGTGGAAAGTGAGAGGCTTTAATAGCAATACTTAATGCTGTTTTAGGTTAGCATTAGCCAAGTTATCACCAGCATCACTGACGTTAGCATGGCATGGTTAGATAATTAGCAAAAGAAGATCCTGACCTTCGTTTCTTCAGAAAGACTGATGTCAAATCTCTGCAGTATCTCAACAATAGCCAGCTTCATGGCCACAAGGGCAAACCTCATCCCGATGCAGTTTCTTGGTCCTAAACCAAACGGCATGTACACATACGGCTCAATGCTCTCCTTATTCTTCTGAGTGAACCTGGAACAATATGGAGCATCAATAAATAACATTAATTTCTCTTATTTTGCTGAGCACTCAGTCATAAGTGTTTAACAATCCTTGTGGAATAAATACTAAGGCACATTAGCAATGAAAACGAAACTAGCTAATGTAGCAAGGTTATTTACAAAACATAACTCGCTAGCTAAATTAACAAGCTAATGTACACATATTACTGGTATGTTGAAGGTTAAAATAAAAATTTAAGAAGTAAAAACATGCCTTGTCGCTTGGAAATGTAGTTGAGGTAGAATAAATGAGTACAAATTTTTCAAAAAGAGGAATTAAGTGCAGTAAAACAGTACAATCACTCAAGCATTTAACATCGCTGGATGTCACCCTGAGAAGCTAATCCTGCTCAAATAGAGCTGAAGGTTACTCCTAAAGTGGTGGACCAGTGGAATCTTGTTTAAAAATGAATTAGAACGGATTAGTTTTCCATCATTGTTTATCATAGATTACTCCATACCTCTCAGGGTTGAAGGTTTCTGGATCAGTCCAATATTCAGGGTCCCTATGTAGGGCATAAATGGGGACCGTGATGACAGTGTCCTTTGGGATGATAATGCCATTTATTTCAACAGTTTTCTTGCAGACTCTTTCCAGACGAAGAGCGATTGGGAACAACCTGAGCGACTCATTCAGAGCAGCATCCAGATAATCCATGTTCATCACAGAATCATAATCAATTTCAGCCTGAAACCCAAAAGACAGACACATATAAAGCCCAGCACTGTCTCTGTCTCCTTGGTAACCCAGTCTCTATATAGACCTGCTCTAAGTAGAGCCCTGTCTCAGTCTCGGTGTCGATCCCTGTCTCAGTCTCGGTGTCGAACACAGTCTCAGTCTCAGGTGTCAGTCTCAGTCTTGGGTGTCAATCTCAGTCTCAGTTTTGGTGTCGATCCCTGTCTCAGTCTCGGTGTTGAACCCTGTCTCAGTCTTGCTCTCAATCTCAGTCTCGGTGTTGATCCCTGCCTCAGTCTCAGTGTTGAGCCCTGTCCCAGTCTTGCTCTCAATCTCAGTCTCGGTGTCGATCCCTGTCTCAGTCTTGGTGTCGAACCCTGTCTCAGTGTCGATCTCAGTTTTGGTGTCAATCCCTGTCTCAGTCTGGGTGTTGAACCCTGTCTCAGTCTTGCTCTCAATCTCAGTCTCGGTGTCGATCTCAGTCTCGGTGTCAAACCCTGTCTCAGTGTCGATCTCAGTCTAGGTATCGAACCTTGTCTCAGTCTCGGTGTCGAACCTTGTCTCAGTCTCGGTGTCAACCCCTTTCTCAGTGTCAATCTCAGTCTAGGTATCAAACCTTGTCTCAGTCTCAGTGTCAACTTCTTTCTCAGTGTTCATCTCAGTCTAGGTGTCGAACCCTGTCTCAGAATCAGTGTCGATCCTTGTCTCAGTCTCGTTGTCAATCTCAGTCTCAGTGTTGAACCCTGTCTCAGTCTTTGTGTCAATCCCTGTCTCAGTGCTGAACCCTGTCTCAGTCTCGGTGTCGATCTCAGTCTCAGTGTCGATCTCAGTCTAGGTGTCGAACCCTGTCTCAGTCTCGGTGTCGATCCTTGTCTCAGTCTCGGTGTCAATCCCTGTCTTGATCCCTGCCTCAGTCTCGGTGTCAATCTCAGTCTCGGTGTTGAACCCTGTCTCAGTCTTTGTGTCGATCCCTGTCTCAGTCTCGGTGTCAGTCCCTGTCTCAGTCTCGGTGTCAGTCCCTGTCTCAGTCTCGGTGTCAGTCCCTGTCTCAGTCTCGGTGTCAGTCCCTGTCTCAGTCTCGGTGTCAGTCCCTGTCTCAGTCTCGGTGTCAGTCCCTGTCTCAGTCTCGGTGTCGATCCCTGTCTCAGTCTCGGTGTCGATCCCTGTCTCAGTCTTGGTGTCAACCCCTTTCTCAGTGTCAATCTCAGTCTAGGTATCGAACCCTGTCTCAGTCTTGGTGTCGAACCTTGTCTCAGTCTCGTTGTCAACCCCTTTCTCAGTGTTGATCTCAGTCTCGGTGCTGAACCCTGTCTCAATCTCAGTGTCGATCCCTGTTTCAGTCTCGGTGTCAATCCATGTCTCAGTCTCAGTGTCGATCTCAGTTTTGGTGTCGATCCCTGTCTCAGTCTGGGTGTTGAACCCTGTCTCAGTCTTGCTCTCAATCTCAGTCTCGGTGTCGAACCCTGTCTCAGTGTCGATCTCAGTCTTGGTGTCGATCTCAGTGTCGATCTCAGTCTAGGTGTCGAACCCTGTCTCAGTCTCGGTGTCGATCCCCGTCTCAGTCTCGGTGTCGATCCCCGTCTCAGTCTCGGTGTCGATCCCCGTCTCAGTCTCGGTGTCGATCCCCGTCTCAGTCTCGGTGTCGATCCCCGTCTCAGTCTCGGTGTCGATCCCCGTCTCAGTCTCGGTGTCGATCCCCGTCTCAGTCTCGGTGTCGATCCCCGTCTCAGTCTCGGTGTCGATCCCCGTCTCAGTCTCGGTGTCAGTCCCTGTCTCAGTCTCGGTGTCAGTCCCTGTCTCAGTTTCGGTGTCGATCCCTGTCTCAGTTTCGGTGTCGATCTCAGTCTCGGTGTCGATCTCAGTCTCAGTGTCGATCTCAGTCTAGGTGTCGATCCTTGTCTCAGTCTCGGTGTCAATCCCTGTCTTGATCCCTGTCTCAGTCTCGGTGTCAATCTCAGTCTTGGTGATGAACCCTGTCTCAGTCTTTGTGTCGATCCCTGTCTCAGTCTTGGTGTCGATCCCTGTCTCAGTCTTGGTGTCGATCCCTGTCTCATTCTCGGTGTCGATCCCTGTCTCAGTCTCGGTGTCAGTCCCTGTCTCAGTCTCGGTGTCGATCCCTGTCTCAGTCTCGGTGTCGATCCCTGTCTCAGTCTCGGTGTCGATCCCTGTCTCAGTCTCGGTGTCGATCCCTGTCTCAGTCTCGGTGTCGATCCCTGTCTCAGTCTCGGTGTCGATCCCTGTCTCAGTCTCGGTGTCGATCCCTGTCTCAGTCTCGGTGTCGATCCCTGTCTTGATCCCTGTCTCAGTCTCGGTGTCAATCTCAGTCTTGGTGATGAACCCTGTCTCAGTCTTTGTGTCGATCCCTGTCTCAGTCTCGGTGTTGATCCCTGTCTCCGTTTCGGTGTCGATCCCTGTCTCAGTTTCGGTGTCGATCCCTGTCTCAGTCTTGGTGTCGATCCCTGTCTCAGTCTTGGTGTCAGTCCCTGTCTCAGTCTCGGTGTCGATCCCTGTCTCATTCTCGGTGTCGATCCCTGTCTCATTCTCGGTGTCGATCCCTGTCTCATTTTCGGTGTCAGTCCCTGTCTCAGTCTCGGTGTCGATCCCTGTCTCAGTCTCGGTGTCGATCCCTGTCTCAGTCTCGGTGTCGATCCCTGTCTCAGTCTCGGTGTCGATCCCTGTCTCAGTCTCGGTGTCGATCCCTGTCTCAGTCTCGGTGTCGATCCCTGTCTCGGTGTCGATCCCTGTCTCGGTGTCGATCCCTGTCTCGGTGTCGATCCCTGTCTCGGTGTCGATCCCTGTCTCAGTCTCGGTGTCGATCCCTGTCTCAGTCTCGGTGTCGATCCCTGTCTCAGTCTCGGTGTCGATCCCTGTCTCAGTCTCGGTGTCGATCCCTGTCTCAGTCTCGGTGTCGATCCCTGTCTCAGTCTCGGTGTAAACTCCTGTCTTGGTATATACAGTTTGTCTGTTATTCTCACTTTGTGTAAGGATAACAATCATCTAATACCATGCCACATTTTCACAGGTGATATATAATTTTATGTCAATTTTTTTAATATACCAGTAACTAAATTTAAGTTAATCACCTTATTAGAGAACGTTTGATCGATTTCTTCCTGTAGTTTCTTCATTGTCTCTGGATTAGTGGCCAGATTGTAGAAGAGAAACGACAACGTGCTGCTACTCGTCTCATAACCAGCAAAGATGAAGATCATGGACTGGGACAGGATCTCATGATCAGTCAGACCTTCAGACATCACACACACACACACACACACACACACACACGTGGATGTTCTGCCCTGATTTTAGATCTATAACCCTATTTGTTTGATCTGATTCAGACTGTTGAGTATGATGTTCATTGATGCACAGGTTTCAAATCTATTATGATCTTCTCATCTCATCTCATTATCTGTAGCCGCTTTATCCTGTTCTACAGGGTCGCAGGCGGGCTGGATCCTATCCCAGCTGACTACGGGCGAAAGGCGGGGTTCACCCTGGACAAGTCGCCAGGTCATCACAGGGCTGACACATAGACACAGACAACCATTCACACTCACATTCACACCTACGCTCAATTTAGAGTCACCAGTTAACTTAACCTGCATGTCTTTGGACTGTGGGGGAAACCGGAGCACCCGGAGGAAACCCACGCGGACACGGGGAGAACATGCAAACTCCACACAGAAAGGCCCTCGCCGGCCACGGGGCTCGAACCCGGACCTTCTTGCTGTGAGGCGACAGCGCTAACCACTACACCACCGTGCCACCCCATCTATTATGATCTTTTAATGTTATTTCATTTAAATTGATATTAATGCTACATTTATATGGTTGCTTTATTTAATTTTTATTTGTACTTGCTGGCCATATGTTTAATTCCATGTTTTCTTTTATTTATAAAAGGTATTTCATCCATGCTGCATTCTGCACTTTCAAAAAATAAAATTGAATTGAAATTGAAAATTGAATTCTTTTCTACTTCCCCCTTCTCTGCTTTCATCTGATGTCAGACTACTTTTTTCAAGTCCATTCACTGTCACACATACTACTTAATCCTGGTTTTATCCAGCTTTATCTCTTCCGTATCTCTGTAATCCAAGCCAAACGCTACAGAATTAAATCAACCCAACCAAATAAAACCTCAGTGAGACACTCGAAACCAGTGCTGTTGTGTTTAATATTTTTTTTGCCTTGTTTTGAACAACAGAACTGAAATATTATCTTCATGGGAATGAATGAAAAGTTTGGAAAGTAGAGAAGTGAAGAGACTTCCTGCACTGTCTACGTCATTTAGATTTGTGGCTTTGCTGCATTATTACTAATTGGTATGAAACTGATAAAAACTCATCAATGGTTATCTTAATGACCTCAGTCATCTCAGCACAGAGCAGAAGAACAGAACGATGTGAGTTCGAGGGATTTTTACGAGAGGACATTACCTTTGTTTGTCTCTTTGTCGTTCAAATCGTCTTTTTCTGATTTCTGAGAATCGATCATCAGCTGCATGAAATCGACTCGCTTCTGCAGAAGGTCAGAGACAAAAACAGAACAATAAAACCTCGATAATATCTAAAGTGTGTTAAGGAGTTTATGGCTTTTTTAGCTGTACCTTATGATCTTTGGTCACATGCTGAGACTTGATCTTTTGCAGCGAGGCGTAAAAGAAATCAGTCACTGTAGTTGGGAAAAAGGCAAAATCCATTTTCTCCAAAAGTGGAATAAGAAACGGGAAAAGACCTGATAGAAAAATAATGAAATTATAAAATATCAGCTGGTGTAAATCCTTATTTGTCACAACAAGCAGAAACGCAGCATATTTACACAGAAATCTGAATTTTATGTCTGAAATGAATTTTTTTATAAGTTAATATTAATCTCAAATTAATTAATTACTGATAGCGAGGAACAGAGGGCTGAGGAGGTCAAACTTCAGCATTTTCTTGATGTTGGTTACGAATGGATCTTTGGGGTTGTTCAGTGAGTCGATATCGACACTAAACGCTGTGCTCGTCACCACATCCATACTGTAGGCTCCGAAAAACCTAAAATTTCCAAAAACACCATCAAATCAAATCACAGTGCAGAAATTTGTGAAATAAACATTTATTTTATGCTTTAATATTCCACAGACAGTGTACTGAGGGTCACAGAAGATTATTTATTTACTCTTTAATATCTGCTGATTCTCCTCGCTCCGATGTCTTCTGCAGATTTGCAACCAACGAATGAGAATGTGACTTCATGATTCCAAACATCTGAGGAACAAGAAATAACATCAAAGGTTAATATTATCATTAACATTAATTACGAAGAGAAAATGTATGTTTAATCATTAAAAAAATTAATTCTGGTGTAATCACACACATACACACACACCTCCTTCAGTCTGCCGCTGGTGAACGATGGAGAGAGAATACTCCTGATTCTCCTCCAGTCCTCATCCTCAGCGATGGACACGGCATCATACAGAGGACCATTTAGACGGAAATTCTGAGAGAAAAAAACAAACAGAAAAAAATTAAAAATCACAGTTAAAGATTGAACAATTTTAGATCTGATGTTATTAGTTATATTTATAATCACTGTGATTTTGTGCTGCTAAAAAAAGACGCATTTGACAAAAGCATCTTTATGACCTTGTAATTGATCAGTAAAGAAAATTAATGAATTAATTATTGCTTTTATAGTAACACTTTTAAAAGGGTCAAGAATACAAAGGTAAATTAATTTATGCATCAGTGCAAAAAATTCAGGAGCTTGCTGTTTGTTTGAAATGGATTTTAAGGGGATTTGTGGAATACACTTTAATAAACAGAAGGATTAGGATTCGGCTTGTTGTAGGTGGACATGTCCCTCTCCCTGTCATTGACTCTCTCCCTCTCCCTGTCCCTTTCCCTCTCCTTCTCCCTCTCCCTGTCCCTGTCCATCTCCCTGTCACTCTCCCTCTCCGTGTCCATCTCCCTTTCTCTGTCCCGCTCCCTGTCCCTGCCCATCTTCCTGTCCTTCTCCCTGTCCTTGTCCCTTTCCCTCTTCCTCTCCATCCCTGTCCCTCTCCCTGTCCCTTTCCCTCTCCCTCTCCCAGTCCATCTCCCTGTCCATCTCCCTCTCCCTGTCCATCTCCCTCTCCCTGTCCGTTTCCCTCTCCATCCCTGTCCCTCTCCCAGTCCATCTCACTGTCCCTCTCCACACCATCGCCTTTGAGTTAAACTTTGTTTTCTTCCAGATGTTACGTTTTCTTTGTGTTTTTTTGTGCTAATAGGAAACATGTCCAATCTTGTCCACCTGTCTGTCTCTCCATATGCCTGTCTCTTTGTCTGTCTGTTTATCTGTGTGTCTCTCTTTCTTGCTATCTGTGGTCACTCTCTCTCTCTCTCTCTCTCTCTGTCTGTCTCACCTTCTCACTGTTTGTCTGTCCCTGCTTCTCTGTTTTGCTTTCTTGCTGTCTGTCTGTTTATATTTCTGTCTGTCTGTCTGTCTGTTAGTGTTAAGTGTAAGTGTGTGTATGTGTATGTATGTGTGATCTCACTCTGCGGTTGGTGAAGTTAGAGTAACACTCTTTAATCAGGATGGTTTTGATGATGTCTTTGTCCATGACACTGAGGACGGGCTGCCTCGCGTCGTATATACTGTAATTAACATGACAAACATCAGACTTCTGACATGACATCATATTGACTAGCTGCAGCATTATGAAGACGTTACATGAATAACCTGGTCACTATGAGTCTAATTCACAGTTACAGTTAGTGACTTTAGAGTCAGTTAAACTAATATCACCTGAAAACAACAAAAACTACCATGAACATGTTTTTGCTAGCTTATGACCCACCAGCTAACAGAGTAAACAGTAATTAGCATTTAAAATGAGCACTCTAGCTCATATTTAGACAATTTAAGTCAGCAGTTTGTCTCCTAAAAAGTTCTGAGCAAACAGTGAACTTTATCAGAAGGTCGACAGCAGATTCAGGTTCATGTTCTGTTGCAGTGAAATTGTAGGAATGTTTACATCCATCTACTCAGAAAAAAAAACACCCTAAAAATCTGACAGAATGTTTGATGAACAACAGGAACCAGAACATTCTTCTGATCTAAAAGGATTGCTATTATTGTTATCCATTCATCCATCATCTGTAGCCGCTTATCCTGTGCAGGATCGCGGGCGAGCTGGATCCTATCCCAGCTGACTACGGGCGAAAGGTGGGGTTCACCCTGGACAAGTCGCCAGGTCATCACAGGGCTGACACAGACACAGACAACCATTCACACTCACATTCACACCTACGCTCAATTTAGAGTCACCAGTTAACCTAACCTGCATGTCTTTGGACTGTGGGGGAAACCGGAGCACCCGGAGGAAACCCACGCGGACACGGGGAGAACATGCAAACTCCACACAGAAAGGCCCTCGCCGGCCACGGGGCTCGAACCCAGGACCTTCTTGCTGTGAGGTGACAGCGCTAACCACTACACCACCGTGCCGCCCTATTATTATTATTAATCATCATCATCTAAAATGGTCAAGACAAATGGTGTAACGCTGGTTCTTGTAGAACAGAGACCGCTGTGTGAGTGATGTTCTAAAACAATGTTTGTATCCCACATACACTGATCAGCCGTAACATTAAAACCACCTGCCTAGTATTATGTAACTCTCCTTGTGCCACAAAACAGCTCTGACCCTCAAGGCCTGAACTCCACAAGACCTCTGAAGGTGTGCTGTGGGATCTGGGACCAAAATGTCAGCAGCAGAACCTTTAAGCCCTGTAAGTTGTGGGTGGAGCCTCCATGGATCCGACTTGTTTATCCAGCACATCCCACAGATGGTAGATCAGATTGAGATCTGGGGAATTTGGAGGCCAAGTCAACACCTTGAGCCATTTGTCAGGTTCCTGAACAATTTCTGCAGTGTATCAGGGAGCAGTATCCTGCTAAAAGAGTTCACTGATATTAGGGAATACTTCCCCAGACAAGTGGTGCGCGTGCGCGCACACACACACACGGCCATCCACATGATGAAAAACGTAATTCATCAGACCAGGCCACCTTCTTCCATTACAGTCCAGTTCTGATGCTCACTTGCCCATTGTAGGACCTTTTAGCAGTGGACAGGGGGTCAGCATGGGCTCTCTGACTGACCTGCAGCTACACAGCTCCAGACACAGCAAACTGCGTTGCACTGTGTGTTCTGACTCCTTATTGTCGGAGCCAGCATGAACTTTTTCAGCAGTTTGTGCTCCAGTAGCTCTTCTGTGGGATTGGACCATATGGGCTTGCCTTTGTGCCCCATGTGAATCAATGAGCCTTCGACCCCCATGACCCTGTCACCGGTTCACCGGTTGTCCTTCCTTGGACCACTTTTGTTTGGCACTAACCACTGCATACCAGGAATGCCCCAAAGGATGGACCATTTTGGAGATGTTCAGACCCAGTCATCTCACCATCACAATTTGTCAAAGTTGCTCAGATCCTTACACTCGCCCATTTTTTCTGCTTTCAACACATCAGCTTCAAGAACTGACTGTTCTCTTGCTGCCTAATAAACCCCACCCCTCGACAGGCACCACTGTAATGAGATAATCAATGTTATTCACTTCACCTGTCAGTGGGTTTAATGTTCTGGCTGATCGGTGTATGAAGAACATTGCTAACATGCTACAGAACCTTTTCAATATGTTGCTAAACATTCTGATAACATTCTCTGTTAGCCAGGTAAACCAGAACCTGAACCCCAGGTACCTATTTTAGAGCACATGAATGCTTGTTTTCATGAATGTTATGGTCTGAGGAACTTTTGGTTACGAGAAGGTTTAATCTGTCAGGGTTTTTGTTCTGAAAACATTTTCACAACATTTATAAATATTTTTAATTGTACAAACTAACTTCTGTAATGTTAGCTTGGAACACTGTGGAAGTAGCACTATAAAAGCCTGGCCATTTTCTCTGAACATTGCAGGAATGTTATTTCCATACCATCAGGCCTGAACTTATTAGAACCTTTAAATATGTTACTGAATGGTTAGTTAGCATTTTCCGTTAGCTAAATCCACACTTTAACACACTCACCCCCAAATCTTGCCATATTTCTGAAAACACTCCATATCAAACAAATGGATTCCCTGAAACCCAGTGAAAATAAAGAAAAAATCAACACTTCCTACAGTGAATTTATAATGTAGTTTCTATAGGATAATGTTTATAATGTGATATAAACTCACCTTCCGATATTGTAAAAAGGTTCCGATAAACGGCAGCGGTTTCGGACCAGAAATTCCCAAAGGCTTAAAGAAACCATACGGCCAGTACCCGTACCTGAAAACAACACAACATCACCGGTTATGTGAAGAGGAAATTAAATGAAGAAAAGGGAAATTAAAAAGCAGGAAAGAGCAGTAAAATGCTTGTTTGTTTTTAATTAAAACACTGTGGTGTGTAAATTATGAACAGAAACATCAGATTTATTGGCGGTTGAAACATTTTATTGCTCTTTATTTGCTTCTCTATCTCCTTTACCTTACTTATAAACATCACTATGTGTCGTTTGGGGCGGCACGGTGGTGTAGTGGTTAGCGCTGTCGCCTCACAGCAAGAAGGTCTGGGTTCGAGCCCCGTGGCCGGCGAGGGCCTTTCTGTGCGGAGTTTGCATGTTCTCCCTGTGTCCACGTGGGTTTCCTCCGGGTGCTCCGGTTTCCCCCACAGTCCAAAGACATGCAGGTTAGGTTAACTGGTGACTCTAAATTGACCATAGGTGTGAGTGTGAGTGTGAATGGTTGTGTGTCTCTGTGTCAGCCCTGCAATAACCTGACAACTTGTCCAGGGTGAACCCCGCCTCTCACCCATAGTCAGCTGGGATAGGCTCCAGCTCGCCAGTGACCCTGTAGAACAGGATAAGCAGCTACAGATAATGGATGAATGGATGGATGGATTGTTTGTCTGCTTGGTTTACAACTGCTCAGTTGTTTATCGAGGTTTTCATGGTGACGTGGTGGGTTGGTGTCTCCTCCCAGCAGGGGCATGTGGTCCCTGTCACTCCATCACAGGGTTAGGTGTGTACTCAGGTGTGTACTCGGCTGTGTTCCTGACCCCGCTGTGACAGTGGAGGGTGTGTTCGTTGGAGTTGGAGAACAAGTCAGTTGTGAAAATATATTTTCTGCTTTGTGGATGAACAAGGCAGTGGTTGTGTTTGTACCTGAAGAAACTCTTGTGAAGTGTTTGATTGAACAGGGAGTCTGGGTAAGTGGAAGTTACCAACAACGAGAATCCTGATCTATAAAGTTCCACCATTCATCCCTAACACTGATACTGAGCCTGAGCTTTTCCACTTTGGAAAGTTTGTAAGCTCTGTGAAAGCTGTGGCTCTAAACTGTAAACCCTGCACTGTAAAGTTTAACCCTGTCGTGTCTTTCAGAAGGCAGGTGTTTCTGTTCCTGAACGAGTCGAATCTGGACGTTTCCTTCACAGTGTGGTATGAACTGTCACAAACCGTTTTTCTTTTTTCCCCTCATGTTATTTTGCTATATCTTAACTTGTTATTTTTATCACTCTTTATGTAATATATGTGATGAATCAAACTAAACTAAACTGAAGGAAGTCCCACATGCTTTATGTGAATACAGGAAGCTCGGAGTGTTTTGAATGTGAGAACGTTGGGAAAAACTGAGCCTCATGTATCAAACTGGATATGAACAGATTTATTAGTAAATCATTCAGAGGAGCATTTACACAAGAAATCTGGTACTGATGAAAACTGGGAGTCGGCTGTCCCAGGCACACAGCACTCATTTACAGCTGAACATTTAATATCTGCACAATTTTACTGTCAGACTGATGAATGAGCTCCAGTGTGAAATGGGAAACAAACAAGTCAAGGGTTTTTTCCTCAATTACACGTCAATCATTTCTGATAAAATTAAAAATCAGAAACATTTCTCACTATAAACCATTGCTTTATTCCAGTGAAGTTTGGTGCTTGTTTCCTGATGCTCGGTGTGTGTACAGTGTGTGTACAGTGTGTGTACCTGTTACGAAGAGCAAGATAAAATGAGATGATGTGAAATGGTACTTACAGCAGGATGAGGCTGATGAGGATCGCGATCAGAGCCCACGACTCAGCTGAAAAACTCCACCAGTTCACCATCCTGATGATTATTACTGTTACTGCTGGAGTCGGATCAGGAGGAAGATCAGAAATCTAGAGGTACTGCAGCCAGATGTTACTCTAGACAGAGAGTGTGTGTGAGAGAGTCTAAGAGGGAGAGCTGTAAGAGAACACATTTAAACCCCATGCAATAGTTAATGATTAAACACACCTTTATCTAACTCACCTCTGCACACAGTCTCTGGGTTGCGTCACGTTCACCTTTAAACACACCTTTCCTGCTGAGTTCGTTTTACAACATTAATTTAGGTTTATTTCCCAACATTCTGAAGGAAAGTAAACCTGCCAAAATGCTTCCATTAAATGTAGTAGTAATAATAATAGTCAATTATTTAAATAAATAAATAAATAAATAAATAAATACTTACTGTATTTAACAAAATTAAATAAAATATTTAATACATATTCTCACAATTTAAAAAAAAATATGTTTAAAGAATATGCTTAAAAATGTCATTGTTGAAGGAATATCTAAAAATATAAATAAGCTTCATACGCAAATACAAAAAAAATGAGATCTGAGGAGCTGAAGTCAACTCTTCATTATTTCATGAGAAAACATAAATATAAAATAAAAGGAAGAAGTCGCTCCTCCTAGACCATCATAAAAAAGCCTGGCTGAAGTATGGAGGTGATCAGCAGCCTGTTGGAGGAGAGTTCTCTGATCAGAGGAAATAAATGATCAGATCTCTGTATGGAGGACAAACGGGTGAAGGTTTTAATCTGAAGAACATTGTCCCAGCTGTGAAGCATGGTGGTGGCAGCATCATGTTGTGGGGAGGTTTTACAGGAAAAGGGATGGCTGTACTTCAGGAAAGAGATGGATTTATGAAGGAGGAGGTTTATCTATAAACACTGAAGCAACACGTCAAGAAATCAGGCGGAAAGTTAGACCTCGGTCACACCAGGTTCTTCCAGCAGAACAATGATCCTCCACAAACCCTTGAGTGGAGTGATCATCACAACACCCTGAGCTGGATCCCACAGTGTGTGTGTGTGTGTGTGTGTGTGTGTGTGTGTGTGTGTGTGTGTGTGTGTGTGTGTGTGTGTCCACCAGCCTGACTGAGTTACAGCAGTTCTGTGAGAAGGAACCAGCTAAGAGTCCAACAGAGTCACGAGAAACTTATGGAAAACTACAACAAGAACTTCATTCAAGTTCAAGCAGCTCAAAGGCAACGACACCAAACACTGACAGTGTATTTAAACTTCTGATCCACTGAAAACCTGAAAACCTGATCTCCTTAACAAAACACAGGAAATGTAGAGAAACATGAGACGTGTGAACTTGTGGAATGTCGAGTTGAGGTGTTTAAAACCGGGAACATGTCTGGACATGCAAACAGAGTGCTTACATCAGTTATATGGCTTAACAAAATGCAAAAAGTGTGTGTGTGTGTGTGTGTGTGTGTGTGTGTGTGTGTGTGTGTGTGTGTTTTATTGGAGTTTATAAAAGTGACTGATGTAAAGTGCAGTCATTAAACTGTTTAAAAATTGACGCTGGAATTATCTGGTTATATACTCTATATGGAGGAGACAGCGAGAACCTTTACACACACACACACACACACACACACACACTGCACGTGATATACTGTACACACTTGTTTCCTGCCCCAGTGAATTGTGGAAAATCCAGATGAATCATAGCTCCAAACTCTTCTGACAGAAATATTCGACTAAGATTTGTTGCTTACAAAAGTTACAGATAAACATTTAGAGAAACTTTTTATAGATTTATTTTTTCTATAAATAAAACAAGTTAATGTTCTTTTCAGTGAGTCGGATAATTCGACTCAGTTCATCAATGAGAGTTGACACTTTCAGCTTTAAACGACTCCTTACATTTTCTCAGTTTGTGATATTTAAAGCAGGGGTTGATGGTGATTATTGAGTGATGAGTGCTGAGCGATTGATCAGTAAGTAATAACCGATGAGGGATTGACGCATTGGGTTTTAAAAACTAAATCAAATTTAAATGTGTTAAATCAGAAAGACGAGAGAGGGAAGGGTCAATAAATACATCAACATTCCCTTCTTTCATGTTTCCACTCAAGTGTTTTAATTAAATTAAAGTGTTTTTAGTTTTAAACATGGCTCTTTAATGAAATTAAATTATTGGTATCAGGAGAGACTGATAAAATAAACCAATCAAAACTCCTTAAGAATTAAAATAAGGAGTTAAATTGTTCCATGTCTGAGCAGTGCGCTTATTTCTCTGAGTCTCAGGAAAAACTGAAGGTAATTAATGAAAAATAGATTTATTAGGTTTTCCTCGTCTCACTATGAACTTTATTCATACAAGCCGTGATCATGTTGATCCTTCAGGACGTGTGCACAGGTAAACGAGTCAGAGGTTTCAGGTGAAAGTTATTATAAAGTCCAACCGTGAAGTAATAAAGGGTGAAAGAGCAAAGGATTTTACCAAAAGATGACAAGAAAGGTGGCTCTTGAACCTTTTGCTGCGATGGAGGGGAGCCGAGTTGACCGAGTTTGCAGTGATGATTTTGTGAAAGGTTAATAAATTGCTCTGATTTATTTCACTTGGAATCACAAATGACTTTTATTGTGATTTTCCATTATTTCATGATGTTTTGAAGTTCAGGAGATGCTTAAGTCCTCAGATGTGTTTTTGTTTACTGTTTGATCATGGTCACCATATTGTAAACTAACACATATGTTTTCACTTTATTTATCAGGATGTCCTAGCAATCTTTACAAGGATGATGATGTAGATTTGGCTCCTACACTGAACTAGAGAGAAGATAACTAGGGAGGCAAAACGTCAGTACAGCAAGAAAATATCTGGACACTTCAGCAACACCAGAGATGCACAGTCTCTCTGGTGTGGCATTCAAACCCTCACAAACTACAAACCCCCACCACGGACCTGTGAGGGTGACATCACATTGCTAAACTGCCTAAATGACTTCTTTGGATGCTTTGAAACACAAAACAACACACAAACACAGAAGACCACTCCTCCCCCAGATGAGCAGGCTGTATGTCTGGCTCCAGCCAGCATGGAGAGGACCCTCCCCAGGATCAACCCACGTAAGGCAGCTGGACCAGACAACATACCTGGTCGTGTTTTGAAGGACTGTGCCATGGAGCTTAAGGATGTCCTCGCTGACATCTTTAACATCTCCCTGAATCAAGCTGTTGTCCCCACGTGTTTCAAAGCTACAACCATAATACCAGTGCCAAAGAAGCCCCTCCCATCCAGCTATAATGACTATCGGCCCATAGCACTGACTTCCATCATCATGAAGTGCTTTGAGCGACTGGTCATGCAGAACATCAAGTCCATCCTCCCTCCCTCCCTCCCTCCCTCCCTCTCATTACCCATTCCAGTTTGCATATAGGTCAAGCAGTTCCATAGAGGACACTATCTCTGCTGCTCTACACCCAGCCCTCACTCACCTGGACTCAAAAAACACCTATGTGCGAATGCTGTTCTTGGATTACAGTTTGGCATTCAACACAATCATTCCCCAGCAGCTAATACAAAAACTTGGACATTTGGGACTCAACACCTCTCTTTGTAACTGGGTGCTGGACTTTCTTACAAGGAGGCCACAGAATGTTCGGGTCAGCAGTAACACCTCCAGGACCATCATGCTGAGCACAGGGGCTCCACAAGGGTGTGTGCTCAGCCCGCTGCTCTTCAGCCTGCTGACCCATGACTATGTACCAATCTAAAGCACTAACCACATCAAGTTTGTGGATGACACGACTGTGGTGGGCCTCATCACTAACAACGATGAAGCCAAATACAGGAATGAGATGAGCCAACTGGTCCAGTGGAGTAAAGACAACAATCTCTTCCTGAATATGGAGAAGACCAAAGAGATTGTGATCGACTTCAGAAGAGGTCACTCACAGCATCCCCCTCTGACCATTGATGGTGCTGCAGTGGAGAGGGTGAGCAGCACCAAATTCCTAGGGCTGCGCATTGCTGAGGACCTCTCCTGGTCCAACAACACCATATCACTGGCCAAAAAGGCTCAAACTCGCCTCTACTTCCTCCGCAAACTGAGGAGTGCATGAGTCCCACCCCCCATCATGTGCTCTTTCTACAGGGGCACCATTGAGAGAGTCCTCACTGGTTGCATCACTGTGTGGTACGGAGGCTGCAGTGGAAGACTCTGCAACACATAGTGAACACAGCCAGCAAGATCATCAGTACCCCTCAGCCCTCCCTTACAGCCATCTATCACTCCCGTTTCACCCGCAGAACCATCAGCATCGTTGGTGACACCTCCCACCCTTCACACTCACTCTTCAGCCTCCTGCCCTCAGGGAAAAGGTACCGGAGCCTCCAGGCCCGCTCCACAAGATTACTAAATAGTTTCATCCAACCGGCTGTCAGGATACTGAACTCTGTCCACTACCTATCCCCTCCCCCTGGTCTGTAACACATTCATTCACACAAGAAACTCTCTCTAATTCATTTGCATATCACACTACAATCATTTGCATTACTGTTGTATCTGCTGCTATTGCTCATTTGCACTACTGCTCATATACACTTCATAAGCTACTCTTCTAAGCACCTTCTCTGTTAAAGATATTATACTGTATTGCACTACTGCTGTTTTGTACATTGTTTGTTTGATTTTAGAGTGTATTTTTACCAATATCTATATTTTATAAATATTTATATTGTTTTTCTTAATATAAATATATATTTTTTGAAAATCTGATTTTACAAGGAAGGTGAGAGAGAAATGGCATTTTGGTTCTCCTATATGTTCTGGATATATAGTGAATTGACAATAAAAAATCTTTGAATCTTTGAATAATCGAGACAATCCATGTAAACACAAAAGCAGAGTTCATGAGTTAAGAGCATGAAATTGCTTCCCCGGCCGTGCAGTTACAGAGCCGTGATAACTTCTCTGTCCTGTTTCACCAATCCCCAGGTCTTTAAAGGGGTTTCTGTGGATCTTTGTGAATGATTTATCTGGAAGAGAAGAGCAGGGAGGATTGAGACTGGAGTGGCTGTGGTTTGTTTACACCTGATACGAAAACTTGTAGCATCCTAGCATTCATCACAAAGACAAATACAAAAAGCTCAAAAATTCCTACTTACCTGGGCATAAACAATACAGCATTTATCTTGTAGTGTCTTGATCCCCAGATCTTTAGCTCAGCCACATATAAAAAGTCGTTCGCCTCAGTGCTTTTCCAGGTTTTCATCTGTGTGTCCGTGTAGAACGATGTTTGCAGCACTAAGTAGTTTGAGATGTCAGGGAACCCAATGGATGGATAATTTTCCAACTCATAGGAAAAATCCTTCTTTGATAATGTGTAAGGATCTATTCCATTGCAAAAAACAAATTTCTGGAGGTATCTTGGCCTCTAAACTACAAAAATAGTTGGAGACAGTAGCTCCTTGCATAAGCAGCCAAATCAGTTTGCCTGAACACCATTTACTTCACTGGAAGTAAACTTGCAAGCAAAAGTCACATGACTGAATACAATGACTGAATACAAGTCGTTCAATCTTGAACTAGGTTTAATAATCTCAGAATTGGTGTTTTATATTCTTCTAATAGGAAATGCTAGATCGTTTCAACTATTTTCAAGATATTTTCACTTGCTAAGATATAATTTTTTGCAGTACAGATATGGTGCCAAATATTATCAGGAAATGAGAAAAAATACATAGGTTCCTACTGCAGACCACCATCTGCAAGGAATGACTTCACTTTGCTAGAAAATACCCTCAACAAAATTAGACAAGAAACAAAATCTCCCTACATCATACTAGGTGATTTTAACATATCCATTATGGACTTGCCAAAGAAATTGATCAACCCACAGGGCCCCCTCCAGGAAGAAATCCTTGGGCTAGCAAACGACTTCAACTTAGAACAGCAAGTTAACTTCTCAACAAGAAGAGACAGCAATGGCACTGAAAACACACTAGATCTCTGCTTCACTACCCACCCAGCACATGTCCAGAATGTTTACTCATGCACACTAATAGCTGACCACTTTGTAGTCATGCTCAACATCGATACTATACTAGCCAAGCCTACCAAATCAACCAAATTGGTATACCAGTGGAAGAAGATGGAAGAAACAGCCTTTAAGGAGGATCTCAAGACCCTCTCTGAAGACGCTGTTAGCGGTAAACCAGAAAAAAGAACTGTAAACCACAGCTGGTGTATCTTCTGAGACACCATCACCAAACTCCTACAAAACCACATTCCTCATATGAAGTCCACCAAGCCTCACCAACCACCATGGTTTACTCAGCACCTCAAGAAGCTATGCAGAAAGAAGGAATGGTATTACATCAAAGGCAAGGCAAGTTTATTTATATAGAACATTTCATACACAATGGCAGTTCAATGTGCTTTACAGAAGTAAAAACAAAAACAGTAAACAATAGAGAAATAAAATTACATAAAATAATTTGATTTTTATTCTAAAACAATTAATTAAAAGAATTAAAAGAAATTAAAAGAAAATAATAAGAATTAAACAATAGTAATAATAAAATGAAGTAGTAGTTCAAATAAGATGAGAAAGAAAGAAGAAGAAGAAGAAGAAAAAAAACCCCAGCAGAATAGAATAAAGAATAAAATAGGATAAAGTTAAAATAAATTTAAAACATGCAGAGAAGTAAAGATTATAAAGAATGTTTATAAAGAATGTAAAGAAGTCAATATTAATTATTTAACAGAAAGCATCTGAAAACAGCTTGGTCTTTAGTCTAGATTTGAAGCTGCCAACAGCAGGAGCATTTTTGATGTCCTCTGGCAGTTGGTTCCATAGCTGTACTGCATAGTAGCTGAAAGCTGCTTCACCACACTTTGTTTTAACAACTGGTTTTAATAGTAAATTTTTCTGTTGCGATCTGGTAGATCTGATTGGGTTAGGCCGCTGCAACATATCAGAGAGGGAATTGGGCCCTGTACCATTTAGAGATTTGTACACCAGCAGCAATGCTTTAAAGTCAATTCTGTAGCTTACTGGAAGCCAGTGAAGGGACCTTAGAATTGGAGTAATCAAAGCCAAATGGAATGAAACTAATCCACTGTACTGGGAGAAGTTCAAGTTGATTCAGAAGGAAGTAAATAAAGAAATCTGAGGAGCAAGCAGAGAAAGCTACATTGTGTGTTTGTAGACCTGGAGAAGGCATATGATAGAGTGCTGAGAGATGAATTATCGTATCGTATAAGAAAGTGTGGAGTGAATGAGAAGTATATTAGAGTGGTGCAAGACATGTATGAAATAGTGAAACAGCAGTGAGGTGTGCAGTTGGAATGACTGAATGGTTGAGAATGGAAGTTGAGATCCTGTGAATCACAGCATATTTCTACACTACACAACTTAGTATCTAACCACCAGACCACTGACTTGACTTCAGCGAGGCATTTGATGTTGTCCCACATAGATGACGACTTCAGAAGTTGAGTTTCTATGGAATTAGAGGCAAGACCCTGGCATGGATCTGAGTGGCATGGTGGTGTAGTGATTAGCACTGTCATCTCATAGCAAGAAGGTTCTGGGTTTGAACCCCACGGCTGACAAGTGGCTTTCTGTGTGGAATTTGCATCTTCTCCCCATGTCTCTGTGGGTTTCCTCCAGGTGCTCCAGTTTCCTGCACAGTTCAAAGACATGCAGATTAGGTAAAATACCCAACCACTGGGGTTGTACAAGCTAATGCATAGTTAGTGCCAGTCCCAAGCCCAGATAGATTGAGGAGGGTTGAGTCAGGAAGGGCATCTGGTGTAAAACCTATGCCAAATCAAATATGCGTTGCAGATCCACTGTAGCGACCTCTAACAGGAGCAGCCAAAAGAAGAAGAAGAAGAAGACCTTGGCAGGGATCCAGCCTTTCCTAGTTGGCTGTGTTCAGCAGGTTGTGGTTGCCTGTGTTAAGTGGAGTACCCCAAGGGACTGTACTAGGTCCACATCTATTCATCCTCTACATAAATGACATCTATCAAACTGTCACATCTAGTTTTACACTATTCACTGATGATTGCATAATCTACAGATCAATACACACCTCTGATGATGAAACTTCTTTTCAGATGGACTTAAACAACCTGGTCACATGATCATACAAATGAGGCATGAAGTACAACACAGAAAAATGCAAAGTGATGAGAATCTCCAGAAAACAAAATCTAGGAAAAACATCCTACCAAGTGATTTAGTGTTCCCCTTGAAGAAGTGGAAGAAAGCAAATACCTTGAACTCATCTCATCTCATCTCATTATCTCTAGCCGCTTTATCCTTCTACAGGGTCACAGGCAAGCTGGAGCCTATCCCAGGTGACTACGGGCAAAAGGCGGGGTTCACCCTGGACAAGTCGCCAGGTCATCACAGGGCTGACACATAGACACAGACAATCATTCACACTCACGGTCAATTTAGAGTCACCAGTTAACCTAACCTGCATGTCTTTGGACTGTGGGGGAAATCGGAGCACACCCACGTGGACACAGGGAGAACATGCAAACTCCACACAGAAAGGCCCTCGCCGGCCACGGGGCTTGAACCCGGACCTTCTTGCTGTGAGGCGACAGCGCTAACCACTACACCACCGTGCCGCCTACCTTGAACTCATCCTCCAAAACAACCTTAAGTGGGACCAGCAGACAAACCAAGCTGCAACTAAAGCAAACAGAATGCTAAATTTCATTCAAAGGAATTTCCACTCCTATTCGAGAATGGTGAAGGAAAACCTGTACAAAACCATAGTGCAACCCCATCTTGAATAGGAGAATGCAGCATGGAATCCTGGAACCAAGAAAAAACAAGGACACCCTTCAAAAAGTCAAGATAAGTTTATTTGTGTAGCGCTTGGAACAACAGAAATTGTCACAAAGCAGATTTACAAAAAATTAAAGACTTTAAACATGAGCTAATTTTATCCCTAATTTATTCCTAATGACCAAAACTGTGATGACATTGGCAACAAAGAACTCCCTCGGACAACATGAGGAAGAAACCTCGAGAGGAACCAGACTTAAAAGGGAACCTATCCTCATCTGATAATAACAGATAGCGTGATTATAAATAATTTGCTTCTATAACTCTGTCCAATATAGTCACAGAGTATGACTGTGTAACCAGGAAACTCATTATAGTTTTTACATGAAGTCTGTTTTGTCGTAAGTTATAAACTCTTCATTGATGGATATTTGAGTGCAAAACTATTCATGAGAACTGCAGTCCTAAAGTTAACAAGTCAACTGTAGTCCTCAGCCATAAAAGCATTACTGTAAGAGTCCAGAGCATCTTGCAAGTGTGACTTTTGACTGCTCATATGGGGCCGTCCTCCACAGGAGCGATGTGATGAGACTCCAGCCAGACATAGGGCATCAGGATGGATCAGGCAGGTCCGAGGAGCAGAAGAGATCAGCATCTTACTGGTGTCTCAGGACCAACATGTAACTCAGAGGGACAGATGGGGGGAGGGAAGAGAGAGAGAAAACAGGTTATTAGGTATGCCCAATGACACGTAAAGAGTAAGAACAGTATACATTTTGTGCTGAGTGCAAGCAGGAACTCCAGCAAGACTAACTATGACAGCATAACTAAAAAGGAGAGCCAGAAGGTAACACAGGCATGAGGGAGCCCTGGGACATAAAGCAGCAGCCACTACACTGTCAACAAACTTGAGTGAGCGAGTGAGAGTGGGGAGCAAAAGCATCCATACATCCCAGTTTATCAAAACACTCTATGCCTGAGGACCCCCCAGATCTACTCCTTTACCTAATAAAAACTATTAACAAAAGGCTTGACTAAACAGATATGTTTTCAGCCGAGACTTAAATGCTGAGACTGTGTCTGAATCCTGAACACTACTTGGAAGGCTGTTCCATAACTGTGGGGCTTTGTAAGAAAAGGCTCCGCCCCCTGATGTAGCCTTCACTATACGAGGTACCATCAGATAGCCTGCACCTTTTGATCTAAGTAGGCGTGGTGGGTCATAAAGGACCAGAAGTTCGCTCAGGTACTGTGGTGCAAGACCATTCAGTGCTTTAAAGGCCAATAGTAGTATTCTATAATAATTACAAAATTTGATTGGGAGCCAATGCAGTGTGGATATGACAGGGGTGATGGGGTCATATTTTCTAGTTCTAGTACAGACTCTCGTTGCTGCATTCTGGACTAAATGGAGCTTGTTTATGCTCTTACTGGAACATCCAGACAGTAAGGTATTACAATAATCCAAACTAGAGGGAACAAAAGCATTAACTAGTTTTTCTGCATCATGTAGTGACATTAAATTTCTCATCTTAGCAATATTTCTGAGATAAAAGAAAGCTATCTGGGTAATGTTATTGATATGAGTTTCGCATGAAATACTGGTTTCAATAATCACCCCGAGGTCTTTTACTGCTGCATGTGAAGAAGTAGAAGGGCAATCCAGAGTTACTGTGGAATCAGAAAACTTACTTCTAGCTGCATGTGGTCCGAGTACAAGTACTTCTGTCTTGTCAAATTTAAGCAAAACAAAGTTCATAAGCATCCAGTGTCTAATGTCCTTTACACATTTGTCAATTCTATTAAACTGGTGTCTCTCATCTGGTTTTGTAGAAACATACAACTGTGTGTCATCAGCATAAGAGTGGAAGCTAATACCCTGCTTACGAACAATATCACCTAGAGGTAATCATGGCTTGGTTCACAAACAAAGATTTATAATAGGGGCTGTCCGCGTCTCCTACAGGTGCGCTTGTGGCTAAAGAGTCCTATGCGAGATAAACGCACAACCACACAGGCTGCAGGATAGGGTCTCATCAGGAACGGGAGCTGTGGATTGCCTGGCTTTCCTCCTTGCTTGCTTGTCCTCAAGGCTGATGTGACAGCTGTTCTCAAAGGATGCAACTGCATTGTGGACAGTACGTCTCCAGCAGTCTCGGCCAGTGGCTAGGGAGGACCAGTGAGTGGGGCTGATGTTGCAGTCCTGGAGGGAAGCCTTGAGTAAGTCTTTAAACCGCTTCTTGGGGGCTCCTATGTTTCTGTAACCTGATGATCGCTCACCATAAAGGACGATCTTAGGCAGGCAGTGGTCCTCCATCCTGGTCACATGGCCTGCCCAACGAAGCCTGGACTTCAGAAGCATGGAGTTCAATGCTGGTGAGACCTGCATCCTGAAGGACTTCAATGTTGGTGACAAAGTCACTCCAATGGATGTTAAGGATGGAATGGAGGCAGTGCTGGTGAAAGCGCTCAAGGAGATATATATATATATTGCCGATAGGTGACCCACAACTCCGAGCCATACAGCAGTGTAGTCAGCATGACAGCACAGTAGACACTAACTTTGGTGTTCTTCTTCAGGTCCTTGTTGTTCCAGACTCGTTTGTAGAGCCGGCTCAAGGCACTGTTCGCTTTTGCCAGTCTGTTACCAATTTCTTTGTTGATCTTTGCATCTGCAGAGATCATGCACCCAAGGTAGGTGAACTGCTGAACAGCTTTCAGCTCAGACTGGTTGATGGTAATGTGGGGTGGTTGGTACTGTTGATTTGGTGCAGGCTGATGAAGGACTTTGGTCTTTTTTAGGCTGACTTCTAAGCTGAAGAGTTGGGCGGCTTCTGCAAAGCAGGTCACTAAGCATTGCATGGCTGACTCGGTATGGGCAACAAGAGCAGCATCATCAGCAAACAGAAGTTCCTGAATTTGCTGCTCCATCATCTTGGTGTGAGCCTGTAGGCACCTCAGGTTAAACAGGCTGCCATCAGTGCGGTAGCGGATGTAGATGCCGTCGTCAGTGCCCAAATCATCCATGGCATGGCGCAACATCATGCTGAAGAAGATGGTGAACAGTGTTGGCACAAGTACACAGCCTTGCTTTATGCCATTCAGAATGGCGAAAGGTTCAGAAAACTCGGTGTTCAGTATGACTTACCCTTGCTGGTTCTCATGAAGCTGGATAACCATGTTCAGGAACTTTGGAGGACAGCCAAGCTGTTCCAAGATCTGCCAAAGTCCCTGTCTGCTCACAGTGTCAAATGCTTTTGTCAGGTCTACGAAGGTCACGTACAGGCCCTTGTTTTGTTCGCGACATTACTCTTGGAGCTGCCTGAGGACAAACACCATGTCAGTTGTGCCTCCGTTCATTCTGAAGCCACACTGGCTTTCTGGAAGGCGTTCTTCTGTGGCAGAGGATACCAGTCTGTTGAGGAGGATTCTCGCAAAGAATTTACCTGCAATGGTGAGCAAGGTTATTCCCTTGTAGTTGGAGCAGTCAGATTTCACTCCCTTGTTCTTATACAGGGTAATGAAGACTGCATCATGGAAATCACTGGGGATTTCTCCTGCTTCCCAGCAACAGGTAAGGAATTCATAAAATTTGGAATGAAGAGCTGGACCACCATGCTTCCAGATCTCTGGGGGGATGCCATCAATTCCAGCTGCCGTCCCTGCTTTCAGCTGTTCAATGCTTTGATGGTTTCTTTCAGGGAGGGAGCAACATCAAGTTCTGCCTTGGTTGGCTGCTGAGGTATATGCTCCAACACTGAAACCTGGACATTACGGTTGATGCTGAAGAGGATCTTGAAGTGCTCAGACCAGTGGCTCAAAATGGAGGCTTTATCAGTGAAGAGCTCACTGCCATCCATGCTGCGCAGTGGGCTTTGAACTTGGAAAGTTGGGCCATATATCGCCTTCAGGGCATCATAGAAACCCTTGTGGTCTCCTCTGTCAATGCACAGCTGAGTCCTCTTGGCAAGGTTGGACCACCACTGATTCTGGATCTCTCAAAGCTTGCACTGGAGATTGCTGCAGGCGAGGTGGAAGTCTGCTTTCTTCTTGGGACAGTCTGACTGAGCAAGGTGGGCTTGATGGGCTGAATGCTTCTTTAACAGTAGCTCTTGGACTGCTTGATTGTTTTCATTAAACCAGTCCTGGTTTTTCCTGGAGATATATCCCAGAACTTCTTTGGAAGCTTGCAGAATAGAGTACTTTAGGTATTCCCAGCATCCTTCCAGGGAAGTGTCAAGGGAGTCATTCTCGCCTTCAAGCTTGGTTTGCAAACTTGACTGGAAGTCAGCTTTCACTTCAGCTGACTGGAGACTGGCGACCTCATCTTCCTAGTGGGCATGCTTCTTCAGTTAAAACTTGAATTTGAGGTTCAGTTTGCAGCAGGTGAGGAGATGGTCTGTTTGGCATTCAGCGCTAGGCATCATTCTGGTTTGCAAATGTCTTGGAGGTCATGTTGACGCACTACGACATAGTCAATGAGGTGCCAATGTTTTGAACAAGGATGCATCCAGATTGTATTGTGCCTGTCCTTCTGCTGGAAGATGGTGTTTGTGATGACAAGCTGCTGTTCTGCGCAGAATTCCAAAAGCAAATGTCCATTGTCATTGCAGTTGCCAACACCGTCCTTGCCGAAAATTCCTTTCCAGGTTACCAAGTCATGGCCAACCCTTGCATTGAAGTCTCCAAGAATGATGACTTTATCATCTGCATGGACTTGCTGTAGAACACTATGCAAATCAGCATAAAATTTGTCTTTGTCTGCTGGGTCTGCTTGAAGAGTTGGGGCATATATGCTGATGTGTGATGTTGTGCTTGTGTTGAAGCAGAAGTCGCAGGGAGATGATGTGGTCTGAATGCCCTCTGGATAGATCTACGAGTTTTGAAGCAATGGCATCTTTGATTATGAATCCTATGCCAGACAGGTGTCTTTCTGCTTTGGCTTTCCCTGACCAATAGAAGGTGTATCCAGTGCCATGTTCTTTCAGACTACCCTCTCTGGTGAAGCAGACTTCACTGACCGCAGCGATGTCGATGTCCAGCCTTTGGAGCTCGTGAGCTACTAGGGTAGAACAACGCTCTGGGCGATTGCTGTCGGCTGTGTCTTGCAAGGTTCTGATGTTCCAGCATGCAAGCTTGAGTTGTTTCTCAATACTTGAGGTGAGTGAGGAGCACTAATCTCATTTTTGCTGTTGCAGCTGCATTGAAGATGCTCGTTGACTGCGACAAGGCAACTGGGGTTGAAGGAGACAAGCTTTCATTAAACCACCTTTTCTAGGTCCCTCCCCATGTGGGGCAAGCAGTGCTGTCCTTAAAGAAGGCTGCTTGGTCGCACAGGGTGGTGCTGGATGAAGTAGTCATCTCCAGGTCACCATCAAACGACCAATATCCTGAGCCGCCTGTATGCAGGATTGGGGATGTGGCTTCCAGTGACATCTTCCACCTGCCATTTTCACCCCTCCCCCATCACTACAGGACTTGAGTGTTAGATGAAGGTGACTTGGTGTTTCCCTTCATGCCTTGCACAATGGAGCTTTAAGGTGGAGTGCAGTGTGAGCAGAACTGGCCCCACCCTTTATACCTGAGGTTCATCTGTCATGGTCTAGCGAGCTGGGATGGTGACAGCAACATCCCAGATTGTAAGTTTTACATCAGAGTTTCCCTGTCCTAGGCAAGTTGGTGGGCTGGGCTGAAGAGGCCTGCCTCCCCTGCTATTTCAAACCATATCTGGTAGACCACAACCGTGGTCCACTACTGTGAATGACTTGGTCCTGTACACTTGCTAGAGGTAATATATATAAAGAAAAAGCAGTGGGCCTCAGACAGAACCTTGTGGAACACCAAACTTTACCTCAGTATGTCTAGAAAAATCACCATTTACATCAACGTACTGATAGAGGTCAGTTAAATAAGAGCTGTGCCAGGAGACGGCCGTTCCCTTAACTCCCACAACATTTTCTAGTCTATCCAGGAGAATGGAATGATCAATGGTGTCAAAGGCTGCACTAAAGTTAAGCAATCCGTAACTTGCAAGTGACATCAAAGCAAAAAAGAAACCCAAATGTCAGCCATGTTGGTGGATATACAAATGCAGGATCAAGTGACATTCCATACAAAACATAGTCACACATGCGGAACTCTCTTTGTTTTTCCAGTGCTTTAAGCATTTTTTTAGCTATGCCATATCTTTGTACTGTATATTGGTTGTGGTCACAACAGTACTCATGCCTGTGGCATGTTCCAATTTTTTAGAATTCCACCCATGATTCGGACAGAGGGCGAGGAAACTCTGAGGCTGAGTATGGAGAGGAGACAAGCACAGCTGAACAACATCGGCAGGGCTGATCTAACAGAGACTAAAACCAAAACAGCTCATGTTTGTAGTAATCATTTCATCTCAGGTGAGATTCAAAATTTCTCTCAATAATTTTATGGAAGAATTTTATTTCGTGTTGCTAGAATTTTGCTATAAAATGAGTGTTCTCTTGTTGTGGTTCACTCGGTCGTTGTTATAATTTTAACATGTGTATTACCATTTCACTTCTAGGAGTGCCAGCAAAATTATATGATAGAAACAATCCAGACTGGGCACCCACTCAGAACATGGGCTATGTTTCATCCAAGGTCAGACTTGATTCTTTGGCAGCCAAACCAGATAGAACACGATATCTGGGTACTTGATGGTCGATAGAAGCATCTTATCTTCAGAAAAATCTGACTTTTTAAATAATATGGGTCAAAACCACACATATCTAGCTTCTCTTTGTATTCAATCTTCACTCAACCATTCAAATCATGGTAATACTGAGAAAATTCAGCATTGTTTACAGATACGCTTTCAGCGGCTGCCATCTTAGTTGCTTTGTATCTCCACCATCATGGTGGATGCTCATGACATAGCATATTTTGATCACGTGGTTGCAAGTCACGGGCGGCACGGTGGTGTAGTGGTTAGCGCTGTCACCTCACAGCAAGAAGGTCCAGGTTTGAGCCCCATGGCCGGCGAGGGCCTTTCTGTGCGGAGTTTGCATGTTCTCCCCGTGTCCGCGTGGGTTTCCTCCGGGTGCTCCGGTTTCCCCCACAGTCCAAAGACATGCAGGTTAGGTTAACTGGTGACTCTAAATTGACCGTAGGTGTGAATGTGAGTGTGAATGGTTGTCTGTGTCTATGTGTCAGCCCTGTGATGACCTGGCGACTTGTCCAGGGTGTACCCCGCCTTTCGCCCGTAGTCAGCTGGGATAGGCTCCAGCTTGCCTGCGACCCTGTAGAAGGATAAAGCGGCTAGAGATAATGAGATGAGATGATATATATATATATATATATATATATATATATATATATGCAAAATATATAAAGAGAAAAATGTAAGGCAGTGAAGGAGTACATTTACATTTACATTTATTCATTTAGCAGACGCTTTTATCCAAAGCGACTTACAAAAAGAAAATTAACAATCAAAATACATAAAAGAAGTCTTAAAAGAAATATCACTAAAGGGAGCTTTAGAGTGTGAGTACAAAAGTGGAATCAAGTGCAAGATGAGTGCAGTAGAGAGGAGGGGAGGTGTAAAGTCTAAGTGCAGGACAGGAGGTGTTCTCTGAAGAGCTGAGTCTTCAAGAGTTTCTTGAAGACAGACAGGGACGCCCCTGCTCTGGTAGCGCTTGGTAGATCATTCCACCAGTGTGGGACAGCACATGAAAAGAGTCTGGATTGTCTTGTGCGCGGTGCTGGGACTGCCAAACAGCGTTCTTTTGATATCCGGAGTTGAGAAAGAGTAACCTTAGCCTTTATTAGAGCACTCAAGTAAATAGGTGCAGACCCAGTAAGCACTTTGGAGGCTAGCATTAGTGATTTGAATTTGATACGTGCAGCCAGGGGTAACCAATGTAATTCAATTAGCAGAGGGGTCACATGTGCCCTTTTGGGCTGATTGAAAACCAGGCGCGCCACTGCATTCTGGACCATCTGAAGTGGCTTCACTACACAGGCTGGGAGGCCTGTTAGAAGGGCATTGCAGGAGTTAAGGCGGGAGATGACCATTGTCTGCACCAGCAGTTGGGTGGCCTGTTGGGTTAAATATGGTCTAATCTTCCTTATATTAAATAATACAAAGCGGCAAGACCGGACTACAGAGGCAACATGATCTTTGAAGGTCAGCTGATCATCAATCATGACACCCAAGTTCCTTGCTACTTTAGTAGGAGCAAGAGCTAAGGAGTCAGTCTTGATACAGATGTTATGATGTATGGTTGGCTTAGCAGGGAAGACCAGTAGTTCAGTTTTTGAGAGGTTTAACTGGAGATGATGGTCTTTCATCCATGCAGATATATCAGAGAGACAATCTGAGATTCGTGCTGAGACCATATGGTCATCAGGTGGGAATGAAAGATAGAGCTGGGTATCATCAGCATAGCAGTGATATGATAAGCCATGCGAGTGGAAGATCTGGCCCAATGAGGTGGTATATATGGCAAACAGGAGGGGCCCCAGCACTGATCCTTGGGGCACCCTGTGACAAAGAGGTGCGGTTCAGATCTGTGCCCTAACCAGGACACTTTGAATGACCTCTCTGTGAGATAGGATTCAATCCAGGAGTGTGCTTTACCTGTGATGCCCATATTTGTGAGTATATTTAATAGGATTCTGTGATTAACTGTGTCAAATACTTCTGATAGGTCAAGCAGGATGAGTACCGAGGACTTCATAGCCGCCCTGGCTTCTTTTAGGGCTTCAGTCACAGACAACAAAGCTGTTTCAGTGGAGTGGCCACTTTTAAAACCAGATTGGTTGGAGTCAAGGAGGTTGTTTTGGAAAAGGAATTCTGTGACCTGTTTGAAAACTGCCCTTTCAATGGTCTTAGAAAGGAAAGAGAGGAGAGAGACCGGCCGATAGTTCTCCACTTGAATGGGAGCAAGAGAAGGTTTTTTGAGTAATGGTATTACCTGAGCCTATTTAAATTCAGTAGGAAATATTCCTGATGTCAATGAAGCATTAATCACATGTGTGATTGCTGGTATAACAATGGGAGCTATGGATAGCAGGAGGTTGGTTGGGATAGGGTCCAATAGACATGTCGTAGGATGGCTACATGTAAGGAGTTTGGACACATCACTATCAGTAAGAGGAGTAAATGAAGAAAAAGATGCAATAGGACTTCTGCATATTGGGTTAGTGGGCGATTCAGTAAACTGGCTGCTGATGGTGGCCACTTTGTCAACAAAAAATGAAGCAAAAATATCTGCTGTCAGATTGGTAACGGGTGGTGGCAGTGGTGGGTTTAGTAGAGTTTTGAAGGTGGAGAATAGTTTCCTGGTGTCAGTGGCATTCTGAATTTTGTCAATGTAGAAAGCCTTTTTTGCAGCAGTGACGCTGGATGAAAAGGATGATAGCAGCAACTGGAATGTATTCAAGTCAGAAGGACCTTTCGTTTTGTGCCATTTTCTCTCGGCAGCTCTGAGGTTGATACACAGCGACCAGAGGGAATCATCGAGCCAAGGGTGAGACTGGGAGGATCGAGCAGGTCTGGTGGATAAGGGACATAGCCTATCCAGACAAGAGCTCAGTGTAGAGCACAAGGCCTCAGTGGCATCATTTACCTCTAATGAGGAAAATGTGCTAGACGGTGGAAGAGCAGATGCTACAAGAGAGGAAAAGTGGGTTAGAGACAGATTGCGGAGGTTGCGGCGAAAGGAAACCATAGGGGTTGGGGCAAAAAGGAAACCATAGGAGTAGTGCAAAAGTACTAAGTATACAAAAAGGATATATATAAAAGAAATAAACTACAAATTTAGAGATAAAAAATTAACAAATTTGCATAAATTAACAGGTTTGCAGATATACAGTTAACATAAGTGTATTACAAAGTTTGTATTGCACGTGTAAGTATTGCACAGGTAGTATTACCAGTATTACACAGGTAGTATTGCACAAGTAAGTCGGTATATTGCACAAGAGCCATTTTAACCATGTGTAGCTAGCAGTTCGCTGTAAAGTACTGATGCTGATAGTCAGTGCACACAGTACACTTTCAGAGGGGTTTCTATGGATGTAGAAGTGATCTGGACAATATTGTTGATTATTGTGAGGAGTGACTGGTGTTGTGCTTGGTGAGGTGCCAGTTGTACAGTCTCACAGCAGTAGGGAGGAAGGGAGCTGCTGTATCTCTCCTTAACACACTGCAGATGGAGGAGCCGGTCACTGAAGGAGCTGCCCAGTGCTGCTACTGTCTTCTGCAGTGGATGGGAGGTTTTCGCTAATAAGGATGACAACTTCCTCCTCTCTCCCACTATGTCCACTGAGTCCAGTGCACAGCCCAGGACAGATCCTGCCTTCCTAATCAGTTTGTTAAATTTTTCCTCTCTGCTGGTGTGATACTGCTTCCCCAACAGACAACTCCATAGAATATGGCTGATGCCACCACAGAGTCATAAAAAGATTTCAGAAGTGAACCCTGAACTCCAAAGGCCCTGAGCCTCCTCAGCAGGTGGAGTCTGCTCTGGCCTTTCTTGTACAGGGTGTGTGTGTGATCAGTCCAGTCCAGTTTATTGTTCAGATTTAGTATTTAGGAGACCAAATGGAATTGAATTGAACAGAAATGGACAGAAATGGACAGATATGGACAAGTGGTGTGGACGTGTAAAGACTGCGTCTGTTCGAAAGACCAAACAATCTCTATCTTATCGACATTCGGCTCCCTGAACAGCACCGGCGTTGATCAAGGCCGTTGCTGGGATAACATTTCCCCCAGAAGGTCACTGCTGGGAGACACTCTCGCATTCTTCGCATTCCTTCCCCAATTTTCCACGGTCGCCGTTCCGCGGTCGTCCAGTGTGACAAGCGGGTGTGTGACCAGCGCCGTTTGCATGGCTGCAGGAGCGGATGGCTGCTTGCTTGCGCTGGGTTACCTCTACCTCCTCCCCTCCCCTCCTACCCCCTTACCCCCACCCCTGATTGCCCCCTCCTTCCCCCCTCAAGTCCCATGTTAGTGTACTTGTGTTATTGTGTGCTTGTGCGGAGGTTTTTAAATGCTCCCACACTGTACTCCTGATAGGAGCATAGTGGGGGGGGGGGTTCTTTTTTTTCCTCATGTTACTACTGTGTTTCTTTTTCTTTTATCCCTGTCTTCCTGTCCTGTTTCCCCTCTGTAAGGACAGGTTGATGGTCAATTTCACTGGTAACAGTGACAATAAAGGGTTCATTCATTCAGATGAACACCCAAGTACTTGTAGCTCCTAACAATCTTAATGTCCTTTCCCTGAATGTTCACTGGGGTAGGAGAAGAGAACCTCATCCTGTGGAAATCCACCACTAGTTCCTTGGTTTTACTTGTATTGATCTGGAGGGAGTTCCATTGGCACCAGTCCACAAAGTTCCTTATCAGTTCTCTACTCGACATCATCGCCATCTAGGATATAGCCCACAATAGCAGAGTCATCAGAGAACTTCTGTAGATGACAGGTAGTTGTATTGTATCTAAAGTCTGCAGTGTAAAGTGTAAACAGAAATGGGGCCAGGACTGTCCCCTGTGGAGCCCCTGTGCTGCAAAGAATGGTGTCAGACACACAGTCCTTCAGTCTCGCACACTGTGGTCTGTTTGTGAGATAGTCCATAGTCCACAAGGTAAGATGATGGTCCACCCCTGTGCTCTCCATCTTACTCCTCAGAAGAGTCAGCTGGATGGTGTTGAAGGCACTGGATAGATCAAACAACATGATTCTAACAGTGCTTCCTGCCTTTTCAAGATGAGAGAGAGATCTATGAAGCAGGTAGATGATTGCATCTTCCTCCCCGATGCCTGGCTGGTAGGCAAACTGCAGGGGATCCATAGCTTTAGCTCTGAGATTACAATCCCAACTTAAGTGTGACTACGATGCTAGAAGACCTCAACTGGGACAGTATAGAAACAAGAAGACAGGTTCAAAGACTGGTTACCCTGTACAAAATGATGAGTAGCAAGATAGATGTTTCACCCTCCATGTACACCTAAAGCAAGCCACAGAGGAGCAGACATACCCATGATAAGCAGTTCTGCACCTTCCAGTGTTCATCAACACCTTTCAACCAGTCATTCTTCCCTCCCAGAAACTGTCCAGCTCTGGAACGGTCTACCCCAATCCATAATTGATATTAGAAACAGTACAGCATTCAAACTTTCCCTCCAGCAAAGTAACTGAATTTTATCACACTACCCAATCTCGCCTGCATCTGAACTTCTGGTTATCATCCCCAGTGGACCTTTTGGATGTAATGAACACAAGATACAAGTTAAAACAGTTAAAAAGAAAAGTTTTGAGTGAGAAAAAGAAGAGTTCAATTCTAGCTTTACTGACAGAGGGATACAGCGAGTATCAGGTTGCCTCCATCCTCAAAATTTCAAAGACAGCAGTTCATAAGAACAAGGTCAAGCAGCAGACATTGGGGACAACAAAGTTACAGACTGGAAGAGGGTGAAAATGATTCTCCACTGCCTGGGATGATCATCAACTCCTTCAAATGTCACTCAACAACCAGAGGATGTCATCAAGTGGCCTACAAAAAGAATGGCAAATGGCAGCTAGGGTTAAGTGCATGGAAAGGATGGCTCAAAACAGACTCCTCTGGGCAGAGTTGAAGTCATGTAAAGTTAGAAAAATGGCATTCATCAATGAGAAGCAAAGATGAACCAGGCTGAGGTTTACTAAAGACCATAAGGATTGGACTGTAGAGGACTAGATTAAGGTCATCTTCTCTGATGAGTCCAATTTTCAGCTTTTCCCATCACCTGGTTGTCTAATGGTTAAAAAGAGACTTGGAGAGGCCTACAAGCCACAGGGTCTCACACCCATTGTGAAATTTGGTGGAGGATCGGTGATGATCTGGGGGTGCTTCAGCAAGGCTGGAATGGGGCAGATTTTTGTTTGTGAAGGACACATGAATCAAGCCATGTAGAAGGTTATTCTGGAAGAAAACTTGCTTCCTTTTGCTCTGATGATGTTCCCTAGCTCTGAGGATTGGGTTTTCCAGCAGGACAATGCTCCATACCACACAGCAAGGTCAATCAAGGTGTGGATGGAGGAGCACAAGATCAAGACCCTGCCATGGCCAGCCCAATCTCCAGACCTGAACCCAAGTGAAAACCTCTGGAATGTGATCAAGAGGAAAATGGATGGAAACAAGCCATCAAACAAAGCTGACCTAATTGAGTTTTTGTGCCAGGAGGGACATAAAGTCACCTAAGAGCATTGTGAAAGACTGCTGGAGAGCATGCCAAGACACATGAAAGCTGTGATTAAATCTCAGGGTTATTCCACCAAATATTGATTTCTGAAATCATCCTAAGGTCAAACATTAGTAACGTGTTGTTTAAAATTGAATATTATCTTGATTTCTGTGCATTATTCAAGGTCTGAAAACATCTTTTTTTTTTGTTATTTTGACCAGTTGTCATTTTCTGCAATTAAATGCTCTAAGTGACAATATTTTTCAGTGGAATTTGGGGGAATTCACACTGAAAAATATTATCACACACACAGTATTCTGCTCTGTGTGTAGAATTCTACTTTTGGTTTTTGTTTGTTTGTTTGTTTGTTTGTTTGTTTTTTCTTCATTATTCTCAAGATTATGTAAATTTCATCACTCGTGTTTATTCTTGATTATATTATTGACTGCATGTTCATCTGTTTTTATCTGTCTGTTTCTCTACTTAGTTTCTGATTTTTTTTCCCACAGTCTGTATCAATGTTTTGGCAACAGAAATGGCAATATCTGTCATGCAAATGAAACAAACTTTGAATTTGTGTGTGTGTGTGTGTGTGTGTGTGTGTGTGTGTGTGTGTGTGTGTGAGAGAGAGAGAGAGAGAGAGAGAGAGAGAGAGAGATGTAACTAAACATAATTAAACCACCCACTACAGATGAATGACAGAAAGACAGGCAGACAGAAAGACAGACAGACAGACAGACAGACAGACAGACAGACAGACACAGCACAGCCCCTAACCACCAACTTGCTCCCCGTGTACTGTAGCACTGCTCTGGGCAGTGTAACATGAGTTACATGTCGGTCCAGGGATCGAGATGCTGAACCTCTTCTGCTCCTCGGACCTGCCTGATCCATCCTGGTGCCCTGTGTCTGGTTGGAGTCTCATCGCATCGCTCCTGTGGAGGACGGCTCCATGAGGACAGTTGAAAGTCACACCTGGACACTTACAGTAATGCTTTTGTGGCTGAGGACTACAGTTGTCTTGCTAACTTTAGGACTGCAGTTGTCATGAACAGTTTTGCACTCAAGTTTCCATCAATGAAGAGTTTATCACATCAACGAAACTGACTTCATGTTAAAACTGTTAATATTATAGTCATGCTGTCTGTTGTTGCCCAAATGAGGATGGGTTCCCTTTTGAGTCTGGTTCCTCTCGAGGTTTCTTCCTCATGTCGTCTGAGGGAGTTTTTCCTTGCCACCGTCGCCACAGGCTTCATCATTGGGGATAGATTAGGGATAAAATTAGCTCATGTTTTAAGTCATTCAAATTCTGTAAAGCTGCTTTGCGACAATGTTTATTGTTAAAAGCGCGATACAAATAAACTTGACTTGACTCTGGGTATGTGTGTGTGCTCATTGCTCACTTGTGTGTGCATGTGTGTGTTCACTGCTTCAGATGGGTTAAATGCAGAGGAGACATTTCATTGTGCTTATGTCTGTGCCTGAGTGTACGTGTGATAAATAAAAGCTTCTTGCCTCCTTGTTAGTTGCGGTTCACTAAAAGGTTCATTATCCAAAGTCTCATTCAGCAGAGTTCACTAGCGCCACCTAGAGCTCAGAGACATGTACAGCATGTTTTAATTTCTACACCACAGCAGTGTTCTGACACTTTACAGGATTATTTGCAGGGACTTTACACAATGTTCCATTTTAAAGTAACTATCTCAGAAGTTTTTTTTTTTAATGTGCCTTTTTGTTATTTGATATCAACTCTTATTTGTGTGCACACACACACACACACACACACACAAATAGCTCAGAAGCTACATTCAAGATTTTCTATTGATTGATTGAGTGTGTGTGTGTGTGTGTGTTTCAAGCCTGTAATGCCTGACTGGGTTCATGCTGTGTTTCCTTTGTGTAGTCAGGTGATACGACTGCCACTGATTGGCTATGTGAATCTACAGCACTGGGCGTGTCACACCCACTCCAGATTAGATGCTCACAACCAGGCTCCAGGTAAGTGGTACAGTGCCTTACTGTGGTTATTTATCTACTATGCTATCACCCCACCAGCAGTATGGGCCAGCTGTCATGGATACATGCTCAGCGACAGTCTGGTGTCTGTCAAGCACATATTTTCAAGTCTGAGCTTTGGCTGAGCAACTCAAGGACACTCAGCATCCTGAAGCCCCTCCAGTCTGGTCTTGACTGTAAGTTTTGTGTTACTCAGTGACTGGGTTTGACCAAATAGCCAGCTCACGGAAGAGTCCTGGTGATTCCAAACTTCTTTCATTTCCCTATTTCACAATGAATTTACCACAGGTGGACTCCTGTCAGGTTCTAAAGGGACAGCTCAAGATAATCAAAGCAAACAGGATGCACCTGAGCTCAATCTGGAGTGCCTTATCCAAGGGTCTGAATACTGTTTCTAAATGAGATATTTCAGTGAGCGGCACGGTGGTGTAGTGGTTAGCGCTGTCGCCTCACAGCAAGAATGTCCGGGTTCGAGCCCCGGGGCCGGCGAGGGCCTTTCTGTGTGGAGTTTGCATGTTCTCCCCGTGTCAGCGTGGGTTTCCTCCGGGTGCTCCGGTTTCCCCCACAGTCCAAAGACATGCAGGTTAGGTTAACTGGTGACTCTAAACTGAGCGTAGGTGTGAATGTGAGTGTGAATGGTTGTCTGTGTCTATGTGTCAGCCCTGTGATGACCTGGCGACTTGTCCAGGGTGAACCCCGCCTTTCGCCCGTAGTCAGCTGGGATAGGATCCAGTTTGCCTGCAACCCTGTAGGACAGGATAAAGCGGCTACAGATAATGAGATGAGATATTTCAGTTATTGAGTACTAATAAATCTGCAAACATTTCCAAAAACTTTTCACTTTATCATTGTGGATATTTGTGTGTCTGTGTGTGTGTGTGTGTGTGTGTGTGTAATGTCCATAAAGATAAAAACACACTTTATCCTGGTCAGGGTGGTGGTGGGTCTGTCGTTGAACCCGATAACAGCACAGGCTGTGAGGCAGGTATACACTATTGATGGGACGGCATTCCACACATTCACACACTCCAGCAGAGGAACTGATTTAATTTTAGCGTTGAGATAAACATCCACTTTCATATATTTCAGTATACATGCAACCAGAACAGTCAACAAATTATGGTATTTTGAATTTAATAACAAAGCACAGATAGATATGATTAACAGATTGTGTAGTAACAAGTGAGCTGCGTGAAAGTAACATTAAAGATTGTAAAGTAAACATGAAAATTAAGATGATGGAAAGTACGTAATGTACAGAATCTGGTCTTTTCTCTACAGATGTAATATGGTGTAAATTATTTGCATGTTTCCATACTTTTGAACTGTAGTGCTGATTGGTAAAATGGTTATGAAGAAATCTGAAATAGTTGCACCTTTAATCTTATGCTATATCAAAATAAAATCTTACTTCCAAGTGAAATCTTCTAGATGATTTTTAAATGATTTCAGATGAAGTGGAAATGAGAAAAAGATGCGGTTCAGCACTAAGTCCACTTTACTGGCACTCTTGGCTAAACAGGGAATCACCCTGGGAATGTTCACATCATGACACCTAACAGGCATTTCAACTTCCAGTACAGATTGACTTTAAGACTCTGAACTTTTTTAATGTTTCAAAAAACATTTAAAAATCAGAAATGCAGTGAAACGTAGCAGAACCTTTGGAAGTCTACGGGTTGATGTGGGTGCCGTTGCAGTAATTTGACATTTTTCGAGGAGTGAAATAGAGTTTGATGGGCTCGTCAGGAGCCAGAAGGCCGGTGGTGGACAGCTTCAAAGGAACCTGATTAGAAGATGAGAAAATTAAGAACAACATTTACCTAAACAGAGTGAACAAAAGTAAACAGTGGAAAGTGAGAGGCTTTAATAGCAATACTTAATGCTGTTTTAGGTTAGCATTAGCCAAGTTATCACCAGCATCACTGATGTTAGCATGGCATGGTTAGATAATTAGCAAAAGAAGATCCTGACCTTCGTTTCTTCAGAAAGACTGATGTCAAATCTCTGCAGTATCTCAACAATAGCCAGCTTCATGGCCACAAGGGCAAACCTCATCCCGATGCAGTTTCTTGGTCCTAAACCAAACGGCATGTACACATACGGCTCAATGCTCTCCTTATTCTTCTGAGTGAACCTGGAACAATATGGAGCATCAATAAATAACATTAATTTCTCTTATTTTGCTGAGCACTCAGTCATAAGTGTTTAACAATCCTTGTGGAATAAATACTAAGGCACATTAGCAATGAAAACGAAACTAGCTAATGTAGCAAGGTTATTTACAAAACATAACTCGCTAGCTAAATTAACAAGCTAATGTACACATATTACTGGTATGTTGAAGGTTAAAATAAAAATTTAAGAAGTAAAAACATGCCTTGTCGCTTGGAAATTTATTTGAGGTAGAATAAATTAGTACAAATTTTTCAAAAAGAGGAATTAAGTGCAGTAAAACAGTACAATCACTCAAGCATTTAACATCGCTGGATGTCACCCTGAGAAGCTAATCCTGCTCAAATAGAGCTGAAGGTTACTCCTAAAGTGGTGGACCAGTGGAATCTTGTTTAAAAATGAATTAGAACGGATTCGTTTTCCATCATTGTTTATCATAGATTACTCCATACCTCTCAGGGTTGAAGGTTTCTGGATCAGTCCAATATTCAGGGTCCCTATGTAGGGCGTAAATGGGGGCCATGACGACAGTGTCCTTTGGGATGATAATGCCATTTATTTCAACAGTTTTCTTGCAGACTCTTTCCAGACGAAGAGCGATTGGGAACAACCTGAGCGACTCATTCAGAGCAGCATCCAGATAATCCATGTTCATCACAGAATCATAATCAATTTCAGCCTGAAACCCAAAAGACAGACACATATAAAGCCCAGCACTGTCTCTGTCTCCTTGGTAACCCAGTCTCTATATAGACCTGCTCTAAGTAGAGCCCTGTCTCAGTCTCGGTGTCGATCCCTGTCTCAGTCTCGGTGTCGAACACAGTCTCAGTCTCAGGTGTCAGTCTCAGTCTTGGGTGTCAATCTCAGTCTCGGTGTCAGTCTCAGTTTTGGGTGTCAATCTCAGTCTCGGTTTTGGTGTCAATCCCTGTCTCAGTCTCGGTGATGAACCCTGTCTCAGTCTTGCTCTCAATCTCAGTCTCAGTGTTGAACCCTGTCTCAGTCTCGGTGTCGAACCCTGTCTCGGTGTCAGCCCCTGTCTCAGTGTCGATCTCAGTCTAGGTATCGAACCCTGTCTCATTCTCGGTGTTGAACCTTGTCTCAGTCTCGGTGTCAACCCCTTTCTCAATGTTGATCTCAGTCTCGGTGCTGAACCCTGTCTCAGTCTCGGTTTCGATCCCTGTCTCAGTCTTGGTGTTGATCCCTGTCTTGATCCCTGTCTCAGTCTTGGTGTCGATCCCTGTCTCAGTCTCGATCCCTGTCTTGATCCCTGTCTCAGTCTTGGTGTCGATCCCTGTCTCAGTCTCGGGGTCGATCCCTGTCTTGATCCCTGTCTCAGTCTCGGTGTCGATCCCTGTCTCAGTCTCGGTGTCAACCCCTTTCTCAATGTTGATCTCAGTCTCGGTGCTGAACCCTGTCTCAGTCTTGGTTTCGATCCCTGTCTCAGTCTCGGGGTTGATCCCTGTCTTGATCCCTGTCTCAGTCTCGGTGTCGATCCCTGTCTCAGTCTCGGTGTCGATCCCTGTCTCAGTCTCGGTGTCGATCCCTGTCTCAGTCTCGGGGTCGATCCCTGTCTCAGTCTCGGGGTCGATCCCTGTCTCAGTCTCGGGGTCGATCCCTGTCTCAGTCTCGGGGTCGATCCCTGTCTCAGTCTCGGGGTCGATCCCTGTCTCAGTCTCGGGGTCGATCCCTGTCTCAGTCTCGGTGTCGATCCCTGTCTCAGTCTCGGGGTCGATCCCTGTCTCAGTCTCGGGGTCGATCCCTGTCTCAGTCTCGGTGTCGATCCCTGTCTCAGTCTCGGTGTTGAACCCTGTCTCAGTCTCGGTGTAAACTCCTGTCTTGGTATATACAGTTTGTCTGTTATTCTCACTTTCTGTAAGGATAACAATCATCTAATACCATGCCACATTTCCACAGGTGATATATAGTTTTTATGTCAATTTTTTTAATATAACTAAATTTAAGTTAATCACCTTATTAGAAAACGTTTGATCGATTTCTTCCTGTAGTTTCTTCATTGTCTCTGGATTAGTGGCCAGATTGAAGAAGAGAAACGACAACGTGCTGCTACTCGTCTCATAACCAGCAAAGATGAAGATCATGGACTGGGACAGGATCTCATGATCAGTCAGACCTTCAGACATCACACACACACACACACACACACACACACACACACACACACACACACACACACACACACACGTGGATGTTCTGCCCTGATTTTAGATCTATAACCCTATTTGTTTGATCTGATTCAGAGTGTTGAGTATGATGTTCATTGATGCACAGGTTTCAAATCTATTATGATCTTTTAATGTTATTTCATTTAAATTGATATTAATGCTACATTTATATGGTTGCTTTATTTAATTTTTATTTGTACTTGCTGGCCATATGTTTAATTCCATGTTTTCTTTTATTTATAAAAGGTATTTCATCCATGCTGCATTCTGCACTTTCAAAAAATAAAATTGAATTGAAATTGAAAATTGAATTCTTTTCTACTTCCCCCTTCTCTGCTTTCATCTGATGTCAGACTACTTTTTTCAAGTCCATTCACTGTCACACATACTACTTAATCCTGGTTTTATCCAGCTTTATCTCTTCCGTATCTCTGTAATCCAAGCCAAACGCTACAGAATTAAATCAACCCAACCAAATAAAACCTCAGTGAGACACTCGAAACCAGTGCTGTTGTGTTTAATATTTTTTTTTGCCTTGTTTTGAACAACAGAACTGAAATATTATCTTCATGGGAATGAATGAAAAGTTTGGAAAGTAGAGAAGTGAAGAGACGTCCTGCACTGTCTACATCATTTAGATTTGTGGCTTTGCTGCATTATTACTAATTGGTATGAAACTGATAAAAACTCATCAATGGTTATCTTAATGACCTCAGTCATCTCAGCACAGAGCAGAAGAACAGAACGATGTGAGTTCGAGGGATTTTTTACGAGAGGACATTACCTTTGTTTGTCTCTTTGCCGTTCAGATCGTCTTTTTCTGATTTCTGAGAATCGATCATCAGCTGCATGAAATCGACTCGCTTCTGCAGAAGGTCAGAGACAAAAACAGAACCATAAAACCTCGATAATATCTAAAGTGTGTTAAGGAGTTTATGGCTTTTTTAGCTGTACCTTATGATCTTTGGTCACATGCTGAGACTTGATCTTTTGCAGCGAGGCGTAAAAGAAATCAGTCACTGCAGTTGGGAAAATGGCAAAATCCATTTTCCCCAAAAGTGGAATAAGAAACGGGAAAAGACCTGATAGAAAAATGATGAAATTATAAAATATCAGCTGGTGTAAATCCTTATTTGTCACAACAAGCAGAAACGCAGCATATTTACACAGAAATCTGAATTTTATGTGTCTGAAATGAAATTTTTTAAAAGTTAATATTAATCTCAAATTAATTAATTACCTATGGCGAGGAACAGAGGGCTGAGGAAGTCAAACTTCAGCATTTTCTTGATGTTGGTTACGAATGGATCTTTGGGGTTGTTCAGTGAGTCGATATCGACACTAAACGCTGTGCTCGTCACCACATCCATACTGTAGGCTCCGAGAAACCTAAAATTTCCAAAAACACCATCAAATCAAATCACAGTGCAGAAATTTGTGAAATAAACATTTATTTTATGCTTTAATATTCCACAGACAGTGCACTGAGGGTCACAGAAGATTATTTATTTACTCTTTAATATCTGCTGATTCTCCTCGCTCCGATGTCTTCTGCAGATTTGCAACCAACGAATGAGAATGTGACTTCATGATTCCAAACATCTGAGGAACAAGAAATAACATCAAAGGTTAATATTATCATTAACATTAATTACGAAGAGAAAATGTATGTTTAATCATTAAAAAAAATAATTCTGGTGTAATCACACACATACACACACACCTCCTTCAGTCTGCCGCTGGTGAACGATGGAGAGAGAATACTCCTGATTCTCCTCCAGTCCTCATCCTCAGCGATGGACACGGCATCATACAGAGGACCATTTAGACGGAAATTCTGAGAGAAAAAAACAAACAGAAAAAAATTAAAAATCACAGTTAAAGATTGAACAATTTTAGATCTGATGTTATTAGTTATATTTATAATCACTGTGATTTTGTGCTGCTAAAAAAAGACGCATTTGACAAAAGCATCTTTATGACCTTGTAATTGATCAGTAAAGAAAATTAATGAATTAATTATTACTTTTATAGTAACACTTTTAAAAGGGTCAAGAATACAAAGGTAAATTAATTTATGCATCAGTGCAAAAAATTCAGGAGCTTGCTGTTTGTTTGAAATGGATTTTAAGGGGATTTGTGGAATACACTTTAATAAACAGAAGGATTAGGATTCGGCTTGTTGTAGGTGGACATGTCCCTCTCCCTGTCATTGACTCTCTCCCTCTCCCTGTTCTTGTCCCTCTCCCTCTCCTTGTCCCTCTCCCTGTCCATCTCCCTCTCCCTGTCCCTTTCCCTCTCCATCCCTGTCCCTCTCCCAGTCCATCTCCCTGTCCCTTTCCCTCTCCCTGTCCATCTCCCTCTCCCTGTCCCTTTCCCTCTCCATCCCTGTCCCTCTCCCAGTCCATCTCCCTGTCCCTCTCCACACCATCGCCTTTGAGTTAAACTTGTTTGTTTTTTTCCAGATGTTACATTTTCTTTGGTTTTTTTTGTGTTTGTGCTAATAGGAAACATGTCCAATCCTGTCCACCTGTCTGTCTCTCCATATGCCTGTCTCTTTGTCTGTCTGTTTATCTGTGTGTCTCTCTTTCTTGCTATCTGTGGTCACTCTCTCTCTCTCTCTCTCTCTGTCTGTCTCACCTTCTCACTGTTTGTCTGTCCCTGTTTCTCTGTTTTGCTTTCTTGCTGTCTGTCTGTTTATATTTCTGTCTGTCTGTCTGTCTGTCTGTCTGTTAGTGTTAAGTGTAAGTGTGTGTATGTGTATGTATGTGTGATCTCACTCTGCGGTTGGTGAAGTTAGAGTAACACTCTTTAATCAGGATGGTTTTGATGATGTCTTTGTCCATGACACTGAGGACGGGCTGCCTCGCGTCGTATATACTGTAATTAACATGACAAACATCAGACTTCTGACATGACATCATATTGACTAGCTGCAGCGTTATGAAGACGTTACATGAATAACCTGGTCACTATGAGTCTAATTCACAGTTACAGTTAGTGACTTTAGAGTCAGTTAAACTAATATCACCTGAAAACAACAAAAACTACCATGAACATGTTTTTGCTAGCTTATGACCCACCAGCTAACAGAGTAAACAGTAATTAGCATTTAAAATGAGCACTCTAGCTCATATTTAGACAATTTAAGTCAGCAGTTTGTCTCCTAAAAAGTTCTGAGCAAACAGTGAACTTTATCAGAAGGTCTACAGCAGATTCAGGTTCATGTTCTGTTGCAGTGAAATTGTAGGAATGTTAACATCCATCTTCTCAGAAACAAAAAACACCCTAAAAATCTGACTCACTCAGTGCGTTTACATGCACATCCAAATCGAGCTGCTGTCACTAATCGAGCTAAGGGTCCCAGCAGGGGTGCCAGAGAAATCCAATCCTACATGCACACAAGGGAATCGAGCTATTGTTTGAGGTACATTGTGCACCTGAGCCACAGGTGGCGCTACACACCCCATCGTGTTGGTACACTTCCGGTTGTCGTCATGAAGAAGAGCTATTCAAGAGTGTAAACAAAGTTATCAGCAGTGTTGCCGGATACTGCTGACGTTTTCCAGCCCAAAACATGTTCAAATCCGCCAAAATGCACTTAAAACCGCCCAATCTGGCAACACTGGCAGTTCCGTGTTCACAAGTTCCGTGCTCAAGCTGTTCGGCTTGCTCTAACAGACTGTATGGCTACAAACTGTCCTGAGCAGACCACTGTTTTGTAAGACAACTTATTTTGCACAATTGTATATTTTTCTAAAGTCCATTTTTTGCTTACAAAAAAAATTTTTTTTGCTTACAATTTAACTTATGTCTTAATAAACACACAAAAAATTCAATTGTTTTGTTTTTATTGACATTCTTCAGATGTTGGACATATATATGTGAGTCATTCTATAATTAGGGGTACATCTCAAGTCCATGTGCTGTATTTGTCAATTTCACTAACTATTAACTTCAGCCAATGATCTTTTGTACATTAGCACACATTTCTCTTTTATATAATACAAAAAGTCAACAAATTACATCATTTTACTCTGCAAAAATGCATATATAATACTGGAATTTGGTGTTTTTATGCTGTCCGATTTTCCAAATGTCAGGTTTGGTCTTCATATTTACATTTTAAAAAAAGGTTTTTGTTTAAAATTTTTACAAATATTTATTCATGGTAATTATTATAATATGACAAAAGTGTTTAAAAGCCTAAAATGCTTTATATTATAAATTAAATGAAGAATTTTGTGTGCGTCTGAGAAACTTATGCCAACTGTGTTACCCACTGAAACCCACCCCCCCATAAATCGGCAAATGGTTTGGTCCTAAGTCATGTGACCAACATCATGTGATATCATATCCTCTTTGGTGGGAAATTTGAAGACCGTGTGGTAAGTTTTGAGTTCACCTCTTCAATATTTTCATCAATACTGTTGTATAGTCCTAGAGAGGGTTAATTGTCTGTCAACTGTGTTGTCAACATATTCATATAAACCTGATTTAGAAATTGTATTTACAAAGTATACAGCTAAAGATAATAAAAATATGAATTGATTAAGGTCTTGTAGTGAAAGCTCTGAGGTCTGCAGTTAGCACAACACTCTAAAAATGGCCGAAATGTCAACTGTGTTACCGTCAACTGTGTTACCCATCAGCTATGACACAGTTGAGGAGGAGTATGTTTTTGTCACTTAATCTTCATATTGACAGACAAACAAACAGAACGATTTAATATGTTCAATTTGTTAAATAAGCTACGTTTCTCTGAAATTGTGTCTAAATGCTGTTTTAACAGTTCACCTGAATTCATCAGCTTATTTGTAGTTAAATTTAAAACAATAAAAAGCTCTTTTTATCCTAAAAAGTGTCCTCTTGTTCTTCTGCCCTGTCAACTGTGTTATTCACGTCAATTGTGTTACATTGCCTGTCAACTGTGTTGCAAGTGTTTTTTGTGCTATAAATCTCTTGTGTGTTTGATGAACTGTAAAATAAAAGATTGGGGATTATCTCTGGATAGGGAAGTCTTGTATAAGGAGGGAGAACAACTCTAAATTCGACGTAACAAGGATTTATGTTGAAAAAAGTGTCATTCTGCATCACAGTGAACCATAAAATCCTATTTATGAAGCTCAAAATTCATATTTTCCATAACAGTTGTACAGATTAATTAAAAACATCTTGTTAATGGACTTAAGCACTTTCAAAAAAATGTGTTTTCAAATGTGTAGTATTTTTATATATGTTTAAGATGACAACATTTGTCTGTAACACGGTTGACAAAATAAACAATCAAATGTTCATTTTCATTAAAATATTTTAAAAGTAACTTAAGATTAAGCTTGGCAACTAATTTGTTTAGGAACTTGAGGGTATATACCATGGAAACATATAGGTTATTTATTGAAAAAGAATACTGATATTTTGAGATTTTGCTTTACATGAAATGTACCCCTAATTATAGAATGCCTCATATATACACACACACAAATACAATGACTTGTTTATGTACACAATTCACAGCTATGCAACAGCTGTACAGATATATTTGGTGATACAGTAAGTGAGCTAAATTTTAACAGTGCAAACAATGCCACAAAAAGAAAAGATTCATGCCGATGTCATGATTCGTTGTCATGCCGACCGAGGCTGTTGTGTTTCCCACTTGTGGTCTCGTCACTCGTCACTTCCGGAAGGGGCAGTGCTGAAGTAAGTAGCTCGACTACGTAGCTCGATAGGGTTTACATGCACTAAGTAGCTCGGCTACAATTGCATAATCTAGGTCGTGTAGCTCGATTACGAGAAATCAAGTTCGCTTCGATTTCAGCCGAGCTAAGGTGTTTCCATGGCATTTAGAACTTCGATTTCAGTCGAGCAACGGCAGAAATTTGATTTTCTCTATGTGCATGTAAACGTACTGTTGGATGAACAACAGGAACCAGAACATATTCTTCTGATCTCAAAGTATTGCTATTATTGTTATCCATTCATCCATCATCTGTAGCCGCTTATCCTGTGCAGGATTGCGGGCGAGCTGGATCCTATCCCAGCTGACTACGGGCGAAAGGCGGGGTTCACCCTGGACAAGTCACCAGGTCATCACAGGGCTGACACATAGACACAGACAACCATTCACACTCACATTCACACCTACGCTCAATTTAGAGTCACCAGTTAACTTAACCTGCATGTCTTTGGACTGTGGGGGAAACCGGAGCACCCGGAGGAAACCCACGCGGACACGGGGAGAACATGCAAACTCCACACAGAAAGGCCCTCGCCGGCCACGGGGCTCGAACCCGGACCTTCTTGCTGTGAGGCGACAGTGCTAACCACTACACCACCGTGCCGCCCTATTATTATTATTATTATTATTATTAATCATCATCTAAAATGATCAAGACAAATGGTGTAACACTGGTTCTTGTAGAACAGAGACCGCTGTGTGAGTGATGTTCTAAAACAATGTTTGTATCCCACATACACTGATCAGCCGTAACATTAAAACCACCTGCCTAGTATTATGTAACTCTCCTTGTGCCACAAAACAGCTCTGACCCTCAAGGCCTGAACTCCACAAGACCTCTGAAGGTGTGCTGTGGGATCTGGGACCAAAATGTCAGCAGCAGAACCTTTAAGCCCTGTAAGTTGTGGGTGGAGCCTCCATGGATCCGACTTGTTTATCCAGCACATCCCACAGATGGTAGATCAGATTGAGATCTGGGGAATTTGGAGGCCAAGTCAACACCTTGAGCCATTTGTCAGGTTCCTGAAGAATTTCTGCAGTGTATCAGGGAGCAGTATCCTGCTAAAAGAGTTCACTGACATTAGGGAATACTTCCCCAGACAAGTGGTGCGCACACACACACACACACACACACACACACAGCCATCCACATGATGAAAAACGTAATTCATCAGACCAGGCCACCTTCTTCCATTACAGTCCAGTTCTGATGCTCACTTGCCCATTGTAGGACCTTTTAGCAGTGGACAGGGGGTCAGCATGGGCTCTCTGACTGATCTGCAGCTACACAGCTCCAGACACAGCAAACTGCGTTGCACTGTGTGTTCTGACTCCTTATTGTCGGAGCCAGCATGAACTTTTTCAGCAGTTTGTGCTCCAGTAGCTCTTCTGTGGGATTGGACCATATGGGCTTGCCTTTGTGCCCCATGTGAATCAATGAGCCTTCGACCCCCATGACCCTGTCACCGGTTCACCGGTTGTCCTTCCTTGGACCACTTTTGTTCGGCACTAACCACTGCATACCAGGAATGCCCCAAAGGATGGGCCATTTTGGAGATGTTCAGACCCAGTCATCTCACCATCACAATTTGTCAAAGTTGCTCAGATCCTTACACTCACCCATTTTTTTCTGCTTTCAACACATCAGCTTCAAGAACTGACTGTTCTCTTGCTGCCTAATAAACCCCACCCCTCGACAGGCACCACTGTAATGAGATAATCAATGTTATTCACTTCACCTGTCAGTGGGTTTAATGTTCTGGCTGATCGGTGTATGAAGAACATTGCTAACATGCTACAGAACCTTTTCAATATGTTGCTAAACATTCTGATAACATTCTCTGTTAGCCAGGTAAACCAGAACCTGAACCCCAGGTACCTATTTTAGAGCACATGAATGCTTGTTTTCATGAATGTTATGGTCTGAGGAACTTTTGGTTACGAGAAGGTTTAATCTGTCAGGGTTTTTGTTCTGAAAACATTTTCACAACATTTATAAATATTTTTAATTGTACAAACTAACTTCTGTAATGTTAGCTTGGAACACTGTGGAAGTAGCACTATAAAAGCCTGGCCATTGAACATTGCAGGAATGTTATTTCCATACCATCAGGCCTGAACTTATTAGAACCTTTAAATATGTTACTGAATGTTTAGTTGGGGGCGGCACGGTGGTGTAGTGGTTAGCGCTGTCGCCTCACAGCAAGAAGGTCCTGGGTTCAAGCCCCGGGGCCGGCAAGGGCCTTTCTGTGTGGAGTTTGCATGTTCTCCCCGTGTCCGCGTGGGTTTCCTCCGGGTGCTCTGGTTTCCCCCACAGTCCAAAGACATGCAGGTTAGGTTAACTGGTGACTCTAAATTGAGCGTAGGTGTGAGTGTGAATGGTTGTCTGTGTCTATGTGTCAGCCCTGTGATGACCTGGCGACTTGTCCAGGGTGAACCCCGCCTTTCGCCTGTAGTCAGCTGGGATAGGCTCCAGCTTGCCTGCGACCCTGTAGAAGGATAAAGCGGCTAGAGATAATGAGATGAGATGTTTCGTTGGCATTTTCCGTTAGCTAAATCCACACTTTAACACACTCACCCCCAAATCTTGCCATATTTCTGAAAACACTCCATATCAAACAAATGGATTCCCTGAAACCCAGTGAAAATAAAGAAAAAATCAACACTTCCTACAGTGAATTTATAATGTAGTTTCTATAGGATAATGTTCATAATGTGATATAAACTCACCTTCCGATAGTGTAATAAGGTTCCGATAAACGGCAGCGGTTTCGGACCAGAAATTCCCAAAGGCTTAAAGAAACCATACGGCCAGTACCCGTACCTGAAAACAACACAACATCACCGGTTATGTGAAGAGGAAATTAAATGAAGAAAAAGGAAATTAAAAAGCAGGAAAGAGCAGTAAAATGCTTGTTTGTTTTTAATTAAAACACTGTGGTGTGTAAATTATGAACAGAAACATCAGATTTATTGGCAGTTGAAACATTTTATTGCTCTTTATTTGCTTCTCTATCTCCTTTACCTTACTTATAAACATCACTATGTGTCGTTTGGGGCGGCACGGTGGTGTAGTGGTTAGCGCTGTTGCCTCACAGCAAGAAGGTCCGGGTTCGAGCCCCGTGGCCGGCGAGGGCCTTTCTGTGCGGAGTTTGCATGTTCTCCCCGTGTCCGCGTGGGTTTCCTCCGGGTGCTCCGGTTTCCCCCACAGTCCAAAGACATGCAGGTTAGGTTAACTGGTGACTCTAAATTGACCGTAGGTGTGAGTGTGAGTGTGAATGGTTGTCTGTGTCTCTGTGTCAGCCCTGCGATAACCTGACAACTTGTCCAGGGTGAACCCCGCCTCTCACCCATAGTCAGCTGGGATAGGCTCCAGCTCGCCAGTGACCCTGTAGAACAGGATAAGCAGCTACAGATAATGGATGGATGGATGGATGGATTGTTTGTCTGCTTGGTTTACAACTGCTCAGTTGTTTATCGAGGTTTTCATGGTGACGTGGTGGGTTGGTGTCTCCTCCCAGCAGGGGCATGTGGTCCCTGTCACTCCATCACAGGGTTAGGTGTGTACTCAGGTGTGTACTCGGCTGTGTTCCTGACCCCGCTGTGACAGTGGAGGGTGTGTTCGTTGGAGTTGGAGAACAAGTCAGTTGTGAAAATATATTTTCTGCTTTGTGGATGAACAAGGCAGTGGTTGTGTTTGTACCTGAAGAAACTCTTGTGAAGTGTTTGATTGAACAGGGAGTCTGGGTAAGTGGAAGTTACCAACAACGAGAATCCTGATCTATAAAGTTCCACCGTTCATCCCTAACACTGATACTGAGCCTGAGCTTTTCCACTTTGGAAAGTTTGTAAGCTCTGTGAAAGCTGTGGCTCTAAACTGTAAACCCTGCACTGTAAAGTTTAACCCTGTCATGTCTTTCAGAAGGCAGGTGTTTCTGTTCCTGAACAAGTCGAATCTGGACGTTTCCTTCACAGTGTGGTATGAACTGTCACAAACCGTTTTTCTTTTTTCCCCTCATGTTATTTTGCTATATCTTAACTTGTTATTTTTATCACTCTTTATGTAATATATGTGATGAATCAAACTAAACTAAACTGAAGGAAGTCCCACATGCTTTATGTGAATACAGGAAGCTCGGAGTGTTTTGAATGTGAGAACGTTGGGAAAAACTGAGCCTCATGTATCAAACTGGATATGAACAGATTTATTAGTAAATCATTCAGAGGAGCATTTACACAAGAAATCTGGTACTGATGAAAACTGGGAGTCGGCTGTCCCAGGCACACAGCACTCATTTACAGCTGAACATTTAACATCTGCACAATTTTACTGTCAGACTGATGAATGAGCTCCAGTGTGAAATGGGAAACAAACAAGTCAAGGGTTTTTTTCTCAATTACACGTCAATCATTTCTGATAAAATTAAAAATCAGAAACATTTCTCACTATAAACCATTGCTTTATTCCAGTGAAGTTTGGTGCTCGTTTCCTGATGCTCGGTGTGTGTACAGTGTGTGTACCTGTTACGAAGAGCAAGATAAAATGAGATGATGTGAAATGGTACTTACAGCAGGATGAGGCTGATGAGGATCGCGATCAGAGCCCACGACTCAGCTGAAAAACTCCACCAGTTCGCCATCCTGATGATTATTACTGTTACTGCTGGAGTCGGATCAGGAGGAAGATCAGAAATCTAGAGGTACTGCAGCCAGATGTTACTCTAGACAGAGAGTGTGTGTGAGAGAGTCTAAGAGGGAGAGCTGTAAGAGAACACATTTAAACCCCATGCAATAGTTAATGATTAAACACTCCTTTATCTAACTCACCTCTGCACACAGTCTCTGGGTTGCGTCACGTTCACCTTTAAACACACCTTTCCTGCTGAGTTCGTTTTACAACATTAATTTAGGTTTATTTCCCAACATTCTGAAGGAAAGTAAATCTGCCAAAATGCTTCCATTAAATGTAGTAGTAATAATAATAGTCAATTATTTAAATAAATAAATAAATAAACACTTACTGTATTTAACAAAATTAAATAAAATATGTAATACATATACTCACAATTAAAAAAATATATATTTAAAGAATATGCTTAAAAATGTCATTGTTGAAGGAATATCTAAAAATATAAATAAGCTTCATACACAAATACAAAAAAAAATGAGATCTGAGGAGCTGAAGTCAACTCTTCATTATTTCATGAGAAAACATAAATATAAAAATAAAAGGAAGAAGTCGCTCCTCGTAGACCGTCATAAAAAAGCCTGGCTGAAGTATGGAGGTGATCAGCAGCCTGTTGGAGGAGAGTTCTCTGATCAGAGGAAATAAAAGATCAGATCTCTGTATGGAGGACAAATGGGTGAAGGTTTTAATCTGAAGAACATTGTCCCAGCTGTGAAGCATGGTGGTGGCAGCATCATGTTGTGGGGAGGTTTTACAGGAAAAGGGATGGCTGTACTTCAGGAAAGAGATGGATTCATGAAGGAGGAGGTTTATCTATAAACACTGAAGCAACACCTCAGGAAATCAGGCGGAAAGTTAGACCTCGGTCACACCAGGTTCTTCCAGCAGAACAATGATCCTCCACAAACCCTTGAGTGGAGTGATCATCACAACACCCTGAGCTGGATCCCACAGTGTGTGTGTGTGTGTGTGTGTGTGTGTGTGTGTGTGTGTGTGTGTGTGTGTGTGTGTGTGTGTGTCCACCAGCCTGACTGAGTTACAGCAGTTCTGTGAGAAGGAACCAGCTAAGAGTCCAACAGAGTCACGAGAAACTTGTGGAAAACTACAACAAGAACTTCATTCAAGTTCAAGCAGCTCAAAGGCAACGACACCAAACACTGACAGTGTATTTAAACTTCTGATCCACTGAAAACCTGAAAACCTAATCTCCTTAACAAAACACAGGAAATGTAGAGAAACATGAGACGTGTGAACTTGTGGAATGTCGAGTTGAGGTGTTTAAAACCGGGAACATGTCTGGACATGCAAACAGAGTGCTTACATCAGTTACATGGCTTAACAAAATGCAAAAGGTGTGTGTGTGTGTGTGTGTGTGTGTGTGTGTGTGTGTGTGTGTGTGTTTTATTGGAGTTTATAGAAGTGATTGATGTAAAGTGCAGTCATTAAACTGTTTAAAAATTGACGCTGGAATTATCTGGTTATATACTCTATATGGAGGAGACAGCGAGAACCTTTACACACACACACACACACACTGCACGTGATATACTGTACACACTTGTTTCCTGCCCCAGTGAATTGTGGAAAATCCAGATGAATCATAGCTCCAAACTCTTCTGACAGAAATATTCGACTAAGATTTGTTGCTTACAAAAGTTACAGATAAACATTTAGAGAAACTTTTTATAGATTTATTTTTTCTATAAATAAAACAAGTTAATGTTCTTTTCAGTGAGTCGGATAATTCGACTCAGTTCATCAATGAGAGTTGACACTTTCAGCTTTAAACCACTCCTTACATTTTCTCAGTTTGTGATATTTAAAGCAGGGGTTGATGGTGATTATTGAGTGATGAGTGCTGAGCGATTGATCAGTAAGTAATAACCGATGAGGGATTGATGCATTGCGTTTTAAAAACTAAATCAAATTTAAATGTGTTAAATCAGAAAGACGAGAGAGGGAAGGGTCAATAAATACATCAACATTCCCTTCTTTCATGTTTCCACTCAAGTGTTTTAATTAAATTAAAGTGTTTTTAGTTTTAAACATGGCTCTTTAATGAAATTAAATTATTGGTATCAGGAGAGACTGATAAAATAAACCAATCAAAACTCCTTAAGAATTAAAATAAGGAGTTAAATTGTTCCATGTCTGAGCAGTGCGCTTATTTCTCTGAGTCTCAGGAAAAACTGAAGGTAATTAATGAAAAATAGATTTATTAGGTTTTCCTCGTGTTACCAGCCTGGTGTTTTTGTTTTTTGGGTTTCCTCTTTCTTCCCTCTGGGTCTATGTGGGTTTGTCACCCACTAATCGTTGTTGTGCCCCATGCCCTGTAGGTACACCGCTGGCGCAGTAGGAGGACCTGCTCAATGTCACCTGGGCCGGGGAGGGGCGTGAGCGTATTTAAGTGGCAGCTGGAGCTTCCCCTGCACCGTTCACTTACATCCGGCTCGCTTCCCTCGCTGAACCCGTCTGACGCCAGCGCTTGTCTTGTCTCTGCTACGTGCCTGTTTGTGATTGCTTTTTGATTGGCCTGAGTGCCCTATTTTTGTGTTTTGAGCCTTCTGAGGGGCTCTTTGCTTTTGCTTTCATCTTGAACCAGGAGCGTGGCTCCCCCTTTTGTGTATCCCCCTAGACTTTTGTTTATTAAATTATTCTGAATTGTTCTTTTTGCGTCCATGTCGCCTTCCTGTGTTACCATTTGTAACACCTCGTCTCACTATGAACTTTATTCATACAAGCCGTGATCATGTTGATCCTTCAGGATGTGTGCACAGGTAAACGAGTCAGAGGTTTCAGGTGAAAGTTATTATAAAGTCCAACCGTGAAGTAATAAAGGGTGAAAGAGCAAAGGATTTTACCAAAAGATGATGAGAAAGGTGGCTCTTGAACCTTTTGCTGCGATGGAGGGGAGCCGAGTTGACCGAGTTTGCAGTGATGATTTTGTGAAAGGTTAATAAATTGCTCTGATTTATTTCACTTGGAATCACAAATGACTTTTATTGTGATTTTCCATTATTTCATGATGTTTTGAAGTTCAGGAGATGCTTAAGTCCTCAGATGTGTTTTTGTTTACTGTTTGATCATGGTCACCATATTGTAAACTAACACATATGTTTTCACTTTATTTATCAGGATGTCCTAGCAATCTTTACAAGGATGATGATGTAGATTTGGCTCCTACACTGAACTAGAGAGAAGATAACTAGGGAGGCAAAATATCAGTACAGCAAGAAAATATCTGGACACTTCAGCAACACCAGAGATGCACAGTCTCTCTGGTGTGGCATTCAAACCCTCACAAACTACAAACCCCCACCACGGACCTGTGAGGGTGACATCACATTGCTAAACTGCCTAAATGACTTCTTTGGATGCTTTGAAACACAAAACAACACACAAACACAGAAGACCACTCCTCCCCCAGATGAGCAGGCTGTATGTCTGGCTCCAGCCAGCATGGAGAGGACCCTCCCCAGGATCAACCCACGTAAGGCAGCTGGACCAGACAACATACCTGGTCATGTTTTGAAGGACTGTGCCATGGAGCTTAAGGATGTCCTCGCTGACATCTTTAACATCTCCCTGAATCAAGCTGTTGTCCCCACGTGTTTCAAAGCTACAACCATAATACCAGTGCCAAAGAAGCCCCTCCCATCCAGCTATAATGACTATCGGCCCATAGCACTGACTTCCATCATCATGAAGTGCTTTGAGCGACTGGTCATGCAGAACATCAAGTCCATCCTCCCTCCCTCCTTCTCATTACCCATTCCAGTTTGCATATAGGTCAAGCAGGTCCATAGAGGACACTATCTCCGCTGCTCTACACCCAGCCCTCACTCACCTGGACTCAAAGAACACCTATGTGCGAATGCTGTTCTTGGATTACAGTTTGGCATTCAACACAATCATTCCCCAGCAGCTAATACAAAAACTTGGACATTTGGGACTCAACACCTCTCTTTGTAACTGGGTGCTGGACTTTCTTACAAGGAGGCCACAGAATGTTCGGGTCAGCAGTAACACCTCCAGGACCATCATGCTGAGCACAGGGGCTCCACAAGGGTGTGTGCTCAGCCCGCTGCTCTTCACCCTGCTGACCCATGACTATGTACCAATCTAAAGCACTAACCACATCATCAAGTTTGTGGATGACACGACTGTGGTGGGCCTCATCACTAACAACAATGAAGCCAAATACAGGAATGAGGTGAGCCAACTGGTCCAGTGGAGTAAAGACAACAATCTCTTCCTGAATATGGGGAAGACCAAAGAGATTGTGATCGACTTCAGAAGAGGTCACTCACAGCATCCCCCTCTGACCATTGATGGTGCTGCAGTGGAGAGGGTGAGCAGCACCAAATTCCTAGGGGTGCGCATTGCTGAGGACCTCTCCTGGTCCAACAACACCATATCACTGGCCAAAAAGGCTCAAACTCGCCTCTACTTCCTCCGCAAACTGAGGAGTGCATGAGTCCCACCCCCCATCATGTGCTCTTTCTACAGGGGCACCATGAGAGAGTCCTCACTGGTTGCATCACTGTGTGGTACGGAGGCTGCAGTGGAAGACTCTGCAACACATAGTGAACACAGCCAGCAAGATCATCAGTACCCCGCAGCCCTCCCTTACAGCCATCTATCACTCCCGTTTCACCCGCAGAACCATCAGCATCGTTGGTGACACCTCCCACCCTTCACACTCACTCTTCAGCCTCCTGCCCTCAGGGAAAAGGTATCGGAGCCTCCAGGCCCGCTCCACAAGATTACTAAATAGCTTCATCCACCAGGCTGTCAGGATACTGAACTCTGTCCACTACCTACCCCCTCCCCCTGGTCTGTAACACATTCATTCACACAAGAAACTCTCTCTAATTCATTTGCATATCACACTACAATCATTTGCATTACTGTTGTATCTGCTGCTATTGCTCATTTGCACTACTGCTCATATACACTTCATAAGCTACTCTTCCAAGCACCTTCTCTGTTAAAGATATTATACTGTATTGCACTACTGCTGTTTTGTACATTGTTTGTTTGATTTTAGAGTGTATTTTTACCAATATCTATATTTTATAAATATTTATATACATTGTTTTTCTTAATATAAATATATATTTTTTGAAAATCTGATTTTACAAGGAAGGTGAGAGAGAAATGGCATTTTGGTTCTCCTATATGTTCTGGATATATAGTGAATTGCCAATAAAAAATCTTTGAATCTTTGAATAATCGAGACAATCCATGTAAACACAAAAGCAGAGTTCATGAGTTAACAGCATGAAATTGCTTCCCCGGCCGTGCAGTTACAGAGCCGTGATAACTTCTCTGTCCTGTTTCACCAATCCCCAGGTCTTTAAAGGGGTTTCTGTGGATCTTTGTGAATGATTTATCTGGAAGAGAAGAGCAGGGAGGATTGAGCCTGGAGTGGCTGTGGTTTGTTTACACCCGATACGAAAACTTGTAGCATCCTAGCATTCATCACAAAGACAAATACAAAAAGCTCAAAAATTCCTACTTACCTGGGCATAAACAATACAGCATTTATCTTGTAGTGTCTTGATCCCCAGATCTTTAGCTCAGCCACATATAAAAATTCGTTCGCCTCAGTGCTTTTCCAGGTTTTCATCTGTGTGTCCATGTAGAACGATGTTTGCAGCACTAAGTAGTTTGAGATGTCAGGGAACCCAATGGATGGATAATTTTCCAACTCATAGGAAAAATCCTTCTCTGATAATGTGTAAGGATCTATTCCATTGCAAAAAACAAATTTCTGGAGGTATCTTGGCCTCTAAACTACAAAAATAGTTGGAGACAGTAGCTCCTTGCATAGGCAGCCAAATCAGTTTGCCTGAACACCATTTACTTCACTGGAAGTAAACTTGCAAGCAAAAGTCACATGACTGAATACAATGACTGAATACAAGTCGTTCAATCTTGAACTAGGTTTAATAATCTCAGAATTGGTGTTTTATATTCTTCTAATAGGAAATGCTAGATCGTTTCAATTATTTTCAAGATATTTTCACTTGCTAAGATATAATTTTTTGCAGTACAGATATGGTGCCAAATATTATCAGGAAATGAGAAAAAATACATAGGTTCCTACTACAGACCACCATCTGCAAGGAATGACTTCACTTTGCTAGAAACTACCCTCAACAAAATTAGACAAGAAACAAAATCTCCCTACATCATACTAGGTGATTTTAACATATCCATTATGGACTTGCCAAAGAAATTGATCAACCCACAGGGCCCCCTCCAGGAAGAAATCCTTGGGCTAGCAAACGACTTCAACTTAGAACAGCAAGTTAACTTCTCAACAAGAAGAGACAGCAATGGCACTGAAAACACACTAGATCTCTGCTTCACTACCCACCCAGCACATGTCCAGAATGTTTACTCATGCACACTAATAGCTGACCACTTTGTAGTCATGCTCAACATCGATACTATACTAGCCAAGCCTACCAAATCAACCAAATTGGTATACCAGTGGAAGAAGATGGAAGAAGCAGCCTTTAAGGAGGATCTCAAGACCCTCTCTGAAGACGTTGTTAGCAGTAAACCAGAAAAAAGAACTGTAAACCACAGCTGGTGTATCTTCTGAGACACCATCACCAAACTCCTACAAAACCACATTCCTCATATGAAGTCCACCAAGCCTCACCAACCACCATGGTTTACTCAGCACCTCAAGAAGCTATGCAGAAAGAAGGAATGGTATTACATCAAAGCCAAATGGAATGAAACTAATCCACTGTACTGGGAGAAGTTCAAGTTGATTCAGAAGGAAGTAAATAAAGAAATCTGAGGAGCAAGCAGAGAAAGCTACATTGTGTGTTTGTAGACCTGAAGAAGGCATATGATAGAGTGCTGAGAGATGAATTATCGTATCATATAAGAAAGTGTGGAGTGAATGAGAAGTATATTAGAGTGGTGCAAGACATGTATGAAAATAGTGAAACAGCAGTGAGGTGTGCAGTTGGAATGACTGAATGGTTGAGAATGGAAGTTGAGATCCTGTGAATCACAGCATATTTCTACACTACACAACTTAGTATCTAACCATCAGACCACTGACTTGACTTCAGCGAGGCATTTGATGTTGTCCCACACGGATGACGACTTCAGAAGTTGAGTTTCTATGGAATTAGAGGCAAGACCCTGGCATGGATCTGAGTGGCATGGTGGTGTAGTGATTAGCACTGTCATCTCATAGCAAGAAGGTTCTGGGTTTGAACCCCACGGCTGACAAGTGGCTTTCTGTGTGGAGTTTGCATCTTCTCCCCATGTTTCTGTGGGTTTCCTCCAGGTGCTCCAGTTTCCTGCACAGTTCAAAGACATGCAGATTAGGTAAAATACCCAGCCACTGGGGTTGTACAAGCTAATGCATAGTTAGTGCCAGTCCCAAGCCCAGATAGATTGAGGAGGGTTGCGTCAGGCAGGGCATCTGGTGTAAAACCTATGCCAAATCAAATATGCGTTGCAGATCCGCTGTAGCGACCTCTAACAGGAGCAGCCAAAAGAAAAAGAAGAAGAAGACCTTGGCAGGGATCCAGCCTTTCCTAGTTGGCTGTGTTCAGCAGGTTGTGGTTGCCTGTGTTAAGTGGAGTACCCCAAGGGACTGTACTAGGTCCACATCTATTCATCCTCTACATAAATGACATCTATCAAACTGTCACATCTAGTTTTACACTATTCACTGATGACTGCATAATCTACAGATCAATACACACCCCTGATGATGAAACTTCTTTTCAGATGGACTTAAACAACCTGGTCACATGATCATACAAATGAGGCATGAAGTACAGCACAGAAAAATGCAGTGATGAGAATCTCCAGAAAACAAAATCTAGGAAAAACATCCTACCAAGTGATTTAGTGTTCCCCTTGAAGAAGTGGAAGAAAGCAAATACCTTGAACTCATCTCATCATCTCTAGCCGCTTTATCCTTCTACAGGGTCGCAGGCAAGCTGGATCCTATCCCAGCTGACTACGGGCAAAAGGCGGGGTTCACCCTGGACAAGTCGCCAGGTCATCACAGGGCTGACACATAGACACAGACAACCATTCACACTCACATTCACACCTACAGTCAATTTAGAGTCACCAGTTAACCTAACCTGCATGTCTTTGGACTGTGGGGGAAACCGGAGCACCCGGAGGAAACCCACGCGGACATGGGGAGAACATGCAAACTCCACACAGAAAGGCCCTCGCCGGCCACGGGGCTCGAACCCGGACCTTCTTGCTGTGAGGCGACAGTGCTAACCACTACACCACCATGCCGCCTACCTTGAACTCATCCTCCAAAATGACCTTAAGTGGGACCAGCAGACAAACCAAGCTGCAACTAAAGCAAACAGAATGCTAAATTTCATTCAAAGGAATTTCCACTCCTGTTCGAGAATGGTGAAGGAAAACCTGTACAAAACCATAGTGCAACCCCATCTTGAATAGGAGAATGCAGCATGGATTCCTGGAACCAAGAAAAAACAAGGACACCCTTCAAAAAGTCAAGATAAGTTTATTTGTGTAGCGCTTGGAACAACAGAAATTGTCACAAAGCAGATTTACAAAAAATTAAAGACTTTAAACATGAGCTAATTTTATCCCTAATTTATTCCTAATGAGCAAAACTGTGATGACATTGGCAACAAAGAACTCCCTCGGACAACATGAGGAAGAAACCTCGAGAGGAACCAGACTTAAAAGGGAACCTATCCTCATCTGATAATAACAGATAGCGTGATTATAAATAATTTGCTTCTATAACTCTGTCCAATATAGTCACAGAGTATGACTGTGTAACCAGGAAACTCATTATAGTTTTAACATGAAGTCTGTTTTGTCGTAAGTTATAAACTCTTCATTGATGGATATTTGAGTGCAAAACTATTCATGAGAACTGCAGTCCTAAAGTTAACAAGTCAACTGTAGTCCTCAGCCATAAAAGCATTACTGTAAGAGTCCAGAGCATCTTGCAAGTGTGACTTTTGACTGTTCATATGGGGCCGTCCTCCACAGGAGCGATGTGATGAGACTCCAGCCAGACATAGGGCATCAGGATGGATCAGGCAGGTCCAAGGAGCAGAAGAGGTCAGCATCTTACTGGTGTCTCAGGACCAACATGTAACTCAGAGGGACAGATGGGGGGAGGGAAGAGAGAGAGAAAACAGGTTGTTAGGTATGCCCAATGACACGTAAAGAGTAAGAACAGTATACATTTTGCGCTGAGTGCAAGCAGGAACTCCAGCAAGACTAACTATGACAGCCTAACTAAAAAGGAGAGCCAGAAGGTAACACAGGCATGAGGGAGCCCTGGGACATAAAGCAGCAGCCACTACACTGTCAACAAACTTGAGTGAGCGAGTGAGAGTGGGGAGCAAAAGCATCCATACATCCCAGTTTACCAAAACACTCTATGCCTGAGGACTCCCCAGATCTACTCCTTTACCTAATAAAAACTATTAACAAAAGGCTTGACTAAACAGATATGTTTTCAGCCGAGACTTAAATGCTGAGACTGTGTCTGAATCCCGAACACTACTTGGAAGGCTGTTCCATAACTGTGGGGCTTTGTAAGAAAAGGCTCCACCCCCTGATGTAGCCTTCACTATATGAGGTACCATCAGATAGCCTGCACCTTTTGATCTAAGTAGGCGTGGTGGGTCATAAAGGACCAGAAGTTCGCTCAGGTACTGTGGTGCGAGACCATTCAGTGCTTTAAAGGCCAATAGTAGTATTTTATAATAATTACAAAATTTGATTGGGAGCCAATGTAGTGTGGATATGACAGGGGTGATGTGGTCATATTTTCTAGTTCTAGTACAGACTCTCGTTGCTGCATTCTGGACTAAATGGAGCTTGTTTATGCTCTTACTGGAACATCCAGACAGTAAGGTATTACAATAATCCAAACTAGAGGGAACAAAAGCATTAACTAGTTTTTCTGCATCATGTAGTGACATTAAATTTCTCATCTTAGCAATATTTCTGAGATAAAAGAAAGCTATCTGGGTAATGTTATTGATATGAGTTTCGCATGAAATACTGGTTTCAATAATCACCCCGAGGTCTTTTACTGCTGCATGTAAAGAAGTAGAAGGGCAATCCAGAGTTACTGTGGAATCAGAAAACTTACTTCTAGCTGCATGTGGTCCGAGTACAAGTACTTCTGTCTTGTCAAATTTAAGCAAAACAAAGTTCATAAGTGTCCAGTGTCTAATGTCCTTTACACATTTGTCAATTCTATTAAACTGGTATCTCTCATCTGGTTTTGTAGAAACATACAACTGTGTGTCATCAGCATAAGAGTGGAAGCTAATACCCTGCTTACGAACAATATCACCTAGAGGTAATCATGGCTTGGTTCACAAACAAAGATTTATAATAGGGGCTGTCCGCATCTCCTACAGGTGCGCTTGTGGCTAAAGAGTCCTATGCGAGATAAACAGGCACAACCACACAGGCTGCAGGATAGGGTCTCATCAGGAACGGGAGCTGTGGATTGCCTGGCTTTCCTCCTTGCTTGCTTGTCCTCAAGGCTGGTGCGACAGCTGTTCTCAAAGGATGCAACTGCATTGTGGACAGTACTTCTCCAGCAGTCTCGGCCAGTGGCTAGGGAGGACCAGTGAGTGGGGCTGATGCTGCAGTCCTGGAGGGAAGCCTTGAGTAAGTCTTTAAACTGCTTCTTGGGGGCTCCTATGTTTCTGTAACCTGATGATAGCTCACCATAAAGGACGATATTAGGCAGGCAGTGGTCCTCCATCCTGGTCACATGGCCTGCCCAACGAAGCCTGGACTTCAGAAGCATGGAGTTCAATGCTGGTGAGACCTGCATCCTGAAGGACTTCAATGTTGGTGACAAAGTCACTCCAATGGATGTTAAGGATGGAATGGAGGCAGTGCTGGTGAAAGCGCTCAAGGAGATATATATATATATATATTGCCGATAGGTGACCCACAACTCCGAGCCATACAGCAGTGTAGTCAGCACGGCAGCACAGTAGACACTAACTTTGGTGTTCTTCTTCAGGTCCTTGTTGTTCCAGACTCATTTGTAGAGCCGGCTCAAGGCACTGTTCGGTTTTTCCAGTCTGTTACCAATTTCTTTGTCGATCTTTGCGTCCGCAGAGATCATGCACCCAAGGTAGGTGAACTGCTGAACAGCTTTCAGCTCAGACTGGTTGATGGTAATGTGGGGTGGTTGGTACTGTTGATTTGGTGCAGGCTGATGGAGGACTTTGGTCTTTTTTAGGCTGATTTCTAAGCTGAAGAGTTGGGCGGCTTCTGCAAAGCAGGTCACTAAGCGTTGCATGGCTGACTCGGTATGGGCAACAAGAGCAGCAGCATCAGCAAACAGAAGTTCCTGAATTTGCTGCTCCATCATCTTGGTGTGAGCCTGTAGGCACCTCAGGTTAAACAGGCTGCCATCAGTGCGGTAGCGGATGTAGATGCCGTTGTCAGTGCCCAAATCATCCATGGCATGGCGCAACATCATGCTGAAGAAGATGGTGAACAGTGTTGGCACAAGTACACAGCCTTGCTTTATGGCATTCAGAATGGCGAAAGGTTCAGAAAACTCGGTGTTCAGTATGACTTACCCTTGCTGGTTCTCATGACGCTGGATAACCATGTTCAGGAACTTTGGAGAACAGCCAAGCTGTTCCAAGATCTGCCGAAGTCCCTGTCTGCTCACAGTGTCAAATGCTTTTGTCAGGTCTACGAATGTCACGTACAGGCCCTTGTTTTGTTCGCGACATTACTCTTGGAGCTGCCTGAGGACAAACACCATGTCAGTTGTGCCTCCGTTCATTCTGAAGCCACACTGGCTTTCTGGAAGGCGTTCTTCTGTGGCACAGGATACCAGTCTGTTGAGGAGGATTCTCGCAAAGAATTTACCTGCAATGGTGAGCAAGGTTATTCCCTTGAAGTTGGAGCAGTCAGATTTCACTCCCTTGTTCTTATACAGGTTAATGAAGACTGCATCATGGAAATCACTGGGGATTTCTCCTGCTTCCCAGCAACAGGTAAGGAATTCATAAAATTTGGAATGAAGAGCTGGACCACCATGCTTCCAGATCTCTGGGGGGATGCCATCAATTCCAGCTGCCGTCCCTGCTTTCAGCTGTTCAATGCTTTGATGGTTTCTTTCAGGGAGGGAGCAACATCAAGTTCTGCCTTGGTTGGCTGCTGAGGTATATGCTCCAACACTGAAACCTGGACATTACGGTTGATGCTGAAGAGGATCTTGAAGTGCTCAGACCAGTGGCTCAAAATGGAGGCTTTATCAGTGAAGAGCTCACTGCCATCCATGCTGCACAGTGGGCTTTGAACTTGGAAAGTTGGGCCATATATCGCCTTCAGGGCATCATAGAAACCCTTGTGGTCTCCTCTGTCAATGCACAGCTGAGTCCTCTTGGCAAGCTTGGACCACCACTGATTCTGGATCTCTCGAAGCTTGCACTGGAGATTGCTGCAGGCGAGGTGGAAGTCTGCTTTCTTCTTGGGACAGTCTGGCTGAGCAAGGTGGGCTTGATGGCCTGAATGCTTCTTTAACAGTAGCTCTTGGACTGCTTGATTGTTTTCATTAAACCAGTCCTGGGTTTTCCTGGAGGTATATCCCAGAACTTCTTTGGAAGCTTGCAGAATAGAGTACTTTAGGTGTTCCCAGCATCCTTCCAGGGAAGTGTCAAGGGAGTCATTCTCGCCTTCAAGCTTGGTTTGCAAACTTGACTGGAAGTCAGCTTTCACTTCAGCTGACTGGAGACTGGCGACCTTGATCTTCCTAGTGGGCATGCTTCTTCAGTTAAAACTTGAATTTGAGGTTCAGTTTGCAGCAGATGAGGAGATGGTCTGTTTGTCATTCAGCGCTAGGCATCATTCTGGTTTGCAAGATGTCTTGGAGGTCATGTTGACACACTACGACATAGTCAACGAGGTGCCAATGTTTTGAACAAGGATACATCCAGGTTGTATTGTGCCTGTCCTTCTGCTGGAAGATGGTGTTTGTGATAACAAGCTGCTGTTCTGCGCAGAATTCCAAAAGCAAATGTCCATTGTCATTGCAGTTGCCAACACCGTACTTGCCGAAAATTCCTTTCCAGGTTACCAAGTCATGGCCAACCCTTGCATTGAAGTCTCCAAGAATGATGACTTTATCATCTGCATGGACTTGCTGTAGAACACTATGCAAATCAGCATAAAATTTGTCTTTGTCTGCTGGGTCTGCTTGAAGAGTTGGGGCATATATGCTGATGTGTGATGTTGTGCTTGTGTTGAAGCGGAAGTCGCAGGGAGATGATGTGGTCTGAATGCCCTCTGGATAGATCTACGAATTTTGAAGCAATGGCATCTTTGATTATGTATCCTATGCCAGACAGGTGTCTTTCTGCTTTGGCTTTCCCTGACCAATAGAAGGTGTATCCAGTGCCATGTTCTTTCAGACTACCCTCTCTGGTGAAGCAGACTTCACTGACCGCAGCGATGTCGATGTCCAGCCTTTGGAGCTCGTGAGCTACTAGGGTAGAACAATGCTCTGGGCAATTGCTGTCGGTTGTGTCTTGCAAGGTTCTGATGTTCCAGCATGCAAGACGTTGAGTTGACGTTGAGTTGTTTCTCAATACTTGAGGTGAGTGAGGAACACTAATCTCATTTTTGCTGTTGCAGCTGCATTGAAGATGCTCGTTGACTGTGACAAGGCAACTGGGGTTGAAGGAGACAAGCTTTTGTTAAACCACCTTTTCTAGGTCCCTCCCCATGTGGGACAAGCAGTGCTGTCCTTAAAGAAGGCTGCTTGGTCGCACAGGGTGGTGCTGGATGAAGTAGTCATCTCCAGGTCGCCATCAAACGACCAATATCCTGAGCCGCCTGTATGCAGGATTGGGGATGTGGCTTCCAGTGACATCTTCCACCTGCCATTTTCACCCCTCCCCCATCACTACAGGACTTGAGTGTTAGATGAAGGTGACTTGGTGTTTCCCTTCATGCCTTGCACAATGGAGCTTTAAGGTGGAGTGCAGTGTGAGCAGAACAGGCCCCACCCTTTGTACCTGAGGTTCATCTGTCATGGTCTAGCGAGCTGGGATGGTGACAGCGACGTCCCAGATTGTAAGTTTTACATCAGAGTTTCCCTGTCCTAGGCAAGTTGCTGGGCTGGGCTGAAGAGGCCTGCCTCCCCTGCTATTTCAAACCATATCTGGTAGACCACAACCGTGGTCCACTACTGTGAATGACTTGGTCCTGTACACTTGCTAGAGGTAATATATATAAAGAAAAAGCAGTGGGCCTCAGACAGAACCTTGTGGAACACCAAACTTTACCTCAGTATGTCTAGAAAAATCACCATTTACATCAACGTACTGATAGAGGTCAGTTAAATAAGAGCTGAGCCAGGAGAGGGCCGTTCCCTTAACTCCCACAACATTTTCTAGTCTATCCAGGAGAATGGAATGATCAATGGTGTCAAAGGCTGCACTAAAGTTAAGCAATCCTTAACTTGCAAGTGACATCAAAGCAAAAAAGAAACCCAAATGTCAGCCATGTTGGTGGATATACAAATGCAAGATCAAGTGACATTCCATACAAAACATAGTCACACATGCGGAACTCTCTTTGTTTTTCCACTGCTTTAAGCATTCTTTTAGCTATACCATATCTTTGTACTGTATATTGGTTGTGGTCACAACAGTACTCGTGCCTGTGGCATGTTCCGATTTTTTAGAATTCCATCCATGATTCGGACAGAGGGCGAGGAAACTCTGAGGCTGAGTATGGAGAGGAGACAAGCACGGCTGAACAACATCGGCAGGGCTGATCTAACAGAGACTAAAACCAAAACAGCTCATGTTTGTAGTAATCATTTCATCTCAGGTGAGATTCAAAATTTCTCTCAATAATTTCATGGAAGAATTTTATTTTGTGTTGCTAGAATTTTGCTATAAAATGAGTGTTCTCTTGTTGTGGTTCACTCGGTCGTTGTTATAATTTTAACATGTGTATTACCATTTTGCTTCTAGGAGTGCCAGCAAAATTATATGATAGAAACAATCCAGACTGGGCACCCACTCAGAACATGGGCTATGTTTCATCCAAGGTCAGACTTGATTCTTTGGCAGCCAAACCAGATAGAACACGATATCTGGGTACTCGATGGTCAATAGAAGCATCTTATCTTCAGAAAAATCTGACTTTTTTAAATAATATGGGTCAAAACCACACATATCTAGCTTCTCTTTGTATTCAATCTTCACTCAACCATTCAAATCGTGGTAATACTGAGAAAATTCAGCATTGTTTACAGATACGCTTTCAGTGGCTGCCATCCTAGTTGCTTTGTATCTCCACCATCATGGTGGATGCTCATGACATAGCATATTTTGATCACGTGGTTGCAAGTCATCTATACAAGCAGGGAGACACAGCCCTGATCAGAAGACAACAGTAGGTTGATGCCGGGCAGCTAGGTTCATTAAGATAAGATAAGATAAGATAAGATAAGATAAGATAAGATAAGATAAGATAAGATAAGATAAGATAAGATAAGATAAGATAAGATAAGATAAGATAGCCTTTTATTATCCCACAAAGGGAAATTTACATTGTTAGAGCAGCAAAATATATATATATATATATATATATATATATATATATATATATATATATATATATATATGCAAAATATATAAAGAGAAAAATGTAAGGCAGTGAAGGAGTACATTTACATTTATTCATTTAGCAGACGCTTTTATCCAAAGTGACTTACAAAAAGAAAATTAACAATCAAGATACATAAAAGAAGTCTTAAAAGAAATATCACTAAAGGGAGCTTTAGAGTGTGAGTACAAAAGTGGAATCAAGTGCAAGATGAGTGCAGTAGAGAGGAGGGGATGTGTAAAGTCTAAGTGCAGGACAGGAGGTGTTCTCTGAAGAGCTGAGTCTTCAAGAGTTTCTTGAAGACAGACAGGGACGCCCCTGCTCTGGGAGCACTCGGTAGATCATTCCACCAGTGTGGGACAACACATGAAAAGAGTCTGGATTGTCTTGTGCACGGTGCTGGGACTGCCAAACAGCGTTCTTTTGATATCCAGAGTTGAGAAAGAGTAACCTTAGCCTTTATTAGAGCACTCAAGTAAATAGGTGCAGACCCAGTAAGCACTTTGGAGGCTAGCATTAGTGATTTGAATTTGATACGTGCAGCCAGGGGTAACCAATGTAATTCAATTAGCAGAGGGGTCACATGTGCCCTTTTGGGCTGATTGAAAACCAGGCGCGCCACTGCATTCTGGACCATCTGAAGTGGCTTCACTACACAGGCTGGGAGGCCTGTTAGAAGGGCATTGCAGGAGTTAAGTCAGGAGATGACCATTGTCTGCACCAGCAGTTGGGTGGCCTGTTGGGTTAAATATGGTCTAATCTTCTTTATATTAAATAATACAAAGCGGCAAGACCCGACTACAGAGGCAACATGATCTTTGAAGGTCAGCTGATCATCAATCATGACACCCAAGTTCCTTGCTACTTTAGTAGGAGCAAGAGCTAAGGAGTCAGTCTTGATACAGATGTTATGATGTATGGTTGGCTTAGCAGGGAAGACCAGTAGTTCAGTTTTTGAGAGGTTTAACTGGAGATGATGGTCTTTCATCCATGCAGATATATCAGAGAGACAATCTGAGATTCGCGCTGAGACCATATGGTCGTCAGGTGGGAATGAAAGATAGAGCTGGGTATCATCAGCATAGCAGTGATATGATAAGCCATGTGAGTGGAAGATCTGGCCCAATGAGGTGGTATATATGGCAAACAGGAGGGGCCCCAGCACTGATCCTTGGGGCACCCTGTGACAAAGAGGTGCGGTTCAGATCTGTGCCCTAACCAGGACACTTTGAATGACCTCTCTGTGAGATAGGATTCAATCCAGGAGTATGCTTTACCTGTGATGCCCATATTTGTGAGTATATTTAATAGGATTCTGTGATTAACTGTGTCAAATACTGCTGATAGGTCAAGCAGGATGAGTACCGAGGACTTCATAGCCGCCCTGGCTTCTTTTAGGGCTTCAGTCACAGACAACAAAGCTGTTTCAGTGGAGTGGCCACTTTTAAAACCAGATTGGTTGGAGTCAAGGAGGTTGTTTTGGAAAAGGAATTCTGTGACCTGTTTGAAAACTGCCCTTTCAATGGTCTTAGAAAGGAAAGAGAGGAGAGAGACCAGCCGATAGTTCTCCACTTGAATGGGAGCAAGAGAAGGTTTTTTGAGTAATGGTATTACCTGAGCCTGTTTAAATTCAGTAGGAAATATTCCTGATGTCAATGAAGCATTAATCACATGTGTGATTGCTGGTATAACAATGGGAGCTATGGATAGCAGGAGGTTGGTTGGGATAGGGTCCAATAGACATGTCGTAGGATGGCTACATGTAAGGAGTTTGGACACATCACTATCAGTAAGAGGAGTAAATGAAGAAAAAGATGCAATAGGACTTCTGCATATTGGGTTAGTGGGCGATTCAGTAAACTGGCTGCTGATGGTGGCCACTTTGTCAACAAAAAATGAAGCAAAAATATCTGCTGTCAGATTGGTAACGGGTGGTGGCGGTGGTGGGTTTAGTAGAGTTTTGAAGGTGGAGAATAGTTTCCTGGTGTCAGTGGCATTCTGAATTTTGTCAATGTAGAAAGCCTTTTTTGCAGCAGTGACGCTGGATGAAAAGGATGATAGCAGCAACTGGAATGTATTCAAGTCAGAAGGACCTTTTGTTTTGTGCCATTTTCTCTCGGCAGCTCTGAGGTTGATACACAGCGACCAGAGGGAATCATCGAGCCAAGGGTGAGACTGGGAGGATCGAGCAGGTCTGGTGGATAAGGGACACAGCCTATCCAGACAAGAGCTCAGTGTAGAGCACAAGGCCTCAGTGGCATCATTTACCTCTAATGAGGAAAATGTGCTAGACGGTGGAAGAGCAGATGCTACAAGAGAGGAAAAGTGGGTTAGAGACAGATTGCGTAGGTTGCGGCGAAAGGAAACCATCGGGGTTGGGGCAAAAAGGAAACCATAGGAGTAGTGCAAAAGTACTAAGTATACAAAAAGGATATATATAAAAGAAATAAACTACAAATTTAGAGATAAAAAATTAACAAATTTGCATAAATTAACAGGTTTGCAGATATACATACATACATAAGTGTATTACAAAGTTTGTATTGCACGTGTAAGTATTGCACAGGTAGTATTACCAGTATTACACAGGTAGTATTGCACAAGTAAGTCGGTATATTGCACAAGAGCCATTTTAACCATGTGTAGCTAGCAGTTCGCTGTAAAGTACTGATGCTGATAGTCAGTGCACACAGTACACTTTCAGAGGGGTTTCTATGGATGTAGAAGTGATCTGGACAGTATTGTTGATTATTGTGAGGAGTGACTGGTGTTGTGCTTGGTGAGGTGCCAGTTGTACAGTCTCACAGCAGTAGGGAGGAAGGGAGCTGCTGTATCTCTCCTTAACACACTGCAGATGGAGGAGCCAGTCACTGAAGGAGCTGCCCAGTGCTGCTACTGTCTTCTGCAGTGGATGGGAGGTTTTCGCCAATAAGGATGACAACTTCCTCCTCTCTCCCACTATGTCCACTGAGTCCAGTGCACAGCCCAGGACAGATCCTGCCTTCCTAATCAGTTTGTTAAATTTTTCCTCCCTGCTGGTGTGATACTGCTTCCCCAACAGACAACTCCATAGAATATGGCTGATGCCACCACAGAGTCATAAAAAGATTTCAGAAGTGAACCCTGAACTCCAAAGGCCCTGAGCCTCCTCAGCAGGTGGAGTCTGCTCTGGCCTTTCTTGTACAGGGTGTGTGTGTGTGTGATCAGTCCAGTCCAGTTCATTGTTCAGATTTAGTATTTAGGAGACCAAATGGAATTGAATTGAACAGAAATGGACAGATATGGATGAGTGGTGTGGACGTGTAAAGACTGCGTCTGTTCGAAAGACCAAACAATCTCTATCTTATCGACATTCGGCTCCCTGAACAGCACCGGCCTCGATCAAGGCCGTTGCTGGGATAACATTTCCCCCAGAAGGTCACTGCTGGGAGACACTCTTGCATTCTTCGCATTCCTTCCCCAATTTTCCACGGTCGCCATTCCGCGGTCGTCCAGTGTGACAAGCGGGTGTGTGACCAGCACCATTTGCATGGCTGCAGGAGCGGATGGCTGCTTGCTTGTGCTGGGTTACCTCTACCTCCTTCAGTCTCGCACACTGTGGTCTGTTTGTGAGATAGTCCATAGTCCACAAGGTAAGATGATGGTCCACGCCTGTGCTCTCCATCTTACTCCTCAGAAGAGTCGGCTGGATGGTGTTGAAGGCACTGGATAGATCAAACAACATGATTCTAACAGTGCTTCCTGCCTTTTCAAGATGAGAGAGAGATCTATGAAGCAGGTAGATGATTGCATCTTCCACCCCGATGCCTGGCTGGTAGGCAAACTGCAGGGGATCCATAGCTTTAGCTCTGAGATTACAATCCCAACTTAAGTGTGACTACGATGCTAGAAGACCTCAACTGGGACAGTATAGAAACAAGAAGACAGGTTCAAAGACTGGTTACCCTGTACAAAATGATGAGTAGCAAGATAGATGTTTCACCCTCCATGTACACCTAAAGCAAGCCACAGAGGAGCAGACATACCCATGATAAGCAGTTCTGCACCTTCCAGTGTTCATCAACACCTTTCAACCAGTCATTCTTCCCTCCCAGAAACTGTCCAGCTCTGGAACGGTCTACCCCAATCCATAATTGATATTAGAAACAGTACAGCATTCAAACTTTCCCTCCAGCAAAGTAACTGAATTTTATCACACTACCCAATCTCGCCTGCATCTGAACTTCTGGTTATCATCCCCAGTGGACCTTTTGGATGTAATGAACACAAGATACAAGTTAAAACAGTTAAAAAGAAAAGTTTTGAGTGAGAAAAAGAAGAGTTCAATTCTAGCTTTACTGACAGAGGGATACAGCGAGTATCAGGTTGCCTCCATCCTCAAAATTTCAAAGACAGCAGTTCATAAGAACAAGGTCAAGCAGCAGACATTGGGGACAACAAAGTTACAGACTGGAAGAGGGTGAAAATGATTCTCCACTGCCTGGGATGATCATCAACTCCTTCAAATGTCACTCAACAACCAGAGGATGTCATCAAGTGGCCTACAAAAAGAATGGCAAATGGCAGCTAGGGTTAAGTGCATGGAAAGGATGGCTCAAAACAGACTCCTCTGGGCAGAGTTGAAGTCATGTAAAGTTAGAAAAATGGCATTCATCAATGAGAAGCAAAGATGAACCAGGCTGAGGTTTACTAAAGACCATAAGGATTGAACTGTAGAGGACTAGATTAAGGTCATCTTCTCTGATGAGTCCAATTTTCAGCTTTTCCCATCACCTGGTTGTCTAATGGTTAAAAAGAGACTTGGAGAGGCCTACAAGCCACAGGGTCTCGCACCCATTGTGAAATTTGGTGGAGGATCAGTGATGATCTGGGGGTGGTTCAGCAAGGCTGGAATGGGGCAGATTTTTGTTTGTGAAGGACACATGAATCAAGCCATGTAGAAGGTTATTCTGGAAGAAAACTTGCTTCCTTTTGCTCTGATGATGTTCCCTAGCTCTGAGGATTGGGTTTTCCAGCAGGACAATGCTCCATACCACACAGCAAGGTCAATCAAGGTGTGGATGGAGAAGCACAAGATCAAGACCCTGCCATGGCCAGCCCAATCTCCAGACCTGAACCCAAGTGAAAACCTCTGGAATGTGATCAAGAGGAAAATGGATGGAAACAAGCCATCAAACAAAGCTGACCTAATTGAGTTTTTGTGCCAGGAGGGACATAAAGTCACCTAAGAGCATTGTGAAAGACTGCTGGAGAGCATGCCAAGACACATGAAAGCTGTGATTAAATCTCAGGGTTATTCCACCAAATATTGATTTCTGAACTCATCCTAAGGTCAAACATTAGTAATGTGTTGTTTAAAATTGAATATTATCTTGATTTCTGTGCATCATTCAAGGTCTGAAAACATCTTTTTTTTTTTTTTGTTATTTTGACCAGTTGTCATTTTCTGCAATTAAATGCTCTAAGTGACAATATTTTTCAGTGGAATTTGGGGGAATTCACACTGAAAAATATTATCACACACACAGTATTCTGCTCTGTGTGTAGAATTCTACTTTTGGTTTTTGTTTGTTTGTTTTTTCTTCATTATTCTCAGGATTATGTAAATTTCATCACTCGTGTTTATTCTTGATTATATTATTGACTGCATGTTCAACTGTTTTTATCTGTCTGTTTCTCTACTTAGTTTCTGATTTTTTTCCCACAGTCTGTATCAATGTTTTGGCAACAGAAATGGCAATATCTGTCATGCAAATGAAACAAACTTTGAATTTGTGTGTGTGTGTGTGTGTGTGTGTGTGTGTGTGTGTGTGTGAGAGAGAGAGAGAGAGAGAGAGAGAGAGAGAGAGAGAGAGAGATGTAACTAAACATAATTAAACCACCCACTACAGATGAATGACAGAAAGACAGGCAGACAGAAAGAAAGACAGACAGACAGACAGACAGACAGACAGACACAGCACGGCCCCTAACCACCAACTTGCTCCCTGCGTACTGTAGCACTGCTCTGGGCAGTGTAACATGAGTTACATGTCGGTCCTGGGATCGAGATGCTGAACCTCTTCTGCTCCTCGGACCTGCATGATCCATCCTGGTGCCCTGTGTCTGGTTGGAGTCTCATCACATCGCTCCTGTGGAGGACGGCTCCATGAGGACAGTTGAAAGTCACACCTGGACTCTTACAGTAATGCTTTTGTGGCTGAGGACTACAGTTGTCTTGCTAACTTTAGGACTGCAGTTGTCATGAACAGTTTTGCACTCAAGTTTCCATCAATGAAGAGTTTATCACATCAACGAAACTGACTTCATGTTAAAACTGTTAAATTTAATAGTCATGCTGTCTGTTGTTGCCCAAATGAGGATGGGTTCCCTTTTGAGTCTGGTTCCTCTCGAGGTTTCTTCCTCATGTCGTCTGAGGGAGTTTTTCCTTGCCACCGTCGCCACAGGCTTCATCATTGGGGATAGATTAGGGATAAAATTAGCTCATGTTTTAAGTCGTTCAAATTCTGTAAAGCTGCTTTGCGACAATGTTTATTGTTAAAAGCGCGATACAAATAAACTTGACTTGACTCTGGGTATGTGTGTGTGCTCATTGCTCACTTGTGTGTGCATGTGTGTGTTCACTGCTTCAGATGGGTTAAATGCAGAGGAGACATTTCATTGTGCTTATGTCTGTGCCTGAGTGTACGTGTGATAAATAAAAGCTTCTTGTCTCCTTGTTAGTTGCGGTTCACTAAAAGGTTCATTATCCAAAGTCTCATTCAGCAGAGTTCACTAGCGCCACCTAGAGCTTGGAGACTTGTACAGCATGTTTTAATTTCTACACCACAGCAGTGTTCTGACACTTTACAGGATTATTTGCAGGGACTTTACACAATGTTCCATTTTAAAATAACTATCTCAGAAGTTTTTTTTTTATGTGCCTTTTTGTTATTTGATATCAACTCTTATTTGCGCGCACACACACACACACACACACATAGCTCAGAAGCTACATTCAAGATTTTCTATTGATTGTGTGTGTGTGTGTGTGTGTGTGTGTTTCAAGCCTGTAATGCCTGACTGGGTTCATGCTGTGTTTCCTTTGTGTAGTCAGGTGATACGACTGCCACTGATTGGCTATGTGAATCTACAGCACTGGGCGTGTCACACCCACTCCAGATTAGATGCTCACAACCAGGCTCCAGGTAAGTGGTACAGTGCCTTACTGTGGTTATTTATCTACTATGCTATCACCCCACCAGCAGTATGGGCCAGCTGTCATGGATACATGCTCAGCGACAGTCTGGTGTCTGTCAAGCACACATTTTCAAGTCTGAGCTTTGGCTGAGCAACTCAAGGACACTCAGCATCCTGAAGCCCCTCCAGTCTGGTCTTGACTGTAAGTTTTGTGTTACTCAGTGACTGGGTTTGACCAAATAGCCAGCTCAAGGAAGAGTCCTGGTGATTCCAAACATCTTTCATTTCCCTATTTCACAATGAATTTACCACAGGTGGACTCCTGTCAGGTTCTAAAGGGACAGCTCAAGATAATCAAAGCAAACAGGATGCACCTGAGCTCAGTCTGGAGTGCCTTATCCAAGGGTCTGAATACTGTTTCTAAATGAGATATTTCAGTGAGCGGCACGATGGTGTAGTGGTTAGCGCTGTCGCCTCACATCAAGAAGGTCTGGGTTCGATCCCAGTGGCCGGCGAGGGCCTTTCTGTGCGGAGTTTGCATGTTCTCCCCGTGTCTGCGTGGGTTTCCTCTGGGTGCTCCGGTTTCCCCCACAGTCCAAAGACATGCAGGTTAGGTTAACTGGTGACTCTAAACTGAGCGTAGGTGTGAATGTGAGTGTGAATGGTTGTCTGTGTCTATGTGTCAGCCCTGTGATGACCTGGCAACTTGTCCAGGGTGAACCCCGCCTTTCGCCCGTAGTCAGCTGGGATAGGATCCAGCTCGCCTGCGACCCTGTAGAAGGATAAAGCGGCTACAGATAATGAGATGAGATATTTCAGTTATTGAGTACTAATAAATCTGCAAACATTTCCAAAAACTTTTCACTTTATCATTGTGGATATTTGTGTGTCTGTGTGTGTGTGTGTGTGTGTGTGTGTGTGTGTAATGTCCATAAAGATAAAAACACACTTTATCCTGGTCAGGGTGGTGGTGGGTCTGTCGTCGAACCCGATAACAGCACAGGCTGTGAGGCAGGTATACACTATTGATGGGACGGCATTCCACACATTCACACACTCCAGCAGAGGAACTGATTTAATTTTAGCGTTGAGATAAACATCCACTTTCATATATTTCAGTATACATGCAACCAGAACAGTCAACAAATTACGGTATTTTGAATTTAATAACAAAGCACAGATAGATATGATTAACAGATTGTGTAGTAACAAGTGAGCTGCGTGAAAGTAACATTAAAGATTGTAAAGTAAACATGAAAATTAAGATGATGGAAAGTACGTAATGTACAGAATCTGGTCTTTTCTCTACAGATGTAATATGGTGTAAATTATTTGCATGTTTCCATACTTTTGAACTGTAGTGCTGATTGGTAAAATGGTTATGAAGAAATCTGAAATAGTTGCACCTTTAATCTTATGCTATATCAAAATAAAATCTTACTTCCAAGTGAAATCTTCTAGATGATTTTTAAATGATTTCAGATGAAGTGGAAATGAGAAAAAGATGCGGTTCAGCACTAAGTCCACTTTACTGGCACTCTTGGCTAAACAGGGAATCACCCTGGGAATGTTCACATCATGACACCTAACAGGCATTTCAACTTCCAGTACAGATTGACTTTAATACTCTGAACTTTTTTAATGTTTCAAAAAACATTTAAAAATCAGAAATGCAGTGAAACGTAGCAGAACCTTTGGAAGTCTACGGGTTGATGTGGGTGCCGTTGCAGTAATTTGACATTTTTCGAGGAGTGAAATAGAGTTTGATGGGCTCGTCAGGAGCCAGAAGGCCGGTGGTGGACAGCTTCAAAGGAACCTGATTAGAAGATGAGAAAATTAAGAACAACATTTACCTAAACAGAGTGAACAAAAGTAAACAGTGGAAAGTGAGAGGCTTTAATAGCAATACTTAATGCTGTTTTAGGTTAGCATTAGCCAAGTTATCACCAGCATCACTGACGTTAGCATGGCATGGTTAGATAATTAGCAAAAGAAGATCCTGACCTTCGTTTCTTCAGAAAGACTGATGTCAAATCTCTGCAGTATCTCAACAATAGCCAGCTTCATGGCCACAAGGGCAAACCTCATCCCGATGCAGTTTCTTGGTCCTAAACCAAACGGCATGTACGCATACGGCTCAATGCTCTCCTTATTCTTCTGAGTGAACCTGGAACAATATGGAGCATCAATAAATAACATTAATTTCTCTTATTTTGCTGAGCACTCAGTCATAAGTGTTTAACAATCCTTGTGGAATAAATACTAAGGCACATTAGCAATGAAAACGAAACTAGCTAATGTAGCAAGGTTATTTACAAAACATAACTCGCTAGCTAAATTAACAAGCTAATGTACACATATTACTGGTATGTTGAAGGTTAAAATAAAAATTTAAGAAGTAAAAACATGCCTTGTTGCTTGGAAATTTATTTGAGGTAGAATAAATGAGTACAAATTTTTCAAAAAGAGGAATTAAGTGCAGTAAAACAGTACAATCACTCAAGCATTTAACATCGCTGGATGTCACCCTGAGAAGCTAATCCTGCTCAAATAGAGCTGAAGGTTACTCCTAAAGTGGTGGACCAGTGGAATCTTGTTTAAAAATGAATTAGAACGGATTAGTTTTCCATCATTGTTTATCACAGATTACTCCATACCTCTCAGGGTTGAAGGTTTCTGGATCAGTCCAATATTCAGGGTCCCTATGTAGGGCGTAAATGGGGGCCATGACGACAGTGTCCTTTGGGATGATAATGCCATTTATTTCAACAGTTTTCTTGCAGACTCTTTCCAGACGAAGAGCGATTGGGAACAACCTGAGCGACTCATTCAGAGCAGCATCCAGATAATCCATGTTCATCACAGAATCATAATCAATTTCAGCCTGAAACCCAAAAGACAGACACATATAAAGCCCAGCACTGTCTCTGTCTGCTTGTTAACCCAGTCTCTATATAGACCTGCTCTAAGTAGAGCCCTGTCTCAGTCTCGGTGTCGAACACAGTCTCAGTCTCAGGTGTCAGTCTCAGTCTTGGGTGTCAATCTCAGTCTCGGTTTTGGTGTCAATCCCTGTCTCAGTCTCGGTGTTGAACCCTGTCTCAATCTCAGTGTTGAGCCCTATCTCAGTCTTGCTCTCAATCTCAGTCTCTGTGTCGAACCCTGTCTCAGTCTCGGTGTCGAACCCTGTATCAGTCTCGGTGTCAGCCCCTTTCTCAATGTTGATCTCAGTCTCGGTGCTGAACCCTGTCTCAGTCTCGGTGTCGATCCCTGTCTCAGTCTGGGTGTCGAACACAGTCTCAGTCTCAGGTGTCAGTCTCAGTCTTGGGTGTCAATCTCAGTCTCGGTTTTGGTGTCAATCCCTGTCTCAGTCTCGGTGTTGAACCCTGTCTCAGTCTCAGTGTTGAACCCTGTCTCAGTCTCGGTGTCGATCCCTGTCTCAGTCTTGGTGTCGATCCCTGTCTCAGTCTTGGTGTTGAACCCTGTCTCAGTCTCGGTGTCGAACCCTGTCTCAGTCTCGGTGTCGAACCCTGTATCAGTCTCGGTGTCAGCCCCTTTCTCAATGTTGATCTCAGTCTCAGTGCTGAACCCTGTCTCAGTCTCGGTGTCGATCCCTGTCTCAGTCTTGGTGTTGATCCCTGTCTTGATCCCTGTCTCAGTCTTGGTGTCGATCCCTGTCTCAGTCTCGATCCCTGTCTTGATCCCTGTCTCAGTCTCGGTGTCGATCCCTGTCTCAGTCTCGGGGTCGATCCCTGTCTTGATCCTTGTCTCAGTCTCAGTGTCGATCCCTGTCTCAGTCTCGGTGTCGATCCCTGTCTCAGTCTCGGTGTCGATCCCTGTCTCAGTCTCGGGGTCGATCCCTGTCTCAGTCTCGGTGTCGATCCCTGTCTCAGTCTCGGTGTCGATCCCTGTCTCAGTCTCGGTGTCGATCCCTGTCTCAGTCTCGGTGTCGGTCCCTGTCTCAGTCTCGGGGTCGATCCCTGTCTCAGTCTCGGTGTTGAACCCTGTCTCAGTCTCGGTGTTGAACCCTGTCTCAGTCTCGGTGTTGATCCCTGTCTCAGTCTTGGTGTTGAACCCTGTCTCAGTCTTGGAGTTGAACCCTGTCTCAGTCTCGGTGTTGATCCCTGTCTCAGTCTCGGTGTTGAACCCTGTCTCAGTCTTGGTGTTGAACCCTGTCTCAGTCTCGGTGTTGAACCCTGTCTCAGTCTTGGTGTTGATCCCTGTCTCAGTCTTGGTGTTGAACCCTGTCTCAGTCTCGGTGTTGAACCCTGTCTCAATCTCAGTGTTGAACCCTGTCTCAGTCTCGGTGTCGATCCCTGTCTCAGTCTCGGTGTCGATCCCTGTCTCAGTCTCGGTGTCGATCCCTGTCTCAGTCTCGGTGTCGATCCCTGTCTCAGTCTCGGTGTCGGTCCCTGTCTCAGTCTCGGGGTCGATCCCTGTCTCAGTCTCGGTGTTGAACCCTGTCTCAGTCTCGGTGTTGATCCCTGTCTCAGTCTCGGTGTTGATCCCTGTCTCAGTCTTGGTGTTGAACCCTGTCTCAGTCTTGGTGTTGAACCCTGTCTCAGTCTCGGTGTTGATCCCTGTCTCAGTCTTGGTGTTGAACCCTGTCTCAGTCTCGGTGTTGAACCCTGTCTCAGTCTCGGTGTTGAACCCTGTCTCAGTCTCGGTGTTGATCCCTGTCTCAGTCTTGGTGTTGAACCCTGTCTCAGTCTCGGTGTTGAACCCTGTCTCAATCTCGGTGTTGAACCCTGTCTCAGTCTCGGTGTCGATCCCTGTCTCAGTCTCGGTGTCGATCCCTGTCTCAGTCTCGGTGTTGAACCCTGTCTCAGTCTTGGTGTTGAACCCTGTCTCAGTCTCGGTGTTGAACCCTGTCTCAGTCTCGGTGTTGATCCCTGTCTCAGTCTCGGTGTTGATCCCTGTCTCAGTCTCGGTGTCGATCCCTGTCTCAGTCTTGGTGTTGAACCTGCCTCAGTCTCGGTGTTGAACCCTGTCTCAGTCTCGGTGTTGAACCCTGTCTCAGTCTCGGTGTTGAACCCTGTCTCAGTCTCGGTGTTGATCCCTGTCTCAGTCTCGGTGTTGATCCCTGTCTCAGTCTCGGTGTCGATCCCTGTCTCAGTCTTGGTGTTGAACCTGCCTCAGTCTCGGTGTTGAACCCTGTCTCAGTCTCGGTGTTGAACCCTGTCTCAGTCTCGGTGTCGATCCCTGTCTCAGTCTTGGTGTTGAACCCTGTCTCAGTCTTGGTGTTGAACCCTGTCTCAGTCTTGGTGTTGAACCCTGTCTCAGTCTCGGTGTTGAACCCTGTCTCAGTCTTGGTGTTGAACCCTGTCTCAGTCTCGGTGTTGATCCCTGTCACAGTCTTGGTGTTGAACCCTGTCTCAGTCTCGGTGTTGAACCCTGTCTCAGTCTCGGTGTAAACTCCTGTCTTGGTATATACAGTTTGTCTGTTATTCTCACTTTGTGTAAGGATAACAATCATCTCATCCCATATCACATTTCCACAGGTGATATATAATTTTTATGTCAATTTTTTTAATATAACTAAATTTAAGTTAATCACCTTATTAGAAAACGTTTGATTGATTTCTTCCTGTAGTTTCTTCATTGTCTCTGGATTAGTGGCCAGATTGTAGAAGAGAAACGACAATGTGCTGCTACTCGTCTCATAACCAGCAAAGATGAAGAACATGGACTGGGACAGGATCTCATGATCAGTCAGACCTTCAGACATCACACACACACACACACACACACACACACACACACACACACACACACACACACACACACACACACGTGGATGTTCTGCCCTGATTTTAGATCTATAACCCTATTTGTTTGATCTGATTCAGAGTGTTGAGTATGATGTTCATTGATGCACAGGTTTCAAATCTATTATGATCTTTTAATGTTATTTCATTTAAATTGATATTAATGCTACATTTATATGGTTGCTTTATTTAATTTTTATTTGTACTTGCTGGCCATATGTTTAATTCCATGTTTTCTTTTATTTATAAAAGGTATTTCATCCATGCTGCATTCTGCACTTTCAAAAAATAAAATTGAATTGAAATTGAAAATTGAATTCTTTTCTACTTCCCCCTTCTCTGCTTTCATCTGATGTCAGACTACTTTTTTCAAGTCCATTCACTGTCACACATACTACTTAATCCTGGTTTTATCCAGCTTTATCTCTTCCGTATCTCTGTAATCCAAGCCAAACGCTACAGAATTAAATCAACCCAACCAAATAAAACCTCAGTGAGACACTCGAAACCAGTGCTGTTGTGTTTAATATTTTTTTTTGCCTTGTTTTGAACAACAGAACTGAAATATTATTTTCATGGGAACAAATGAAAAGTTTGGAAAGTAGAGAAGTGAAGAGACTTCCTGCACTGTCTACATCATTTAGATTTGTGGCTTTGCTGCATTATTACTAATTGGTATGAAACTGATAAAAACTCATCAATGGTTATCTTAATGACCTCAGTCATCTCAGCACAGAGCAGAAGAACAGAACGATGTGAGTTCGAGGGATTTTTACGAGAGGACATTACCTTTGTTTGTCTCTTTGCCGTTCAGATCGTCTTTTTCTGATTTCTGAGAATCGATCATCAGCTGCATGAAATCGACTCGCTTCTGCAGAAGGTCAGAGACAAAAACAGAACAATAAAACCTCGATAATATCTAAAGTGTGTTAAGGAGTTTATGGCTTTTTTAGCTGTACCTTATGATCTTTGGTCACATGCTGAGACTTGATCTTTTGCAGCGAGGCGTAAAAGAAATCAGTCACTGCAGTTGGGAAAAGGGCAAAATCCATTTTCTCCAAAAGTGGAATAAGAAACGGGAAAAGACCTGATAGAAAAATGATGAAATTATAAAATATCAGCTGGTGTAAATCCTTATTTGTCACAACAAGCAGAAACGCAGCATATTTACACAGAAATCTGAATTTTATGTGTCTGAAATGAAATTTTTTATAAGTTAATATTAATCTCAAATTAATTAATTACCTATGGCGAGGAACAGAGGGCTGAGGAAGTCAAACTTCAGCATTTTCTTGATGTTGGTTACGAATGGATCTTTGGGGTTGTTCAGTGAGTCGATATCGACACTAAACGCTGTGCTCGTCACCACATCCATACTGTAGGCTCCGAGAAACCTAAAATTTCCAAAAACACCATCAGATCAAATCACAGTGCAGAAATTTGTGAAATAAACATTTATTTTATGCTTTAATATTCCACAGACAGTGCACTGAGGGTCACAGAAGATTATTTATTTACTCTTTAATATCTGCTGATTCTCCTCGCTCCGATGTCTTCTGCAGATTTGCAACCAACGAATGAGAATGTGACTTCATGATTCCAAACATCTGAGGAACAAGAAATAACATCAAAGGTTAATATTATCATTAACATTAATTACGAAGAGAAAATGTATGTTTAATCATTAAAAAAATTAATTCTGGTGTAATCACACACATACACACACACCTCCTTCAGTCTGCCGCTGGTGAACGATGGAGAGAGAATACTCCTGATTCTCCTCCAGTCCTCATCCTCAGCGATGGACACGGCATCATACAGAGGACCATTTAGACGGAAATTCTGAGAGAAAAAAAACAAACAAACAGAAAAAAATTGACAATCACAGTTAAAGATTGAACAATTTTAGATCTGATGTTATTAGTTATATTTATAATCACTGTGATTTTGTGCTGCTAAAAAAAGACGCATTTGACAAAAGCATCTTTATGACCTTGTAATTGATCAATAAAGAAAATTAATGAATTAATTATTACTTTTATAGTAACACTTTTAAAAGGGTCAAGAATACAAAGGTAAATTAATTTATGCATCAGTGCAAAAAATTCAGGAGCTTGCTGTTTGTTTGAAATGGATTTTAAAGGGATTTGTGGAATACACTTTAATAAACAGAAGGATTAGGATTCGGCTTGTTGTAGGTGGACATGTCCCTCTCCCTGTCATTGACTCTCTCCCTCTCCCTGTCCCTGTCATTGACTCTCTCCCTCTCCCTGTTCTTGTCCCTCTCCCTCTCCTTGTCCCTCTCCCTGTCCCACTCCCTGTCCATCTCCCTCTCCCTGTCCCTCACCCTCTCCATGTCCATCTCCCTCTCCCTGTCGCTTTCCCTCTCCATCCCTGTCCCTCTCCCTGTCCTTCTCCATCTCCCTCTCCTTGTCTCTCTCCCTGTCCCTTTCCCTCTCCATCCCTGTCCCTCTCCCTGTCCTTTTCCATCTCCCTCTCCTTGTCTCTCTCCCTGTCCCTCTCCCAGTCCATCTCCCTGTCCCTCTCCACACCATCGCCTTTGAGTTAAACTTATTTGTTTTTTTCCAGATGTTACATTTTCTTTGTGTTTTTTTGTGATTGTGCTAATAGGAAACATGTCCAATCTTGTCCACCTGTCTGTCTCTCCATATGCCTATCTCTTTGTCTGTCTGTTTATCTGTGTGTCTCTCTTTCTTGCTATCTGTGGTCACTCTCTCTCTCTCTCTCTCTCTCTCTCTGTCTGTCTCACCTTCTCACTGTTAGTCTGTCCCTGTTTCTCTGTTTTGCTTTCTTGCTGTCTGTCTGTTTATATTTCTGTCTGTCTGTCTGTCTGTCTGTTAGTGTTAAGTGTAAGTGTGTGTATGTGTATGTATGTGTGATCTCACTCTGCGGTTGGTGAAGTTAGAGTAACACTCTTTAATCAGGATGGTTTTGATGATGTCTTTGTCCATGACACTGAGGACGGGCTGCCTCGCGTCGTATATACTGTAATTAACATGACAAACATCAGACTTCTGACATGACATCATATTGACTAGCTGCAGCGTTATGAAGACGTTACATGAATAACCTGGTCACTATGAGTCTAATTCACAGTTACAGTTAGTGACTTTAGAGTCAGTTAAACTAATATCACCTGAAAACAACAAAAACTACCATGAACATGTTTTTGCTAGCTTATGACCCACCAGCTAACAGAGTAAACAGTAATTAGCATTTAAAATGAGCACTCTAGCTCATATTTAGACAATTTAAGTCAGCAGTTTGTCTCCTAAAAAGTTCTGAGCAAACAGTGAACTTTATCAGAAGGTTGACAGCAGATTCAGGTTCATGTTCTGTTGCAGTGAAATTGTAGGAATGTTAACATCCATCTTCTCAGAAAAAAAAAAAAACACCCTAAAAATCTGACAGACTCAGTGCGTTTACATGCACATCCAAATCGAGCTGCTGTCGCTAATCGAGCTAAGGGTCCCAGCAGGGGTGCCAGAGAAATCCAATCCTACATGCACACAAGGGAATCGAACTATTGTGTGAGGTACATTGTGCACCTGAGCCACAGGTGGCGCTACACACCCCATCGTGTTGGTACACTTCCAGTTGTCGTCATGAAGAAGAGCTATTCAAGAGTGTAAACAAAGTTATCAGCAGTGTTGCCAGATACTGCTGATGTTTTCCAACCCAAAACATGTTCAAATCCGCCAAAATGCACTTAAAACTGCCCAATCTGGCAACACTGGCAGTTCCGTGTTCACAAGTTCCGTGCTCAAGCTGTTCGGCTTGCTCTAACAGACTGTATGGCTACAAACTGTCCTCCGCAGACCACTGTTTTGTAAGACAACTTATTTTGCACAATTGTATATTTTTTGCTTACAAATTTTTTTGGCTTACAATTTAACTTATGTCTTAATAAACACACAAAAATTAAATTTTGTTTTTGTTGACATTCTTCAGATGTCGGACATATATATGTGAGTCATTCTATAATTAGGGGTACATCTCAAGTCCATGTGCTGTATTTGTCAATTTCACTAACTATTAACTTCAGCCAATGATCTTTTGTACATTAGCACACATTTCTCTTTTATATAATACAAATAGTCAACAAATTACATCATTTTACTCTGCAAAAATGCATATATAATACTGGAATTTGGTGTTTTTATGCTGTCCGATTTTCCAAATGTCAGGTTTGGTCTTCATATTTACATTTTAAAAAAAGGTTTTTGTTTAAAATTTTTACAAATATGTATTCATGGTAATTATTATAATATGACAAAAGTGTTTAAAAGCCTAAAATGCTTTATATTATAAATTAAATGAAGAATTTTGTGTGCGTCTGAGAAACTTATGTCAACTGTGTTACCCACTGAACACCCCCCCCCCCCCCATAAATCGGCAAATGGTTTGGTCCTAAGTCATGTGACCAATATCATGTGATGTCATATCCTCTTTGGTGGGAAATTTGAAGACCGTGTGGTAAGTTTTGAGTTCACCTCTTCAATATTTTCATCAATACTGTCGTATAGTCCTAGAGAGGGTTAATTGTCTGTCAACTGTGTTGTCAACATATTCATATAAACCTGATTTAGAAATTGTATTTACAAAATATACAGCTAAAGATAATAAAAATATGAATTGATTAAGGTCTTGTAGTGAAAGCTCTGAGGTCTGCAGTTAGCACAACACTCTAAAAATGGCCGAAATGTCAACTGTGTTACCGTCAACTGTGTTACCCATCAGCTATGACACAGTTGAGGAGGAGTATGTTTTTGTCACTTAATCTTCATATTGACAGACAAACAAACAGAACGATTTAATATGTTCAATTTGTTAAATAAGCTACGTTTCTCTGAAATTGTGTCTAAATGCTGTTTTAACAGTTCACCTGAATTCATCAGCTTATTTGTAGTTAAATTTAAAACAATAAAAAGCTCTTTTTATCCTAAAAAGTGTCCTCTTGTTCTTCTGCCCTGTCAACTGTGTTATTCACGTCAATTGTGTTACATTGCCTGTCAACTGTGTTGCAAGTGTTTTTTGTGCTATAAATCTCTTGTGTGTTTGATGAACTGTAAAATAAAAGATTGGGGATTATCTCTGGATAGGGAAGTCTTGTATAAGGAGGGAGAACAACTCTAAATTCGACGTAACAAGGATTTATGTTGAAAAAAGTGTCATTCTGCATCACAGTGAACCATAAAATCCTATTTATGAAGCTCAAAATTCATATTTTCCATAACAGTTGTACAGATTAATTAAAAACATCTTGTTAATGGACTTAAGCACTTTCAAACAAATGTGTTTTCAAATGTGTAGTGTTTTTATATATGTTTAAGATGACAACATTTGTCCGTAACACGGTCGACAAAATAAACAATCAAATGTTCATTTTCATTAAAATATTTTAAAAGTAATTTAAGATTAAGCTTGGCAATTAATTTGTTTAGGAACTTGAGGGTATATACCATGGAAACATATAGGTTATTTATTGAAAAAGAATACTGATATTTTGAGATTTTGCTTTACATGAAATGTACCCCTAATTATAGAATGCCTCATATATACACACACACAAATACAATGACTTGTTTATGTACACAATTCACAGCTATGCAACAGCTGTACAGATATATTTGGTGATACAGTAAGTGAGCTCAATTTTAACAGTGCAAACAATGCCACAAAAAGAAAAGATTCATGCCGTTGTCATGCCGACCGAGGCTGTTGTGTTTCCCACTTGTGGTCTCGTCACTCGTCACTTCCGGAAGGGGCAGTGCTGAAGTAAGTTGCTCGACTACGTAGCTCGATAGGGTTTACATGCACTAAGTAGCTCGGCTACAATTGCATAATCTAGGTCGTGTAGTTCGATTACGAGAAATCAAGTTCGCTTCGATTTCAGCCGAGCTAAGGTGTTTCCATGGCATTTAGAACTTCGATTTCAGTCGAGCAACGGCAGAAATTTGATTTTCTCTATGTGCATGTAAACACACTGTTTGATGAACAACAGGAACCAGAATATATTCTTCTGATCTCAAAGTATTGCTATTATTGTTATCCATTCATCCATCATCTGTAGCCGCTTATCCTGTGCAGGATTGCGGGCGAGCTGGATCCTATCCCAGCTGACTACGGGCGAAAGGCGGGGTTCACCCTGGACAAGTCACCAGGTCATCACAGGGCTGACACATAGACACAGACAATCATTCACACTTACATTCACACCTACGCTCAATTTAGAGTCACCAGTTAACCTAACCTGCATGTCTTTGGACTGTGGGGGAAACCGGAGCACCCGGAGGAAACCCACGCGGACACGAGGAGAACACGCAAACTCCGCACAGAAAGGCCCTCGCCGGCCCCGGGGCTCGAACCCGGACCTTCTTGCTGTGAGGCGACAGTGCTAACCACTACACCACCGTGCCGCCCTATTATTATTATTATTATTATTATTATTAATCATCATCATCTAAAATGATCAAGACAAATGGTGTAACGCTGGTTCTTGTAGAACAGAGACCGCTGTGTGAGTGATGTTCTAAAACAATATTTGTATCCCACATACACTGATCAGCCGTAACATTAAAACCACCTGCCTAGTATTATGTAACTCTCCTTGTGCCACAAAACAGCTCTGACCCTCAAGGCCTGAACTCCACAAGACCTCTGAAGGTGTGCTGTGGGATCTGGGACCAAAATGTCAGCAGCAGAAACTTTAAGCCCTGTAAGTTGTGGGTGGAGCCTCCATGGATCCGACTTGTTTATCCAGCACATCCCACAGATGGTAGATCAGATTGAGATCTGGGGAATTTGGAGGCCAAGTCAACACCTTGAGCCATTTGTCAGGTTCCTGAACAATTTCTGCAGTGTAACAGGGAGCAGTATCCTGCTAAAAGAGTTCACTAACATTAGGGAATACTTCCCCAGACAAGTGGTGCGCATGCACACACACACACACACACACACACACACAGCCATCCACATGATGAAAAACGTAATTCATCAGACCAGGCCACCTTCTTCCATTACAGTCCAGTTCTGATGCTCACTTGCCCATTGTAGGACCTTTTAGCAGTGGACAGGGGGTCAGCATGGGCTCTCTGACTGATCTGCAGCTACACAGCTCCAGATGCAGCAAACTGCGATGCACTGTGTGTTCTGACTCCTTATTGTCGGAGCCAGCATGAACTTTTTCAGCAGTTTGTGCTCCAGTAGCTCTTCTGTGGGATTGGACCATATGGGCTTGCCTTTGTGCCCCATGTGAATCAATGAGCCTTCGACCCCCATGACCCTGTCACCGGTTCACCGGTTGTCCTTCCTGGGACCACTTTTGTTCGGCACTAACCACTGCATACCAGGAATGCCCCAAAGGATGGGCCATTTTGGAGATGTTCAGACCCAGTCATCTCACCATCACAATTTGTCAAAGTTGCTCAGATCCTTACACTCGCCCATTTTTTCTGCTTTCAACACATCAGCTTCAAGAACTGACTGTTCTCTTGCTGCCTAATAAACCCCACCCCTCGACAGGCACCACTGTAATGAGATAATCAATGTTATTCACTTCACCTGTCAGTGGGTTTAATGTTCTGGCTGATCGGTGTATGAAGAACATTGCTAACATGCTACAGAACCTTTTCAATATGTTGCTAAACGTTCTGATAACATTCTCTGTTAGCCAGGTAAACCAGAACCTGAACCCCAGGTACCTATTTTAGAGCACATGAATGCTTGTTTTCATGAATGTTATGGTCTGAGGAACTTTTGGTTACGAGAAGGTTTAATCTGTCAGGGTTTTTGTTCTGAAAACATTTTCACAACATTTATAAATATTTTTAATTGTACAAACTAACTTCTGTAATGTTAGCTTGGAACACTGTGGAAGTAGCACTATAAAAGCCTGGCCATTTTCTCTGAACATTGCAGGAATGTTATTTCCATACCATCAGGCCTGAACTTATTAGAACCTTTAAATATGTTACTGAATGTTTAGTTGGGGGCGGCACGGTGGTGTAGTGGTTAGCGCTGTCGCCTCACAGCAAGAAGGTCCTGGGTTCGAGCCCCGGGGCCAGCAAGGGCCTTTCTGTGTGGAGTTTGCATGTTCTCCCCGTGTCCGCGTGGGTTTCCTCCGGGTGCTCCGGTTTCCCCCACAGTCCAAAGACATGCAGGTTAGGTTAACTGGTGACTCTAAATTGACCGAAAGGTGTGAGTGTGAATGGTTGTCTGTGTCTATGTGTCAGCCCTGTGATGACCTGGCGACTTGTCCAGGGTGAACCCCGCCTTTCGCCTGTAGTCAGCTGGGATAGGCTCCAGCTTGCCTGCGACCCTGTAGAAGGATAAAGCGGCTAGAGATAATGAGATGAGATGTTTAGTTGGCATTTTCTGTTAGCTAAATCCACACTTTAACACACTCACCCCCAAATCTTGCCATATTTCTGAAAACACTCCATATCAAACAAATGGATTCCCTGAAACCCAGTGAAAATAAAGAAAAAATCAACACTTCCCACAGTGAATTTATAATGTAGTTTCTATAGGATAATGTTCATAATGTGATATAAACTCACCTTCCGATAGTGTAATAAGGTTCCGATAAACGGCAGCGGTTTCGGACCAGAAATTCCCAAAGGCTTAAAGAAACCATACGGCCAGTACCCGTACCTGAAAACAACACAACATCACCGGTTATGTGAAGAGGAAATTAAATGAAGAAAAAGGAAATTAAAAAGCAGGAAAGAGCAGTAAAATGCTTGTTTGTTTTTAATTAAAACACTGTGGTGTGTAAATTATGAACAGAAACATCAGATTTATTGGCAGTTGAAACATTTTATTGCTCTTTATTTGCTTCTCTATCTCCTTTACCTTACTTATAAACATCACTATGTGTCGTTTGGGGCGGCACGGTGGTGTAGTGATTAGCGCTGTCACTTCACAGCAAGAAGGTCCGGGTTCGAGCCCCGTGGCTGGCGAGGGCCTTTCTGTGCGGAGTTTGCATGTTCTCCCCATGTCCACATGGGTTTCCTCCGGGTGCTCCGGTTTCCCCCACAGTCCAAAGACATGCAGGTTAGGTTAACTGGTGACTCTAAATTGACCGTAGGTGTGAATGTGAGTGTGAATGGTTGTCTGTGTCTATGTGTCAGCCCTGCGATAACCTGACAACTTGTCCAGGGTGAACCCCGCCTCTCACCCATAGTCAGCTGGGATAGGCTCCAGCTCGCCAGTGACCCTGTAGAACAGGATAAGCAGCTACAGATAATGGATGGATGGATGGATGGATGGATGGATTGTTTGTCTGCTTGGTTTACAACTGCTCAGTTGTTTATCGAGGTTTTCATGGTGACGTGGTGGGTTGGTGTCTCCTCCCAGCAGGGGCATGTGGTCCCTGTCACTCCATCACAGGGTTAGGTGTGTACTCAGGTGTGTACTCGGCTGTGTTCCTGACCCCGCTGTGACAGTGGAGGGTGTGTTCGTTGGAGTTGGAGAACAAGTAAGTTGTGAAAATATATTTTCTGCTTTGTGGATGAACAAGGCAGTGGTTGTGTTTGTACCTGAAGAAACTCTTGTGAAGTGTTTGATTGAACAGGGAGTCTGGGTAAGTGGAAGTTACCAACAACGAGAATCCTGATCTATAAAGTTCCACCGTTCATCCCTAACACTGATACTGAGCCTGAGCTTTTCCACTTTGGAAAGTTTGTAAGCTCTGTGAAAGCTGTGGCTCTAAACTGTAAACCCTGCACTGTAAAGTTTAACCCTGTCGTGTCTTTCAGAAGGCAGGTGTTTCTGTTCCTGAACGAGTCGAATCTGGACGTTTCCTTCACAGTGTGGTATGAACTGTCACAAACCGTTTTTCTTTTTTCCCCTCATGTTATTTTGCTATATCTTAACTTGTTATTTTTATCACTCTTTATGTAATATATGTGATGAATCAAACTAAACTAAACTGAAGGAAGTCCCACATGCTTTATGTGAATACAGGAAGCTCGGAGTGTTTTGAATGTGAGAACGTTGGGAAAAACTGAGCCTCATGTATCAAACTGGATATGAACAGATTTATTAGTAAATCATTCAGAGGAGCATTGACACAAGAAATCTGGTACTGATGAAAACTGGGAGTCGGCTGTCCCAGGCACACAGCACTCATTTACAGCTGAACATTTAACATCTGCACAATTTTACTGTCAGACTGATGAATGAGCTCCAGTGTGAAATGGGAAACAAACAAGTCAAGGGTTTTTTTCTCAATTACACGTCAATAATTCTCATTCTCATTATCTGTAGCTGCTTTATCCTTCCACAGGGTCGCAGGCGAGCTGGATCCTATCCCAGCTGACTACGGGCGAAAGGCGGGGTACACCCTTGACAAGTCGCCAGGTCATCCCAGGGCTGACACATAGACAACCATTCACACTCACATTCACACCTACGCTCAATTTAGAGTCACCAGTTAACCTAACCTGCATGTCTTTGGACTGTGGGGGAAACCGGAGCACCCGGAGGAAACCCACGCGGACACGGGGAGAACATGCAAACTCCACACAGAAAGGCCCTCACCAGCCATGGGGCTCAAACCCGGACCTTCTTGCTGTGAGGTGACAGCGCTAACCACTACACCACCGTGCTGCCCCACATCAATCATTTCTGATAAAATTAAAAATCAGAAACATTTCTCACTATAAACCATTGTTTTATTCCAGTGAAGTTTGGTGCTCGTTTCCTGATGCTCGGTGTGTGTACAGTGTGTGTACAGTGTGTGTACCTGTTACGAAAAGCAAGATAAAATGAGATGATGTGAAATGGTACTTACAGCAGGATGAGGCTGATGAGGATCGCGATCAGAGCCCACGACTCAGCTGAAAAACTCCACCAGTTCACCATCCTGATGATTATTACTGTTACTGCTGGAGTCGGATCAGGAGGAAGATCAGAAATCTAGAGGTACTGCAGCCAGATGTTACTCTAGACAGAGAGTGTGTGTGAGAGAGTCTAAGAGGGAGAGCTGTAAGAGAACACATTTAAACCCCATGCAATAGTTAATGATTAAACACACCTTTATCTAACTCACCTCTGCACACAGTCTCTGGGTTGCGTCACGTTCACCTGTAAACACATCTTTCCTGCTGAGTTCATTTTACAACATTAATTTAGGTTTATTTCCCAACATTCTGAAGGAAAGTAAACCTGCCAAAATGCTTCCATTAAATGTAGTAGTAGTAGTAATAATAATAATAATAATAATATATAGTGAATGAATGAATGAAGGCTTTATTTCAAACATATCAAAGTAGTACAAAACAGAAGAGAAGAAAAACAAACACAAAAAACAAAAACAAAAGAACAAATAAAAACACTTAATTAAATTAAAAAACAATGGAAACAATATTAACTTAACATGTTTGAAAAGGAGTAGGAAGAAGCATTAGCTTATTTAATCCTACCCCCTTTCCAATTAATTAATAATACTATTTACTTCCTGTGTGTGTGTGTGTGTGTGTGTGTATGTATGTGTATATATATATATATATATATATATATATATATATATAATTATTTATTTATTTTTATTGTTATTATTATTTTTATTTACTATTTTTAAATCACATACTCCTAAACACAAGTAATTTAAACATATTTGCCTGTACCAACAAAATAGAAAATAAACAAAGTAAATAAAAACATGTGCAAAAGCCCTAGTGCTCGTCCCACCCTTCTTCCTCCCTGTCCCGAGTGAATACCATGTGTTTGTACCGCGGTTTGAATATACTGTACTCATGCTTAGACATTGCTTCAGCCCCCCCGACAGTCTGTTCCACAATTTCACTCCACATTCTGAGATGCAATGTGTTTTTAAGGTTGTGCGAGCAAAAAGATGTTTAAAGTTCATTTCCCCCCTCAAATTATATCCCCCTCTTTCTGAAAAAACAGTTTTTGAATGTTGACTGGAAGTAGGTTGTTTATTGTTCTATACATGATTTGTGCTGTTTGAAAATGAACCAGATCTGTGAGTTTTAGTATTTTTGATTTTAAGAATAAAGGATTAGTATGTTCTCTGTAACCAGTGTTATGAATTGTCCTTATGGCTCTTTTCTGCAGTATAATCAGTGGTTATAATGTACATTTATATTAAGTATTACCCCAAATCTCGACACAGTAATTTAAGTATGGTAATATTAGTGAGCTGTAAAGAAAGTGGAGTGATTTGTGGTCCAGAAAGTGTTTTGCCTTACTCAGTACTGAAATGCTCAGTGACAGTTTAGTTTGTACGTGTTTTATGTGGGATTTCCATGTTATTTTATCGTCCACAATTACACCAAGACATTTATTTTCATGTACCCTTACAATATCAACCCCATCTATCTGTATTAGTGGTTGAGTATTCCTTTTACAATTCCCAAATAACATGAATTTAGTTTTGTTAAGGTTTAAAGATAATTTGTTCCTGTCGAACCACTTCTTTAATTTAGACAGTTCTGCAGTGATCATCCCCAGAAGATCCTGTAAATTCCCCCCTGAATAAAAAACATTTGTGTCGTCTGCAAATAAAACTAATTTTAATAACTTAGAAACTTTGCAGATATCATTTATGTTGAGAATGAACAGTTTTGGACCCAATACTGACCCCTGAGGGACACCACAAACAACGTCCAAGCATGAGGAAGTGTAATCTCCCAACTTCACAAACTGTCTCCTGTCCCTTAAATAACTTTTCACCCAGTGCAAAACTATCCCCCTGATCCCATATCGTTCCAGTTTATTGATTAATATGTCATGATTGATTGTGTCGAAAGCTTTCTTGAGGTCGATGAATATTCCAATTGCGTACTGTTTGTGATCTGTAGCATTAGTGATTTCCTCAACTGATTCCATTAATGCCAGTGCTGTTGAACTGTTTGATCTAAATCCGTATCGACTGTCAGAGAGTAATTTATGCTTATCCAGGAATTTGTCTAATCTGTTGTTGAATATTTTTTCTAGAATTTTTGAGAATTGTGGTACTAAAGAAACAGGCCTGTAGTTTGTGTAGTGGTGTCTATCCCCAGTTTTATACAGCGGCACAACTTTAGCTATTTTCATTTTGTTTGGAAATTTGCTGGTTTGGAATGATAAGTTACAGATGAAAGTTAATGGTTTTGAAATTCCCTCAATGACCCTTTTCACAATTTTCATATCAATGTTATCACAATCAGTAGATGTTTACAGTTTTTTAAAATATCAATTATTTCTTTTTCTTCCACTGCTGTGAGAAACACTGAGCTTTGATTTCTATCTATAAGGTTATCATTCCAATCCTGCGATGACGATGGATCAGGGATTTTTTCTGCCAAGTTTGGTCCAACACTTACAAAAAAATGATTAAAACTATTAACTATATAATCTATATTGTCTTTCTTAATGTTGTTATCTACAAAGTACTGAGGGTAACATTGTCTAGAGCCATTTTTGATTCTATTATTTAATAAATCCCATATTCCTTTAATATTGTTTTTATTTTTATTTAATATTTCATGATAGTATTCCTTTCTGCTAGCTCTAATAATATTAGTTAACTTATTTATATATTTTTTTATATTTATTCTCTGCATCTAGTTTTCTGTTTTATGAATTCTCTATACAGCGTATTTTTCTTTTTACAGGCATTTTGTAATCCCTTGGTGATCCATGGTCGATCCGTGTATTTATGTTTCCTGCTATATTGTTTAATTGGACAATTTTTGTTATATAGTGATGCAAATATCCTCAGAAATGTTTCATATGCATTGTCAATATCATTATTCTTGTATATAGCGTCCCAGTTTTGCACTAGCAAGTCATTCTTAAATACATTCATGTTTTCCTCTGTCCTCAATCGTCTATATGTTGGTCTTGTATCTGGATGATTTCCTTTAAAATTGCCGTCATAAACTGTAAAAACTGGTAGGTGGTCACTGATGTCAATGATAAATAATCCGCTCATAGTATTGTTTTCAATGTCATTAGTGAATATGTTGTCGATTAATGTGGAACTGTATGATGTGATTCTGCTGGGTTTGGTGATTTTTGGATAAAGGCTCATACTATACATTGTATTAATGAATTCAGTCATTTTATGCTTCTTAGGATTTAAAAGGTCAATATTAAAATCACCACTGATGTAAATAACTTTCTGATTCATCCTCGAAAAAGATGCCTCGATCCAGTCCTTGAATAAGTCCATACTAGAACCTGGTGTTCTATATATACAGCTGATTATTACATTTTTGTTTTTTTTCTGTACAGATTTCAATAGTTATACATTCTAACAGATTGTCAATTGCAGTTGAAATATTTTCCAATATCCTATAATCTAAATTTTTGTCCACATATACAGCCACACCTCCTCTGCCTTTACTCTTCCTGTTTATATAGTTGAGTTCATATCCATCCATCTCAAAATCCATCCCCTTATCAGCGTTGATCCAAGTTTCTGATATTGCAATAATTTTGAACGGTTTTGTAAACTGACTTAAGTAGTCCTTAATGTTATTAAAGTTTACATACATGCTTCTGCTGTTGAAATGAATTATGGATAATTTGTTGTCAGTTCTAACGGTCTGATTGTACTGTTTGTTTGTATAATAATAGCAGTTGTCATTAATATTGAAAAAGAAGTTGTTGTCCGGATCTATATCATTTTCTATATCCAGTAAATTATAATCGAAATATTGAAAGGTTTTTAGCTCCATATTGTTATGATCAGGAATCCTTTGAGATGTGCCATCATTAACTCCAGATGCAGGTGAATGAGTTATTTCTGACGATGTCATGGTTGTGTGCTGTGAAATGAGTCATCATGCCATACAGTCCGGTTTATGGTGATTATTGGTTCCTGTCCAGATCCTCCATGGTCTTGATGACCACAACCTTGGCTTGCTCTGGCGTTCCGTTAAGCTTAATGAATATTTTACAATTATTGGTCCATGTGCTTTGAATCTTTCTGTCTTTTCAAGTTGGTGCCTTTCTTGCGATGTCAGAGTTTCGTTTTATAAGATGCTCATTTATGAAGACGTCTGTCCCTTTCAATTTCCTTCCCAGTTTCAGCAGTACAGTCTTGTATTTTCTGTTTATGAATCTCATGATTACGGCCGGTGTATTTCTGTCATTTCTCCGGGGCAAAGTATGGCATGCCTCCACGGTGTTTAAATTCACTTCAATGCCCTTTGAGCAGTGGCGGCTCCAGAGATTTTTCCTTAGGGTGGCAAAGGAGGGGCATAGGTTCCAGGAGGGGGGCATAGGTTGTCGATGCAGCAGTTTATGCAAATCGTAGAAATCATTTTTACTTACGCTCAAGAAAGGCTCACAATCAAGTCATCTTGTCAAATATGTATTGAGCTATTGTACCATCAAAGAAAATGGATTCAACCATCTAAACCATCTTTTCTGAAAGTATATTCCCAAGCAATGAATGGAACTATTCTGCCCTAGCGATGTATCAAAAAATAGACAGATAGCGAACGGTTTAGATTGTGGATCTTTACTGAAGACTTCAAACTTATACAGATGTGTTCATCCTCGATTTCCGTAAAACTAAAAGAAACAAATTAAGTATATCACTAAACTGAATAGCACACTGGGTGAAACCATTTCAAAATTCCGGGGATGGGGTGGGGTGTGAAATAACGTAAATAACGGTAGGTAGAGATGAGATGAGGGCTTAGTATGTCTGTAGATAGATAATTGAATTTCAAAAGTGTGTTTTAATAAATAATTCTTTTTAAAATAGGGGGGCAACTGGGGTGGCAAGACATATTTTTACAGTGGCAACTGCCACCTTTTGCCACCCCTTAAAACCGCACCTGCCTTTGAGTGGAGGAAAGCAGCCACCTGTTGCTCTGTCGCTCGGTCATCCTGCTCACCGGGCTCCACCCCATTGTCAGTGGTCACTGCCCAGGCAAATGACCGGGGTTTGATGTGGAGCCCAGTGATAATCACATCCTTGATCCTGGAGTACTGCTCCAGATCCGCCACTCTGTTCTCCAGTTCCGCCAGACACTGGTCTTTCTCAGTGTCCTGGATCCAGAGAGCCTTCACCTCCTCCACCAGCTCCAGGATGCCTTTCTGCTGCTGTTTAACAGCAGAAATCTCCTTAATCAAAAACTCGAGGGTCGTCTTGAGTTGCTCGCCCTCCTTTGCTGTCATTGCCCTCTTCGGCCGCATGCTGCTGCTAGGTAACGCTGCCCAACGCCGGGTCAGCTGTTTGCAGCTGTTTGCCTAGCCACCGGCTAGTTAGTTTGCAAACTAGCCAACTATCATGCAAGTCCAAGTTCCAAATCAGCATCGTAAACCAGGCACTGTCCACTGGCCGAAATCCAAAATCACTAGTCAAGAATCAGTAGTCAAATTAACTTAGAAATATAATCCGAAGCCGAGCAAAAACACACAAGTGAACGAGCACCACACACAGGAAACAGGAAATGCCGTTGTATAGTCAATAGTCAATTATTAAAATAAATAAATAAACAGACTTACTGTATTTAACAAAATTAAATAAAATATTTAATACATATTCTCACAATTTCAAAAATTATGTTTAAAGAATATGCTTAAAAATGTCATTGTTGAAGGAATATCTAAACATATAAATAAGCTTCATACACAAATACAAAAAAAAGAGATCTGAGAAGCTGAGGTCAACTCTTCATTATTTCATCTCATCTCATTATCTGTAGCCGCTTTATCCTTCTACAGGTTCGCAGGCAAGCTGGATCCTATCCCAGCTGACTACGGGCGAAAGGCGGGGTACACCCTGGACAAGTCGCCAGGTCATCACAGGGCTGACACACAGACACAGACAACCATTCACACTCACATTCACACCTACGCTCAATTTAGAGTCACCAGTTAACCTAACCTGCATGTCTTTGGACTGTGGGGGAAACCGGAGCACCCGGAGGAAACCCACGCGGACACGGGGAGAACATGCAAACTCCGCACAGAAAGGCCCTCGCTGGCCACGGGGCTCAAACCTGGACCTTCTTGCTGTGAGGCGACAGCGCTAACCACTACACTACCATGCCACCCACTCTTCATTATTTCATGAGAAAACATAATTATAAATAAAAGGAAGAAGTCGCTCCTCCTAGACCATCATAAAAAAGCCTGGCTGAAGTATGGAGGTGATCAGCAGCCTGTTGGAGGAGAGTTCTCTGATCAGAGGAAATAAAAGATCAGCGCTCTGTATGGAGGACAAACGGGTGAAGGTTTTAATCTGAAGAACATTGTCCCAGCTGTGAAGCATGGTGGTGGCAGCATCATGTTGTGGGGAGGTTTTACAGGAAAAGGGATGGCTGTATCTGTGAATATTCTCAGTCATCCAGGTCATAGTAACTATGGGTGGTAAAAGAGAGCAACTGGACTTGCTTGAAGATTCTTGAAGATGTTTCACCTCTCATCCGAAAGGCTTCTTCAGTTCTGTCTGACTGGTAGGGAGTATCAGGTATTTATCCTCTCATGGATAAAAAGCTCATCTAAGGTGTCGTTGAGTCATCCTGTTGGTGTGGGTCACTGGGGGCTGAACGTGAATGGCCTCGAGAGTCGTTAGGGTGATCAATGGATTGCCTGTTAAAGTGATCAATGGAATGCTGATTCTCTCTGTCCTCCTGTGAGCCACTGAAAACAGCTGGGTTTTGTTGTGCATTCAGTTGTCTGGGAAGTGTGCCAAGGACTGCATTGTAGGTGGCTGATAAATTATGTCTTAGACCCCCACCTCTGTTCAGTGATGGCCGTTCCAGGTTGACAAAAATGGCTTCTTTAACTCCTCGCTCATACCAACGATCCTCTCTGGCTAAAATGCGTACGTTGGAATCCTGAAATGAGTGTCCTTTGTTGTTAAGATGAAGGTAGACAGCAGAGTCCTGGCCTGAGGAACTTGCTCTCCTGTGTTGAGCCATACGCCTGTGAAGCGGTTGCTTGGTTTCCCCAATATACGAGTCCGTGCATTGCTCACTGCACTGAATTGCATACACCATGTTGTCCTGTTTGTGTCTGGGTATTCTGTCCTTAGGGTGGACCAATTTCTGCTTCAGGGTGTTACTGGGTCTGAAACGTACCGGAATGTTGTGTTTGTAGAAGATCCTCCTGAGTTTCTCAGATAGACCAGAAATGTAGGGAATGACAATGTTCTTGCGTTTGTTCCTGTTATCCTCCTTGTCCATTATGTTCCTTTTCCTGCTCTTGAAGAAAGACCAGTTGGGATACCCACAGTTCTGAAGTGCTTTCCTGATGTGATTCTGCTCCTTCTCTTTTCCCTCTACCATTGTAGGGATGTTCTGAGCCCTGTGTTGCAAGGTCCTAATGACCCCCAATTTGTGTTCCAGTGGGTGGTGAGAATCGAAGAGTAGGTACTGGTCCATGTGTGTGGGTTTCCGGTAGACCTCGATGCTAAGGCTTCTGTCTTGTCTAATGTGTACATCACAATCCAAGAAGGCTAGATTATTCCCACTTACATCCTCCCGAGTGAAATTGATGTTGATATCCACTGCATTGATGTGTTTAGAGAAGGCTTCCACTTCATGGGCTTTGATTTTAACCCAGGTGTCATCCACGTATCTGAACCAGTGGCTGGGAGCAACTCCTGAAAAAGTGGTCAAAGCTTTATGTTCCACTACCTCCATGTAAAGATTGGCCACAATAGGGGACACCGGTGAGCCCATGGCACATCCATGCTTCTGTCTGTAGAAACTTTCATTAAACTGGAAATGAGTGGTAGTCAGGCAGAGGTCAAGCAGGGTGCAAATCTGGTCCGTGGTGAGGTTCGTTCTATCCAGTAAGGTGTTGTCTTGAAGGAGTCGTTTTCTAACAGATTCAACTGCTTCTGTGGTGGGAATGCAGGTGAAAAGAGAAGTGACATCATAAGAAACCATAGTTTCATCTAAGTCTAGTTTGAGGTCTGCAACTTTAGTAGCAAAATCTTGGGAGTTTTTGACGTGATGTAGCGTATTCCCAACAAGAGGAGCCAGGATGGTGGCTAGGTGTTTGGCAATGTTATAGGTGACCGAGTTTATACTGCTGATGATAGGTCTGAGTGGAGCTCCTTCCTTGTGAATCTTGGGGAGTCCGTATATGAGAGGAACGGCTTCCCCGGGGTACAATCTGTAGTACAGAGATCGGTTGATGGCTTGGTCCTTTTCTAGTTGTTGCAGGCAGCTAACAACTTTCTTTTTGTAACAACTGGTGGGGTCCCGTCTTAAGGTTTCATAGGTGGTTGTGTCGCTGAGGAGACTGGTCATCTTTGAGTGGTAGTCCGCTGTGTTTAGCACCACTGTGCATCTCCCTTTGTCAGCAGGAAGGATGGTGATGTCCCGGTCTCTTTGAAGCAATGTAAGAGCCCTCCTTTCTTGGCTGGTGAGGTTGGAGGGGGGTGCTTTTGCACCAGACAGAGCAGCTGATACCTTCAGTCTAAGTTGTTCTGCCTCTGTGTTGGTCAGGTTGTTGTTTCTGATGGCTGACTCTGTGGCTGTGATGAGATCTACCACTGGTATCCGCTCTGGTGAAACTGCAAAGTTAAGTCCCTTGGATAAAACATCTTTCTCTGGTTGGGTGAGTACCCTGTCAGATAAGTTCTTAACCCATTTCTCTTCTATGTCCGGTTGTGTAGCCTGGTCAGATTTCTTCCTCCAAGTCAGCACTTCTGTCTTCCTGGAGGAGGTGGTTTTAGACAGCAATGTTTGGAATTTGCGTATCTGTCGTTCCTTGCCTTTGGTATGTTGTGAAATCTGTGCCTTCTCCGCGAAATCAGAGACTCGTTCCAAAACTTCACTGGGAAGAAGTACTGCCAACTCTTCAACCATCAGTTCAGTCTTGTTCTGGAGAGCATCGATGGTGAAATGTACTTGTCTCACTCTCTCGTTGAGAAGCTGCTTCTGGGCTTTCTGTAGGATTATTTCAGCTCTGTGTCCTTTGACTGTTGAATGCATGCGTAGGCTAGTGGGGATAATGTTGGATTGTCGGCATCTCAGGTTGTGGGGATAAACAACTTAGACTGAAGGTATCAGCTGCTCTGTCCGGTGCAAAAGCACCCCCCTCCAACCTCACCAGCCAAGAAAGGAGGGCTCTTACATTGCTTCAAAGAGACCGGGACATCACCATCCTTCCTGCTGACAAAGGGAGATGCACAGTGGTGCTAAACACAGCGGACTACCACTCAAAGATGACCAGTCTCCTCAGCGACACAACCACCTATGAAACCTTAAGACGGGACCCCACCAGTTGTTACAAAAAGAAAGTTGTTAGCTGCCTGCAACAACTAGAAAAGGACCAAGCCATCAACCGATCTCTGTACTACAGATTGTACCCCGGGGAAGCCGTTCCTCTCATATACGGACTCCCCAAGATTCACAAGGAAGGAGCTCCACTCAGACCTATCATCAGCAGTATAAACTCGGTCACCTATAACATTGCCAAACACCTAGCCACCATCCTGGCTCCTCTTGTTGGGAATACGCTACATCACGTCAAAAACTCCCAAGATTTTGCTACTAAAGTTGCAGACCTCAAACTAGACTTAGATGAAACTATGGTTTCTTATGATGTCACTTCTCTTTTCACCTGCATTCCCACCACAGAAGCAGTCGAATCTGTTAGAAAACGACTCCTTCAAGACAACACCTTACTGGATAGAACGAACCTCACCACGGACCAGATTTGCACCCTGCTTGACCTCTGCCTGACTACCACTCATTTCCAGTTTAATGAAAGTTTCTACAGACAGAAGCATGGATGTGCCATGGGCTCACTGGTGTCCCCTATTGTGGCCAATCTTTACATGGAGGTAGTGGAACATAAAGCTTTGACCACTTTTTCAGGAGTTGCTCCCAGCCACTGGTTCAGATACATGGATGACACCTGGGTTAAAATCAAAGCCCATGAAGTGGAAGCCTTCTCTAAACACATCAATGCAGTGGATATCAACATCAATTTCACTCGGGAGGACGTAAGTGGGAATAATCTAGCCTTCTTGGATTGTGATGTACACATTAGACAAGACAGAAGCCTTAGCATCGAGGTCTACCGGAAACCCACACACACGGACCAGTACCTACTCTTCGATTCTCACCACCCACTGGAACACAAATTGGGGGTCATTAGGACCTTGCAACACAGGGCTCAGAGCATCCCTACAACGGTAGAGGGAAAAGAGAAGGAGCAGAATCACATCAGGAAAGCACTTCAGAACTGTGGGTATCCCAACTGGTCTTTCTTCACGAGCAGGAAAAGGAACATAACAGACAAGGAGGATAACAGGAACAAACACAAGAACATTGTCATTCCCTACATTTCTGGTCTATCTGAGAAACTCAGGAGGATCTTCTACAAACACAACATTCCGGTACGTTTCAGACCCAGTAACACCCTGAAGCAGAAATTGGTCCACCCTAAGGACAGAATACCCAGACACAAACAGGACAACGTGGTGTATGCAATTCAGTGCAGTGAGCAATGCACGGACTTGTATATTGGGGAAACCAAGCAACCGCTTCACAGGCGTATGGCTCAACACAGGAGAGCCAGTTCCTCAGGCCAGGACTCTGCTGTCTACCTTCATCTTAACAACAAAGGACACTCATTTCAGGATTCCAACGTACGCATTTTAGCCAGAGAGGATCGTTGGTATGAGCGAGGAGTTAAAGAAGCCATTTTTGTCAACCTGGAACAGCCATCACTGAACAGAGGTGGGGGTCTTAGACATAATTTATCAGCCACCTACAATGCAGTCCTTGGCACACTTCCCAGACAACTGAATGCACAACAAAACCCAGCTGTTTTCAGTGGCTCACAGGAGGACAGAGAGAATCAGCATTCCATTGATCACCTTAACGGGCAATCCACTGATCACCCTAACGACTCTCGAGGCCATTCACGTTCAGCCCCCAGTGACCCACACCAACAGGATGACTCAACGACACCTTAGATGAGCTTTTCATCCATGAGAGGATAAATACCTGATACTCCCTACCAGTCAGACACAACTGAAGAAGCCTTTCGGATGAGAGGTGAAACATCTTCAAGAATCTTCAAGCAAGTCCAGTTGCTCTCTTTTACCACCCATAGGGATGGCTGTACTTCAGGAAAGAGATGGATTCATGAAGGAGGAGGTTTATCTATAAATACTGAAGCAACACGTCAAGAAATCAGGCAGAAAGTTAGACCTCGGTCACACCAGGTTCTTCCAGCAGAACAATGATCCTCCACAAACCCTTGAGTTGAGTGATCATCACAACACCCTGAGCTGGATCCCACAGTGTGTGTGTGTGTGTGTGTGTGTGTGTGTGTGTGTGTGTGTGTGTGTGTGTGTGTGTGTGTGTGTGTGTCCACGAGCCTGACTGAGTTACAGCAGTTCTGTGAGAAGGAACCAGCTAAGAGTCCAACAGAGTCACGAGAAACTTGTGGAAAACTACAACAAGAACTTCATTCAAGTTCAAGCAGCTCAAAGGCAACGACACCAAACACTGACAGTGTATTTAAACTTCTGATCCACTGAAAACCTGAAAACCTGATCTCCTTAACAAAACACAGGAAATGTAGAGAAACATGAGACGTGTGAACTTGTGGAATGTCGAGTTGAGGTGTTTAAAACCGGGAACATGTTTGGACATGCAAACAGAGTGCTTACATCAGTTACATGGCTTAACAAAATGCAAAAGGTGTGTGTGTGTGTGTGTGTGTGTGTGTGTGTGTGTGTGTGTGTGTGTGTGTTTTATTGGAGTTTATAGAAGTGACTGATGTAAAGTGCAGTCATTAAACTGTTTAAAAATTGACGCTGGAATTATCTGGTTATATACTCTATATGGAGGAGACAGCGAGAACCTTTACACACACACACACACACACACACACACACACACACTGCACGTGATATACTGTACACACTTGTTTCCTGCCCCAGTGAATTGTGGAAAATCCAGATGAATCATAGCTCCAAACTCTTCTGACAGAAATATTCGACTAAGATTTGTTGCTTACAAAAGTTACAGATAAACATTTAGAGAAACTTTTTATAGATTTATTTTTTCTATAAATAAAACAAGTTAATGTTCTTTTCAGTGAGTCGGATAATTCGACTCAGTTCATCAATGAGAGTTGACACTTTCAGCTTTAAACCACTCCTTACATTTTCTCAGTTTGTGATATTTAAAGCAGGGGTTGATGGTGATTATTGAGTGATGAGTGCTGAGCGATTGATCAGTAAGTAATAACCAATGAGGGATTGATGCATTGCGTTTTAAAAACTAAATCAAATTTAAATGTGTTAAATCAGAAAGACGAGAGAGGGAAGGGTCAATAAATACATCAACATTCCCTTCTTTCATGTTTCCACTCAAGTGTTTTAATTAAATTAAATTAAAGTGTTTTTAGTTTTAAACATGGCTCTTTAATGAAATTAAATTATTGGTATCAGGAGAGACTGATAAAATAAACCAATCAAAACTCCTTAAGAATTAAAATAAGGAGTTAAATTGTTCCATGTCTGAGCAGTGCGCTTATTTCTCTGAGTCTCAGGAAAAACTGAAGGTAATTAATGAAAAATAGATTTATTAGGTTTTCCTCGTCTCACTATGAACTTTATTCATACAAGCCGTGATCATGTTGATCCTTCAGGACGTGTGCACAGGTAAACGAGTCAGAGGTTTCAGGTGAAAGTTATTACAAAGTCCAACCGTATCAGTGTGTACAAACACAATACACACTTCATCAAGATATTTTCATGTGTGTAGTGCTCTCTCTCTCTCTCTCTCTCTCTCTCACACTCACACACAGTCATCGATTAAACTGCTCTCTTACACAACGTCCTGGAACTTCACTCAGTTCGAAAAAGGTTTATTGAACTGTCTGTCTGTCTGTCTCACTCATATATCAGGACTATTTTCCTAAAGATATTAATAACTAAATAATTATGATGTGAATTGTCTCAGTCTGAAGTGCTGCTCACTGTCGCCTCCACACTGTAATGTGAGCTGATATGCAAATAAAAGGGAAATATCCTGAACATCTTCTGACAGACAGGTGAAACTCAGGGATCATGCTGGGATCAAGCCAGGAATTTTATTCATTCCGAGTCTGGGGAAAATGATCTTAACCTAAAAAAACATTCATTAAACTGAAATAAAAGTAAAATAAGAGTTTACACAAAGTTATTTCACAGTTTTTCCTTAGTCGCTTTGGTGCATTTCTTGAAACAATGTGGGCAAACTGCAAACTCGGTGGATTACCTGCAAAAGTACGCCACTTACACAAAAAAATGTTTAGTTTATGTCTCAAAAGCAAATATTTATGCCAATGAAGCTGTCAGTGCCATCAGAATGTCAAGTCATCATGCGATTGTTTATGAACAAGCTCATCAGAATGTTTAATCGTGCTGTCAGTATCACAGTTTGCTTTGTATTTTCTAATGAAAACTGTGACAAGAATTTTGGTAAGACAGACTGAAAATGTCCAAGGCAGCACTTTTTTCTGCGTGGCATAACAATGTCAATACTACAGGGTTACACCTTACTGAGTGGGGGGATTGATTACAGGAGACTGGATATGATTCAAAAGTTTTTACTCTACTGTACTGTTTGTACTGCAATTTGTTGAAAGATGTTGCTATAAAAAAGTAAGACTTTTACAGCACTGCATTGCACAAAGGAAAAATTCAAAATAAATTTACAGTAGGGCGGCACGGTGGTGTAGTGGTTAGCACTGTCGCCTCACAGCAACAAGGTCCGGGTTCGAGCCCCGTGGCCGGCGAGGGCCTTTCTGTGCGGAGTTTGCATATTCTCCCCGTGTCCGCGTGGGTTTCCTCCAGCCGCTTTATCCTGTTCTATAGGGTCGCAGGCAAGCTGGAGCCTATCCCAGCTGACTAAGGGCGAAAGGCGGGGTACACCCTGGACAAGTCGCCAGGTCATCACAGGGCTGACACATAGACAACCATTCACACTCACATTCACACCTACGGTCAATTTAGAGTCACCAGTTAACCTAACCTGCATGTCTTTGGACTGTGGGGGAAACCGGAGCACCCGGAGGAAACCCACGCGGACACGGGGAGAACATGCAAACTCCGCACAGAAAGGCCCTCGCTGGCCACGGGGCTTGAACCCGGACCTTCTTGCTGTGAGGCGACAGCACTAACCGCTACACCACCGTGCCGCCCACAGCAGATATCTTTCCGTGGAAAATATCTTTTTGAATATCAGATCCACCCTCTGCAGAACTCCATAATCATCATCATCATAGTTTCCCACCTGGAGCATTTCCAGCCTTGAGGCACTTCTGAATGGATGGAGGTGGAAATCTGACATCCATCAGTCACAGGAGGGCTGCCTTTAGCAACAATTTCATGAATTTTTTTAATGTCAAAATTGAGAATATCCAACAAAAAATTCAAACTACTAATTTAAGGTCAGACAACGTAGGTGACCCTGTAGTTAACAATATAACTGTATCAAATCAGCAATTAAAATGTTTTACTCCCCTAAAATAAACTGAATTACTTTCATTAATCTCGGCATCAAAAGCCTCAACCTGTGTACTAGATCCCTTACCTACATGTCTATTCAAACAGATAATACCTGAAGTAATTGAACCACTTCTAAAAATAATAAATTATTCTCTTAGGATCGGCTATGTACCCAAATCCTTTAAACTAGCAGTTATCAAACCCCTGATTAAAAAACCTGACCTTGATCCCTGTCAGCTGTCCAATTATCGGCCAATATCAAACCTCCCCTTTATCTCCAAGATCCTTGAAAAAACTGTGGCACAGCAATTATGCTCATATTTACATAGGAATAACATCCATGAAATGTATCCGTCAGGATTTAGACCTCATCATAGCACAGAGACAGCTCTGGTTAAAGTAGTAAATGACCTACTGTTGGCGTCTGATCAGGGCTGTGTCTCGCTGCTTGTGTTGCTTGACCTTAGTGCAGTATTTGATACCATTGATCATTCCATTCTTCTGGATAGACTAGAAAATGTTGTGGGAGTTAAGGGAACGGCCCTCTTCTGGCTCAGGTTTTATTTAACTGATCGTTATTAGTATGTTGATGTAAATGGTGATATTTCTAGACATACTGAGGTAAAGTTTGGTGTTCCACAAGGTTCTGTCTTGGGTCCACTGCTTTTTTCTTTATATATGTTCCCTCTGGGTGATATTATTCATAAACATTGTATTAGTTTCCACTGTTATGCTGATGACACACAGTTGTATGTTTCTGCAAAACCTGATGAGAGACACCAGCTTAATAGAATTGAGGAATGTGTGAAGGACATTAGACACTGGATGCTTATTAATTTCCTTCTGCTTAACTCTGACAAGACTGAAATACTTGTACTCGGACCACATGCAGCTAGAAGTAAGTTTTCTGATTCCACAGTAACTCTGGATGGCCTTTCTGTTTCTTCACGTTCAGCAGTAAAAGACCTCGGAGTGATTATTGACCCCAGTCTTTGATTCGAAACTCACATTGATAACATTACCCGGATAGCTTTCTTTCATCTCAGAAATATTGCTAAGATAAGAAATTTAATGTTACTACATGATGCGGAAAAACTAGTTCATGCTTTCATTACCTCCAGGTTGGATTATTCTAATGCCTTACTGTCTGGATGTTTCAATAAGTGCATAAACAAGCTCCAGTTGGTACAAAATGCAGCAGCAAGAGTCCTTACTAGAACTAGAAAATATGACCCCATCACCCCTGTGTTATCCACACTGCATTGGCTCCCAATCAAATTTCATATTGATTATAAAATACTACTATTGACCTTTAAAACACTGAATGGTCTCGCACCACAGTACCTGAGTGAGCTTCTGGTCCTTTATGACCTGCCATGCCTACTTAGATCAAAAGGTGCAGGCTATCTGCTGGCAGCTCGTATAGTGAAGGCTACATCAGGGGGCAGAGCCTTTTCTTACAAAACCCCACAGTTATGGAACAGCCTTCCAAGTAGTGTTCGGGAATCAGACACAGTCTCAGTGTTTAAGTCTCGGCTGAAAACATATCTGTTTAGTCAAGCCTTGTGTTAATGGTGTTTATGAGGTAAAGGTGTAGATCTGGAGGGTCCTCAGACATAGAGTGTTTTGGTAAACTGGGATGTATGGATGCTGTCAGTCCCCCACTCACTTGCTCACTCGAGTTTGTTGACAGTGTAGTGGCTGCTGCTTTATGTCCCGGGGCTCCCTCATGCCTGTGTTACCTTCTGGCTCTCCCCTTTTAGTTATGCTGTCATAGTTAGTTGCTGGAGTCCCTGCTTGTACTCAGTGCAATATGTATACTGTTCCTACTTATTCCAGTGACATTGGGCATACCTAACAACCTGTGTTTTTTTTCTCTCCCCCCCCAAAAAAAAAATCTGTCCCTCTGAGTTACATGTTGGTCCTGGGATCGAGATGCTGACCTCTTCTGCTCCTCGGACCTGCCTGATCTATCCTGGTGCCCTGTGTCTGGTTGGAGTCTCATCGCATCACTCCTGTGGGGGGTGGCCCCATGTGGACAGTTGGGGGTCACGCCTGGAGGATGCTCTGGACTCTTGCAGTGGTGCTTTTGTGGCTGGGGACTGCAGTTGACTTGCTGACTTTGGGACTACGGTTGTTGTGGACAGTTTTGTGCTCGGGTTTCCGTCGGTGGGGGGTTTATAGCATCAATGAAGCTGACTTTATGTTAGGACTGTTAATGTTATAGTCATGTTGTCTGTTGTTGCCCAAATGAGGATGGGTTCCCTTTTGAGTCTGGTTCCTCTCGAGGTTTCTTCTTCGTGTCGTCTGAGGGAGTTTTTCCTTCCCACGGTCGCCACAGGCTTGCTCATTGGGGATAGATTAGGGATAAAATTAGCTCATATTTTAAGTCGTCCAAATTCTGTAAAGCTGCTTTACAGCAATGTTTATTGTTAAAAGCACTATACAAATAAACTTGACTTTTCCATCTTGGCTATTCTTGCCTGTTGGGCGTCAACTTGTAGTAGCTTTTCAACATTTGTCCATACTCTCCTAGACATTCTTACATCAAAGAGTGCCTGTTTTTGCAGGGCATCATTGTCAAGTCGGCAGATATGGCCAATATACTTCAAATGTTGGCGGTAGCAGAACTTGCGGATAGGTAGTGTGCTGGTGAGCTCCCGCAGGCATTGTTTTGAGATTGTTAACTCTTCAATCTATCTCTCCTTCAAGCTGGACATCACTCTGTTCTTTTCTGCTTGGGGCGTTTTTACGCTGCTATCCACCTTTCACCATTTTCCTTAAGAAACCATGCCACAAAGTCTCAATCTTATCCAGTTCCTTCTCCATTAGAGGCCATGCTTGGACACTACAGTATATAGCAGGTGAGACCACACACATCTGTGATCAGAAATGCCACTCTTGTAGATAACTGTATACTATGGTCTGTCAACACGTGTTTAAGCTCATTCCATTTCTGGAAGGCGGCTCCAATCCTGGCATCCAGGAAACGAGAGGCATCTATTTCATAATTTGTAATGGTGTAGCCAAGGTATTTGAAACGTCGCACATTCTTTATTTTATTGTTACCGACAGTTATCAGGCATTCCTGGTTCTTGACTTCATCGTCGACATTGAAGGCCATTGTCTTAGTTTTGCTGTATGACATCTGCAACCCAAACTGTGTGAACATTTGGTCATAAATTTCAAGGATGCTCTTCAGTTCCTGGACAGTTAGCAAAAATGACCTCATCATATGCGTCCAGGAGTTCAGTGACATGAGTGACACCAGCTGATGGGGCCTTCTTACAATATTCCCTCGGTGACTCTTCATTAGGTATGTAGTACTCTACTATAAGGCCTGCTTTTGGATGTTTCTTCAGTATTTCATTGCATGCAATTCATACCACAAAATCCATGTATATATTGAAAACGAGAGGCGACTCCAAGGCTCCTTGATGGCACCCTGTCAGCATCTCAAAGAATTGTGTGCTCCCTTTAATACAGGCCTTCGTGCCGGTGTATAATGCACATAATATGGATACCAGGTGGGGGCACTTGAGTCAGACTTCTAAGCACTTGAATAGAGCATCTCTCGGAATCCAGTCGTAAGCAGCTTTTAGGTCAACAAAGGCTACATAAATCGGGGTTTTGGTTTTGGACTTCCCTGCATTCTCAATCAACTGGCGTAGAATATATATATATATATATATATATATATATATATATATATATATATATATATATATAGGATATACAGTGGAAACGCTCACTGATTATGACGCAGGAGATCGGGGTTTGAATCCCGGTCGGGGCAAAACATCATCCAGTAAGGGTTCTTAGGCAAAAACCCCTCATGATATATCAGCCTACCTCAGGAATGAGTGAAGACATAACTGATAGAGTCATACCGGCTCAGACGTCGCCCGGGTCAACAAGGTCTGCGTCAGTTGCTAGGGAACCAGGGCAAACTGATGAGAAATGGGCTACTGGAACAAGACATCGATGGACGAGGACAGAAAATACGGATTTGCTGGAATGCTACTATACAAGCAATCCCAGAGAGAGGGGATACATGCAGCGAATGTGGGACCATTGGATACTTCGAAACCCACAATCAAGGCTAACAAAGAAACAGCTATTAGCCCAGTGTTCCAACATCCGTAATCGAAATCTAATATCACAACTAGAGATTAATGAAATACAACAACAAGGAAGATCGTGACCCAACTGGAAAACTGGAGCCCCCGATGAATACCGAAGCTGAGTTGCCAAGTACCTTCAGAAGATCTACTAGTAGATGTGAATGCTGCTCTGAAGACAATCTCCAAAGAACCATCACTGAGACCAACAAGCTGATACACAGTACAGCAACAGTAATCATGGAGATGCTTGGACACAAGGTGGGCTCGGGACATAACAAACAGTATCCACCATGGAAGAGGCCAAGATAAAGGCAGCACGGAGAGAAGTTAGCTAGCTGAACTACAGAAAGGGAACATGGTGAATAAAGGGGCACCCAGGAAGTACAACTCACTCTCCATACCAGAGGCACTCGAAACTGCCAAACAGCTCTGGCCACCCGGTTGAAGAGATACACCAAGGAGGGAGAGGCCAGGAGAATAAACAAGCTGTTTTCCACTGAACCAGCCAAGGTGTACTCTCAGTGACAGGGAAACAACAACCGGTCAGACCCACCAAGAGCTGAGGTGGAAAAATACTGGAAAGACATATGGGAAAGAAAGGCATCACACAACACCGATGCCCAATGGTTAGTGGACCTAAGAGCTGACCTAAGACCTAAGAGCCTCCCAGAACAAGAACCAGTAACCATCTCAATGGCAGACGTCCAAGAAAGAGTGTCAAAGATGAAGAGCTGGACAGCACCAGGCCCCGATATGATCCATATGTACTGGCTGAAGAAGCTAACTGCACTCCATGAACGCCTAGCAGCACAGATGAACCAGCTGCTGAGGGATGGAACCCACCCAGAATGGCTAACCCAAGGCAGGACAGTCCTAATCATGAAGGACCCCCAGAAGGGACCCATCCCATCCAACTACCGGCCAATTACCTGTCTCTGCACAACATGGAAGGCCCTGTCAGGCAAAAATGAGTAAGCATGTGGCTCAATACATGAGCGAGGCACAGAAAGGAATTGGCAGTAACACCAGAGGAGCCAAGCACCAGCTACTGGTCGATAGAACAGTCGCCCGAGACTGTAAGAAGAGACAGACCAACCTGTGCACTGCCTGGATTGAGTACAAGAAAGCCTACGACTCAATGCCACACACATGGATACTGGAATGTCTGGAACTGTATAAGATCAACAGGAACCTAAGGACCTTCATCCAGAACTCAATGGAAATGTGGAAGACAACCCTAGAGGCCAACTCAAAACCCATTGCCCAAGTCAACATCAAGTGCGGCATATACCAAGGAGATGCGCTATCACCACTGCTGTTCTGCATAGGCCTGAACCCCCTCAGTCAGATCATCACGAAGAGCGGCTATGGGTACCGATTCCGTAGTGGGGCAACAATCAGCCACCTGCTCTACATGGATGACATCAAGCTGTATGCCAGGAACGAGCGAGAAATAGACTCGCTGATCCACACCACCCGGATCTACAGCGATGACATAGGGATGTCATTCGGATTGGACAAGTGTGGCCGGATGGTCTCAAAGAGAGGCAAGATCATCCGGACTGAGGGGATTGACCTACCAGAGGGCAACATAGGTGATATCCAAGACAGCTACAAGTACCTTGGCATTCCACAGGCTAATGGAAACCATGAAGAGGCCACAAGGAAGTCAACCACAGCCAAATACCTCCAGAGAGTAAGGCAGGTCCTGAAAAGTCAGCTGAATGGTAAGAACAAGGTCCGAGCCATCAACATGTATGCACTACCAGTCATCAGATACCCCGCTGGTATCATAAACTGGCCAAAGGAGGAGATAGAAGCCACAGATATCAAGACTAGAAAGCTCCTCACCATGCATGGAGGGTTCCACCCCAAGTCCAGCACCCTGAGACTATACACTAAGCGGAAAGAGGGAGGCCGAGGGCTAGTGAGCGTCAAGACCACGGTCCAGGATGAAACATCGAAAATCCGAGAATACATCAGAAAGATGGCCCCAAAGGATGAACTGCTAAGTGAATGTCTCAGGCAGCAGAACCCTGATGAGAGTGCAGAGGAGGAGGAACAGACAACCTGGAGAGACAAACCCCTACATGGCATGTACCACCGTCAGATAGAGGAAGTGGCTGATATCAAGAAATCCTACCAGTGGCTGGATAATGCAGGACTGACAGACAGCACAGAGGCACTAATCATGGCAGCACAAGAACAGGCCATAAGCACAAGAGCCATAGAGGCCAGGATCTACCAGAGTAGATCAGACCCAAGATGCAGACTGTGCAAAGAAGTCCCTGAAACAGTCCAGCACATAGTAGCAGGGTGTAAGATGCTAGCTGGATCAGCATACATGGAGAGGCACAACCAAGTGGCTGGGATAGTGTACAGGAACATCTGCAACCAGTATGAAATAGAAGTACCCGAGTCCCAATGGGCCATACCACAGAAGGTGGCTGAGAACAACAGGGCCAAGGTTCTGTGGGACTTCAGCTTCCAGACTGACAAACAGATCCTGGCTAACCAACCGGACATAGTGGTGGTGGACAAAGAGCAGAAGAGGGTGGTGGTGATAGATGTGGTGATCCCAGCTGACGCCAACATCAAGAAGAAGGAACATGAGAAACTTGAGAAGTATCAAGGGTTGAAAGAGCAGCTGGAACGGATGTGGAAGGTCAAGGGTTGCGTGGTCCCCGTGGTAGTGGGGGCACTTGGGGCAGTAACCCCCAAACTGGGAGAGTGGCTCCAGCAAATCCCAGGAACAACATCTGAAGCCTCAGTCCAGAAGAGTGCAGTACTAGGAACATCGAAGATACTGCGCAGAACCCTCAAACTCCCAGGCCTCTGGTAGAGGACCCGAGCTTGAGGATGACATGGATACCCCCCCCCCCCCCCCCCCCCGCCGGGGGTGAGAAGGAGATTATATATAAGAATCACTTTTATTGCCAGGTATGTGGACACACACGAGGAATTTGACTCCAGTTTCACTTAGCTCTCATAGTACAAAACAGATAAAAAGCATATACACAAAACAAACAAACAGAAAGAAAAAAAAATGGTGCAATAGGTGCATAGTGCAAAGTAATCCAAGTAAGTCAAGTATGGAATAGATAAATATAAAGTATACAGTGTGCACAGAATTACGGTATGAGTGTGCAGATATTTTACAAGTGATATTACTGATATATGAATCTGGATTTTAGCTGTTCATCACAGAAGGGATTTTCCCTTTTGGTGCAATATGGTGCATAGTGCAAAGATGAAATAGTAAATATAAATAAGTATAAATATAAATATGAGTAACAGTGAGCACAGAATGACAGTATGAGTATGCAGATATATTGCAAGTGATATTACTGATATATGAATCTGGATTTTAGCTGTTCATCACAGAGACAGCCTGAGGGGGGAAAAAAATATTATTGTGTCTGGTTGTTTTAGCATACAGTGATCTATATCGCCTCCCTGAGGGGAGAAGATTAAACAGATTGTGACCAGGGTGTGATGGGTCCGCAGAGATGTTACCTGCCCATTTCCTGACTCTGGACAGGTACAGGTCTTGGATGGAGGGCAGGTTGACACCAATAATTTTCTCTGCAGACCTTATTGTCCGTTGCAGTCTGTTCTTCTCCTGTCTGGTGACTGATCCAAACCAAACAGTGATGGAAGAGCAAAGAACAGATTGAATGATGGCAGAGTAGAATTGTGTCAGCAGCTCCTTAGGCAGGTTGAGCTTCCTGAGCTGGCTCAGAAAGTACAACCCCGATTCCAAAAAAGTTGGGACAAAGTACAAATTGTAAATAAAAACGGAATGCAATGATGTGGAAGTTTCAAAATTCCATATTTTATTCAGAATAGAACATAGATGACATATCAAATGTTTAAACTGAGAAAATGTATCATTTAAAGAGAAAAATTAGGTGATTTTAAATTTCATGACAACAACACATCTCAAAAAAGTTGGGACAAGGCCATGTTTCCCACTGTGAGACATCCCCTTTTCTCTTTACAACAGTCTGTAAACGTCTGGGGACTGAGGAGACAAGTTGCTCAAGTTTAGGGATAGGAATGTTAACCCATTCTTGTCTAATATAGGATTCTAGTTGCTCAACTGTCTTAGGTCTTTTTTGTCGTATCTTCCATTTTATGATGCGCCAAATGTTTTCTATGGGTGAAAGATCTGGACTGCAGGCTGGCCAGTTCAGTACCCGGACCCTTCTTCTACGCAACCATGATGCTGTAATTGATGCAGTATGTGGTTTGGCATTGTCATGTTGGAAAATGCAAGGTCTTCCCTGAAAGAGACGTCGTCTGGATGGGAGCATATGTTGCTCTAGAACCTGGATTTACCTTTCAGCATTGATGGTGTCTTTCCAGATGTGTAAGCTGCCCACGCCACACCCACTAATGCAACCCCATACCATCAGAGATGCAGGCTTCCGAACTGAGCGCTGATAACAACTTGGGTCATCCTTTTCCTCTTTAGTCCGAATGACACGGCGTCCCTGATTTCCATAAAGAACTTCACATTTTGATTCGTCTGACCACAGAACAGTTTTCCACTTTGCCACAGTCCATTTTAAATGAGCCTTGGCCCAGAGAAGACGTCTGCGCTTCTGGATCATGTTTAGATACGGCTTCTTCTTTGAACTATAGAGTTTTAGCTGGCAACGGCGGATGGCACGGTGAATTGTGTTCACAGATAATGTTCTCTGGAAATATTCCTGAGCCCATTTTGTGATTTCCAATACAGAAGCATGCCTGTATGTGATGCAGTGCCGTCTAAGGGCCCGAAGATCACGGGCACCCAGTATGGTTTTCCGACCTTGACCCTTATGCACAGAGATTCTTCCAGATTCTCTGAATCTTTTGATGATATTATGCACTGTAGATGATGATATGTTCAAACTCTTTGCAATTTTACACTGTCAAACTCCTTTCTGATATTGCTCCACTATTTGTTGGTGCAGAATTAGGGGGATTGGTGATCCTCTTCCCATCTTTACTTCTGAGAGCCGCTGCCACTCCAAGATGCTCTTTTTATACCCAGTCATGTTAATGACCTATTGCCAATTGACCTAATGGGTTGCAATTTGGTCCTCCAGCTGTTCCTTTTTTGTACCTTCAACTTTTCCAGCCTCTTATTGCCCCTGTCCCAACTTTTTTGAGATGTGTTGCTGTCATGAAATTTCAAATGAGCCAATATTTGGCATGAAATTTCAAAATGTCTCACTTTCGACATTTGATATGTTGTCTATGTTCTATTGTGAACACAATATCAGATTTTGAGACTTGTAAATTAGGTTGGAGTGCCAGATACCAATGGGTGATCCGCGCATTCTGTTTTTATTTACAATTTGTACTTTGTCCCAACTTTTTTGGAATCGGGGTTGTACAACCTCTGCTGAGCCTTTTTGATGATAGTGACTGTGTTGGTCTCCCACTTCAAGTCCCGAGAGATTGTGGAACCCAGAAACTTGAAGGTTTCAACAGCAGTCACAGTGTTGTTGGTGATGGTGATGGGCAGCAGAGTGGGGGGGCTCCTCCTAAAGTCCACTGTCATCTCCACAGTTTTGAGGGTGTTCAGTTCCAGATTGTATTGTATGTGTATACACACACAATATATCATCCGATGTTGACCTATTCACTCGGAAGCCAAATTGCGATGACAGCAAGATTGTGACAGTTTGTATGGGTGGGTGGAGCACAGAAGGACGGCAGGCCAGAACTGAGTTCACAAAACTCTATTTATTTTCACTTTTTGGCAAAACTTTAACTCTCCCAGCCAACGCACGCATGCAAGCACACAGACCAGTCATCTGGTTGGGGAGAAAGCTCCCACTGCTCTCGCTCTCTCTCCTTAAATAGGGCGCAGTTACTGGGGAAGACACACAAACACATTAATTCACATCAGGTGCAGTGAGTCTGCCACTTACCTTCCCTAACTCCGCCCTCCGGTCACAGATCGACGCTTGACCATGCCCCCGCTGCCACATACCCCCACCACCCGACTCAGGCCAGGTGGCCGTTCGGCCTGCAGCTGACTCCCCCCCCCTTGACGGGAGAGGAAGTCCGCCACGACCATCTGCACCCCCGGCCTGTGGGTCACCTTGAAGTTAAAGGGTTGGAGTGCCAGATACCAATGGGTGATCCGCGCGTTGGCATCCTTCATGCTGTGGAGCCACTGGAGGGGTGCGTGGTCCGAACAGAGGGTGAAAGGACGTCCCAGCAGGTAGTAATGGAGGGCAAGGACTGCCCACTTAATTGCTAAGCACTCTTTTTCAATGGTGCTGTAGCGCCCCTCATGCACCGACAGCTTCCTACTGATGTACAAGACTGGGCGGTCCTCCCCCTCCACCTCCTGGGATAAAACGGCCCCCAGCCCTCTGTCCGATGCATCTGTCTGTAATATAAAGGGGAGAGAAAAGTCAGGGGAGTGTAAAAGTGGCCCCCCACACAGTGCAGCCTTTACCTCAGAAAAAGCCCGCTGGCATTGCTCCGTCCACTGGACCGGATCTGGTGCCCCCTTTTTAGTCAGATCAGTCAGCGGGCTGGTGACGTCCAAATAATTAGGTATAAATCTACGACAATAGCCAGCCAGCCCCAGGAACTGTCTCACCCCCTTTTTGGTCTTGGGCCTCGGGCAGGCTGCAATTGCTGCTATCTTGTTAATTTGGGGACGCACCTGCCCATTGCCCAAGTGGAAGCCCAGATACCGTACTTCCACCCGCCCAATCGCACACTTCTTCGGGTTGGCTGTGAGACCCGCTTGCCTCAGTGACCTAAGGACGGCCCTCAGATGTTGGAGGTGCCTCAGCCAGTCATTACTATAGATAATAATGTCGTCGAGGTAGGCGGCCGCATAGGTGGCGTGGGAGCGGAGGACCCTATCCATCAGCCGCTGAAACGTAGCGGGTGCCCCAAACAGCCCAAAAGGAAGTGTGACTGTGGCAGCGGGGGCGTGGTCAAGCGCCGGTCTGTGACAGGAGGGCGGAGCCAGGGACGGTGAGTGGCAGAATCACTACACCTGACGGTAATTAACCTGTGTTTGTGTGTCTTCCCAGTAACCGCGCCCTATTTAAGGAGGCAGAGGGAGAGCAGAGGGGAGCTCTTCCTGGGACAAGAACACAGCGTGTGTGTGTGTTTACCAGAATAAAGCTGTGTTGTTATACTGAAAAGTCTGGCAATAAAAGCCTATTCTGGTAAACACACACACACACACACACACTGTGTTCTTGTCCCGGGATGAGCTGTCCCCTCTGCTCTCCCTCTGCCTCCTTAAATAGGGCGCGGTTACTGGGAAGACACACAAACACAGGTTAATTACCGTCAGGTGTAGTGATTTTGCCACTCACCTTCCCTGGCTCCGCCCTCCTGTCACAGACCGGCGCTTGACCACGCCCCCGCTGCCACAGTGACAAATTGGTGTAAGCCGAACGGTGTGGAAAAGGCCGTTTTTTCTAGAGATAATGGAGTCAAGGGGATCTGCCAATAACCCTTTGTTAAATCCAGTGTCGAGTAAAAGTGAGCCGTGCCTAGTCAATTGAGCAACTCATCAATACGAGGCATTGGGTACACGTCGAATTTAGACACTGCGTTGGCTTTTCTATAGTCTACACAGAACCGGACCGACCCGTCGGCCTTGGGTACCAAGACCACCGGGCTGCTCCAGTCACTGTGGGACTCCTCGACGATGCCCATTTCGAGCATGGCCTCGAGTTCTTCCGGAACCACTTTTTTCTTGTGTTCGGGTAACCTGTAAGGGCGGCTACGCACTACCACCCCCGGGGGCGTCTCACTGTGGTGCTCTATGAGGTTGGTGCGGCCGGGCAGGGGCGAGAACAAGTCCGAAAACTCGGTCTGCAACTGGGCAACCTCCGCGAGTTGGGTCGGGGTGAGGTGGTCTCCACAGGGGACCGGAGAGGTACGTGATGCCAATGTTCCTTTTTGAACCTCCGGCCCCAGCTCTGCCTTCTCCGGAACCACCGACACCAATGCCATGGGGACCTCCTCATTCCAGAGTTTGAGCAGATTGAGGAGGTAAATCTGTAGTGCCCCACCCCTGTCCGTTCACCTCACCTCATAGTCGACGTCCCTGACTCGCCGTGTGACCTCAAAGGGTCCTTGCCACTTTGCGACTAATTTGGAGCTCGATGTGGGCAACAGTATGAGTACTTTATCTCCCAGTGTGAACTCTCTAAGGCGCGTACCCTTGTCATACAGGCGGGTTTGTCATTCTTGGGCCTGCCGTAAATTCTCCTGGGTTAGGTGGGTGAGTGTGTGGAGTTCTGCGCGCAGGTCAATAATGTATTGGATTTCATTTTTACTTGGTGAAGGTCCCTCCTCCCAATTTTCCCGCAGCACATCTAGGATGCCGCGCGGCTTACGCCCATATGACAATTCAAATGGGGAGAACCCCATGGAGGCTTGGGGGACCTCTCGCACTACAAACAACAAGGGTTCAAGCCACTTATCCCAATTACGTGCATCCTCACTTATGAATTTCTTAATTATATTTTTGAGGGTGCGATTGAATCGTTCGACTAAACCGTCCGTTTGTGGGTGATAAACGCTGGTGCGGATCGGCTTAATACCTAATAACCCATAAAGTTCGTTCAGTGTGCGTGACATAAACGAGGTGCCTTGATCATTCAGAATCTCTTTCGGGATTCCAACTCAGGAGATAACCCGGAAGGGTGGCTCTGCAATACTGCGTAACGCCCGATGATCTTCCTGTTGTGCCAGCACCAGGGCCTCGAGCCGTTGTTCTTGCTCCTTTTGGAGGGCGAGCAGCACCTGGTGCTGGCTCTGTTGGGCCGTGGTGAGGGTGTGGATCAGGTCTGCGAAGGGGGAGGACTCCATGGGGCTGTTCTCTTCTGTGCTCGGCTCCTGGGTTTTGGCACCACTGTGACAGTGTGTATGGGTGGGTGGAGCACAGAAGGATGGCAGGCCAGAACTGAGTTCACAAAACTCTATTTATTTTCACTTTTCAGCAAAACTTTAACTCTCCCAGCCAACGCATGCACGTACACACACCAGTCATCTGGTTGGGGAGAGAGCTCCCTCTGCTCTCGCTCTCTCTCCTTAAATAGGGCGCGGTTACTGGGGAAGACACACAAACACATTAATTCACATCAGGTGCAGTGAGTCTGCCACTTACCTTCCCTGAATCCGCCCTCCGGTCACAGACCGACGCTTGACCATGCCCCCGCTGCCACAAAGATGTATTCGTAAACTTCCCTGATCATCTCAATGATAATCCCGGATAGCACCTTGGATACTGTCGCAACTATACTTAGACCTCTATAATTCTCCATAAGAGACTTGAGCCCCCTCTTATGCAGACATGTTATGCTAGCTATCAGCCACTTGGATGGCACTTGGAGACTCATCCATATTATTCCAATCAGAAACATGATATACTTCAGCAGTCCCATTGTTGCGGCGACCTGCCACAAGGAGTGCCTGAACGCAGGCTCACATGATTGACAGCCTCCACCACTTCCTGCTACACTGAATCGCTGCGCTACCAGCACACGCATGCTGCACTGAACAGGCAGCCAATCACAATGCTAGTTAGCAGGGCAGCCAATCACAATGCTAGTTAGCAGGGCAGCGGTCGTTCTAGAACGATAGGCAGAATTGACATTCAATTTGTAACGAAGCAGCAGCGCAGCAGTTGCAAAGAGAATTTGCTACTAACACAAACTTTACAGCACATCAGGGGAAAAAGGACAAAAAAGGCTACTGGTAAACCCACTGAACTTTTTTTATATGCAAACGCTGCGCTCGCAGTAATCCGTGGGCATGAGAAATGTTTGTTCCTTACCTGTGATTGGTTTAATGGTTTAAACTTTCTTTCTCAGTGGCGTGTAGTAAAATATCTTCAGTTAAAGTGAACAAACTGCCTGTGAAAGGGCTAATGGTTAAATGGTTCTTAGTTTAAAACTGGTTTTCTGTTCATTTATATTTGTTCAGCAACATATTATCTGAATGATTAAAAATGGTTAAAATATACTTAATTTACCTTATACATAAATATTTATATATTGTTGCCTAATTAACTTGGGCTTTGTTATAGAAAAACAAGCATTTATTCATACATGCTTTGTTGTAGAAAAACAGGCATTTATTCATACATTTATTTTATGTTTGTATGTTTAAAGGTTTTTCACCTTCTAGCTTCGGCTTCAAGCTCCAAGCTTCTACTTCTGATTCTACTTCTGATTCTGGTTCTACTTCTACCTTTTCTTCTGGGAAAACCCACTACTACCACAATTCTACTATAACGTCAGTTCCACTGAAAACCAATAAAATACGAGTGGAATCCTGTGTCCGAGTCCTTCCCTTTCAAGTGTGGGAAACCCTGATGCTCACATACACTTGACAGTGAAAAACCGATGCACCAGTGGAAACTGATGACTGCCAGACGACTGCCAGTGAATCACCACTGCACCAGTGCATCAAACCGAAACCAGTGACCAAGAAGCAAGACTCCACTCGTGCCACAACCCAACAGAGAGGGAAGACACTTCACCTGGGGGCCTGGAGGATAAAGCTTGAAGTCATCTGGAAAAAAGAAACGAAATGGCGAAGTCATTAGAAGAACTGAAAACAGAGCGAACTACAGCCAAAAGACTTTTCTCCCGTCTTGCTAACTGCATTGCAAGAACACACTCAGAGATGACTGTGGAGGAGCTAAAGCAAAACTTCAACAAGCTTACAGCAGAAAGCTCGGGACTCATGGAGGCGAACAAAGAGATTGAGGCCGCCTACATGGCAGAAGCAGCCGCAGCCGCTGTAGAGGACCTGGGCGCTGAGAAGAAAGCCGACCTGGAGAAGATATGGCCCTTTTCCACTACCCTTTTTCAGCTCACTTCAGCTCACTTCAGCCCGACATGGCTCGCGTTTCGACTATCTAAAAACAGCACGACTCAGCTCGCTTCAGCCCTGCTTAGCACCCAAAACTCGCACGGTTTTGGAGTGGGACTGAAGCGAGCCAAACCGAGCTGAGTGAGGCTCGGGGCGTGAGCAGACACTCCCCTGTGCACTGATTGGTGAGGAGGAGTGTCCTCACACGCCCCGCGAGCACACTGGGATCTGTAAACACCGTAAACCTGGAAGAAGGAGAATTACGAATTACGAGAATTATGAAGCCTTATGCACCTCACCTCATCTATACGCTCTTGCCAGTATCTGTTGGCATTGTCGGTGACAACAAGCCACAGCACCAAGACCAGCAACACTAACGACTCCATGTCCTCCATGTTTATTGTTTACTATCCGGGTTGTGAGACTACCGCTTAAAAGGTCACTGATGTCACTGTTTGCGCCGCCTAACGACATCACCTGACGTCCACCCACTTTCGCTAACTCCACCCAATGTGTCCACCCACTTCCAGCCAGCACGGTTCAGCGCGGTTGTAGTCGAAATGCAACTCCAACAGCCCCGCTCAGCTAGACTCAGCCCGACTCAGCACGGCACGGCTCAGCCGCGTTGGTAGTGGAAAAGAGGCATTAGAGGCATACTGTAAGCAGAGGACTAAAGAAGCAAAGCTCCTAATTCAACAAACACTCTGGGAATCGTATGGGGAGAAAGAGCTGCCCCTTGCTCTATACATCACTGAAGCTGACTGCAAGAGCGTCTCCTCTGCCCAGCTCGACGTGACTCTGGAGGCATATGAGTTCATGCTGAAGCACTTTGAGATGTTGGTGCTGAAGGCAAAAGAAGCGCACCGTGACTGGAACCGCTGGGCTCCCGCTGCAGAACAAAGAGACTTTGATCACCGCATGACAGAGCTCGAAGTGCAACTTCCCCAGCTGGTGTCGCGCAAGGCCGCCTTCATCAAAGCTGCAAAAATCAAGACAGACTCTGAAGAGCCCACTGTCCACCGTACAGCTCCAGTGCAAGCAACCCTGCCCTGCTGCCCTGCTAACTAGCATTGTGATTGGCTGCCCTGCTAACTAGCGTTGTGATTGGCTGCCTGTTCAGTGCAGCATGCGTGCGCTGGTAGTGCAGCAATTCAGTGTAGCAGGAAGTGGTGGAGGCTGTCAATCATGTGAGCCTGCGTTCAGGCACTCCTTGTGGCAGGTCGCTGCAACACCTCCCACTCGATCTTGGTGTGGCGTGACACGGGAAGATCGCACCCATCAGGCAAGCTGGTCTCTGCTGACTTGTTCCTCCACTGGGAGGAGGACAATGAGGCGTCGCACATCCCGATGCAGTGTGGTACCCTGTGGGTCCCAGGACTTTTCGGTTGGCTTTGGAGTCTTCACCTAAGCACGTCCACCTAGGGGGACTTTCACATGGACATCCCGGACAATGCCTTTGGAGTCTGCATTCACGCTGACCACTCTTGCAAGCTTGAATTGCCCCCTCAGTGCGTTTTGGTCGCAGAGCCACACTATGTCTCCAACAGCAACATTCCTTTTTGCAGTGTGCCACTTGCTGCGGATGAACAGATTCGGACCTGCAAGTTGGCTCCAGGACCTCCAGAAGTGGCTAATGTGTGTTTGCATTTCTTGCAGTCTCTTGAAGGGGTAGGTGGTGTAGTCTACTGTTTTGAAGTCTCCAGTTTGTGTGGCTCGGCCAAGCAACAGTGTGTTTGGGGTTACGTAGTTGATGCAGTCCTCTTTGAAGGCCTGTATCCGCCCTCCACACATCAGGATCCCAGGTACTTGGTCTTTGTATACAACAAGCCTGTCAGTAGTTGTATTTGGGAAGTTCACACCTTCTTGTGCTGCCAGACATAGTTTCAGGAACACATTTTTCCTTTCGCTGACAGTGATGACGCCAGATGAAGGTATTGCCTCCCACTTTGCTTCATCTCCCCTCTTGGCATGCAAGAGCTTCTTAGCCGCCCTCCAAATCCATGCAACCGTCCCGACCAGCCATCTTAGACTGCTGAAGTGCCTTTCGTCCAATAGATTTTGGACTGCTGCTCCTGTTGGACTGCACTGGACTGCAATTGGGCTTTGTGTCTTCAGCTGACTTCGGGTGAGTACAGCAGTGAATGTTTTCTTCTGCATTTTTGTGACGTTGTCTCTTGCCTGTGCAGCAACATCTTTCGCTGACTTTTTTGGCCACTCACTCTCAGGAAGCTGAAGGAACTTGGATTTCTCGATTAGGTCATCAGGACTGGCCCCTCGGGTGATAATATCTGCAATGTTCTCGGCACCTGGAATCCACCACCAATCTCGGATGTCAGTGCTGCTCTGGATCTCACCAACTCTGTTTGCATAGAAGGTTTGGTATCCATAACTTTCACGCTGTATGGCACCCAAGATGGTCTGGCTGTCGACTAGATGATACCACCTCTTGACCTCGATTCGGCAGTGCTTTTGGAAGTAGTTCTTCAGCCGTGCTGCAAAGACTGCTCCGCACACTTCTGCTTTCACAGGGTCACCTTTATGGTCAAGGGGGGTTTGTTCTCTCACTTGTTCTTTCAACAAGTCCTGGCCGAGGCGCATTTTCTTCCTCTTCTTGGAGAAGTTCACTGCAACCATGACATGTAACTTGTCATCGTCGACGGTGTAGCCGAGGCCCAGGGCTTTGTTATCCTCTTCGGTGAGTTGGTTTGGCAGGATCATGGTGTTTGACTCAATCTTCTCACCTCTCGACTCGCTCCTCCCACTTTGATCTGAGTAGATCCAGGGCTTCATGAAGAACCCTCCTGCTTGAAGGATCTGCTCAATGTTGGATGTAAGGCGTTTCAGGTGGTCGAGGTTGTTGTGGGAAGTCAATATGTCATCGACATAGGCATCCTCTTCGAGGACACGTCTCTCCTCTTTGAAGTGGTTGAATGAAGGCAAGCTGGCAGTCTCTTGCATGGCAACTTGGGCTATGCAACCAGCAGGTTTGTCTCCAATGACAGCTGCAGTGCGCATGGATCTTGCAAAGTGAGTCTTGGAGGTGTGGGCCGTGAAGGTGACTTCCTCAAAGAGGTCCGGGTGTGTGCCTCCAATGGTTTTGCCAAGCGGGCCATCCCAGAGCACCAAGTCACCGACGGAACGAACCTTCTGGGGTACCAGCTGTCCTTCTTTGTGGCTGATGAGGAGTTGGATCTCCTTTGGTCTTGCCAGATCTTCTAGGGAGATGTCTGAGAAGATTTTCTGCAGTTTTTCTGCCGGGATGTGTCTGTGGACTTCCGCTATTTTGTCAAGTCCATAGCAGATGAGTTGGTGTGCTTTGAGTGTCCCTCTTGGGGTGCTGACATGTATCTTAAGCAAGTAGCGCTTGGTTGCAACAGACACCTTCATCCCTCCAATGCCATGAACCTCCAGCGTAACGTCTTCACTTCTCAGGTTCAACTTGCTTGCAGCTTTGTGCGTTATGTAGTTTGTGTCTGATGCCAGGTCGATGAGGGTCCCGACACTCTGTCCGTCATTAGCAGTGACATTGAGGAGCATTAGGATGACTGGGTACTCGGTGAGGCAGTGTTCATCTAGAAGACCTCTCTCAGCAGCACTGGAGTTGAATGCCCTGGATGCTATGTTGCAGAAGGCATCTCGACACTGTTGTGCCAGCTCTGGTGTGAGTTTGGAGAGGAACTGCTCCTGGGTGTCAGTGAGTCTTCTGCCCTCAGCCCTCACTGGACTGAACTTGGGTGTTCTTTGGGACTGGGGTCTGGTAACTGGACAGAGGAGGAAGTGGTGTTGATCTTTGCATTTGGATTCCCGCACAGGTAAGTGGTTTTCTTGCAGCTTTCACCAGTGTGGACTTCGAGGCATCTTTTGCAGGCACCGAGTTGTTGTGCTGCATCCCTCTTCTCCGATGGCTTTAGGTCGGTTCTAAACTTTCTGCAGAAGTACGGTTTTCTTCTGTGCTTTGGGTCACCACAGACGATGCAGCCTGCTGCGTCACTGTTGGATGACACTGCCGGACTGTTGGTTGCTTTTGTTCTGGCTTGCTTCAGGAACTTGGTCTTGTCCTTGGCAGGTTCAACGCCATCTTTCAGTTGGTCAAGTTGCTCATATATGGCTTCCTGTGATTTTAGGTAAGCCAGCAGCTTGTCAAAGCGGTTATGACAGTCCACAGCATTACTCACGTCAGCAGCATAGGTGAGCCAGTCTTTCTTTAAAGTTTCTGGAAGCTTGCCCTCAATGGATTTGGTCACAATGGGGTTCTTTATGGCCTCGGCATTGTCCAGTTCATTTAAGTCGTAGAGAGCTTTTTCCACTGTTTGGATGAGCTCGATGACTCTTCTTGGCTGTCCGGCTTTGACTGGAGGAGTTGCTTGTAGATCTTCAATGATCTCGAGAGCAATGTTGGCTTGGTTCCCAAACCGGTTATCCAGGACTCTGAAGATTTCATTTGAGGAGCTGTAGGTCGACAGGTGTAAGTTTCCGGCCACCTTCTCATCGATGCAGTCGAGCAGCTGGAATTTCTTGACCTCTCTAGACCCTGTCGGTTCACCCTGCTTCTGTAGAGCTTCCCACTCCTTCTTCCACCTGTAGTAACTTCGCTGGTTGCCAGCAAACTTTGGAAGGGCTGTGACCTCTCAAATACTCTCTCGACATAGAGTATTTTAGTTGTTCTGCATATATCTTATCTGTCCCCTGACATTTGCCATTCTTAAGTCTCTTCATGCTTTTCTCAACTTCGGCACGGTCAGGTGCCAGGACACTTATGTCAGGAATATCATCTGGCGGCAGTATGTGCGGATAGTTCTCAGGTTGTTCCAATTCAGGCTGAGGCTCATACATGCAACTACTAAAGTGTGCGGAGAAATGTTCCTCTAGCTTCTGAGTTGAAATTAATGGAGTGTTGAGCTGCCTCATCGACGTGTTTTGTTTCATTAGCCTGAATTCCTCCTCTATGTCCCTTTGTTGACTTACGAAATTCAACTGATCTGCCTTAGCTTTGAAATAAGCATTCTTTAAGTCCATATGTAGCTTTCTCACTTCGTAAGACAATGATTTCCTGTTTACCGGGTCCTTCTCCATCCAATATCATTGTGTGAGTTCCTGATAAACGTGGTTTGTCCACGGTTTATCGATTTCCTTCTTGGACTTAGGTGGTATTGCTTCCTTAGAGGCCTCCTGGATGGCACCTATCACCCATTCTTCCACTTCATTTAGCTGTTTCAAGTGTCATGCCCGCCTGGCTCAAGGCAGCCACAACATAAAGGGGAGACCACGCCGTTGCACAATTAACAAAAGACATTTATTAAAGTAAAGTAACTATATACAAAAGTCAGTGCATGAAAGATAAAGCAAAACTGTAGTGTATATCAGCATAATGAAGTGTATTGCAAAAGTAAAGCAAAAGGGTCAAGCACAGCCCACTCTGGGCCCCCAACTCGATATAGCCAGGAGAGAGTAGGAGAGACCCCCCGGTAGACTGCCAGGCCCATACTTATCCACCTCCCAATCATGCCATCAATTAGCCTATGTCACTAGGACTGGAAAGCTCCCCCTGCAGGCCAAAGACAGACACAACACAGAGCCAATAACACTGGCAAACAGAACTGGAAACGTGATGAACCCAGCACAGGCAAGCTGGGGCATCACACCTCCCCCCTAAAAGAATAGAGGTCCACAGTCATGGGACTCTGCTTAACCATAGCAGAACCAAAGCATAAAAAGTAAATAATAAACTCAGTGAATAACACTTTCAAAACAATCAAACACAAAAACACATCCACTCTGGAAGATCCATTCACTCCAACATTCATCCGTGAACATACACTCAGTGGACAAAAGTGGACACCCTTTAACCCAGACTGAACACGCTCACCCCCGGCCTCCTCCACGCTCTACCATCCAGCAAATCCTGGCACCTGGACAGCAATTTAAGGAAGGATAGAGACAAAAGACAAGACAAAGGCAGAGAGAGACATGACATTACATTGACCCACCCGGAGCCCAAGACAGCACATCCGCCATCATGTTCTCACTGCCCTGAATGTGCCGAATAAGCAGTCGATAGGGTTGCAGAAAAAGTGCCCACTGCATAAGGCACTGGTTAGCGTTCTGAAGTGATTGAAGAAATGTGAGGGGGTTGTGGTCGAAATAGACCATAACAGGATGTAAGCCACCCCCCACATAGATGTCAAAATGCTGGAAAGCCCAGATCAAAGCCAAGGCCTCCTTCTCTATAGTTGAATAATTCAACTGGTGTTTGTTAAATTTCCATGAGAAGTACCCCACGGACTAATCGACCCCTTCATCATCCCCCTGAAGCAGAATGCCACCTACCCCGACATAGCTTGCATCCACCTGCAACTGAAAGGGCTGATCTAACCTTGGCGCAGCCAAGACAGGAGCAGAACTCTATAACATCTTTGCGTTCTCAAATGCCCATTGGCATTCAGCAGACCAATCAAACTTCACAGACCCCTTAAGTAGGTTGGTTAAAGGAGCGACCACAGTAGAAAAGTTACAACAAAAATTCCTATAGTAACCAATCATCCCCAAAAATCGCATAAGCTCCTTCTTTGTAGACGGAGGAGGAAATGCATCCATTACTAGAACTTTGGCTCTTACCGCCCTAACCTGGCCTTGCCCCACCACTTTGGCCAAATAGACAACGGTGGCCTGGGCAAACTCACATTTTGCCAAATTCACTGTCAAATTTGCTACCACCAAATTCTCAAACAGTGCACGAATGCGAGTGAGGTGCTGTTCCCAGGTGTCTGCATATGATACCACATTGTCTATATAGACTGCAAACCCCTCCAACCCCGCAACGACCCTATTCATCAGCCATTGAAAAGTGGAGGGGGCGTTGCTTAACCCAAAACTCATTCTATTATAAGAATAGAGACCAGACGGAGTGATAAAAGCTGAAATCTCTTGAGCCCTAGGTGTGAGTGGTACTTGGTAATAGCCTTTCAATAAATCAAATTTACTAATGAATCGTGCTGCACTGACTTGATCAATACAGTCTTCTATCCGGGGTAAGGGAAAGGAGTCTGGTTTAGTAACTGCATTGACCTTCCTATAATCCGTGCAGAATCTATAGGTGTTATCCGTTTTTCTAACAAGCAAACACGGTGAAGCCCAGCTAGAGTACGATGGCTTAGCTAACCCATTATCCAAAAGATACTGCACACTGGTCTCCAAACACTTATGTTTGTCCGGAGCAACCCGATAGAACCTTTGCCGGATAGGCTGTGTGTCTCCCACGTCTATATCATGCTCGATTAGACTGGTACAAGTCGGTGTGTCTGAAAATAAAGATGAAAATTCAAAAATTAAAGACTTCAACTGTTGATGTTGTTCCCCTTCCAAATGACTCAGAAGGCTGTCCAATTCAGCCAGCTTCTCAGTATTATTTAACCGCCCCTGTAGGACTGCATCATCCGGACCATGAAAATCCTCAGCTGCCACCTGAGATATGCTCAATGCGTCTCCCACAGCAACCCCCACAGGCCTACTCTCACCTTTATCACCCTCCCCCTGAGATGCCGGAGAGTAATACGGTTTGAGCAAGTTGATGTGACAAAGCTGCACCGATCTCCTCCGTTCAGGAGTGGACACCAAGTAGTTGGTCTCTGAGACTTGTCGAACCACAGAGTATGGCCCAGAGTATTTAGCCCCAAATGGCGAACCTGGAATGGGAAGTAGAGCTACCACTTGATCGCCTGGACTAAAAACTCTGACTTCTGCCTTACGATCGTATAATCGCTTCATTTTCTTTTGAGCTTCAGTTAAGTTCTCGCTTGCCATTTTCCAGGCCAAAAATAATTTACGTCGGAACCCTTGCACATACTCAGCTAAATTCTCTGGTGGCTCAGAGCTGTCCAAGTCCCTCTTCAACACCGACAAAGGTGTGCGCACCTCATGTGCAAACACAAGCTCATTAGGAGAAAATCCCGTACTCTCCTGAACAACTGCCCATGCTGCTAATAAGAGCCATGGAAGGCCCTCTTCCCAGTCCCTTTTCATCTCCACGCAGTACGCCCGCAACAGAGATTTCAGTGTAGCGTGAAAACGCTCAAGTGCTCCCTGACTCTGTGCGTGATACACACTGCTCAGATTATGCTTGATATGTAGATGTTTCAACACCTTAGCAAAGGTCTTGGATGTAAAATTAGAACCGCGGTCACTTTGGATTACCTTTGGAATCCCAAAGACGGATATAAACTGAGATAAAGACTTCACAATGGACTTTGTTGTTATGCTCTTCAGAGCATACGCTGCAGGGTAGCACGTAACCTGACACATTATGGTGAACATGTAGATACTGCCAGATTTTGACGGAGGTAACGGACCTACGCAGTCAATGATGAGATGTTCAAATGGAGTGCCTACTGACGGAATAGGATGCAGAGGCACAGGTTTAATGGAAGCATTTGGTTTACCTGCCATTTGACATATGTGACATGACTTGATAAACTTCGCTACATCCCTTTTTAACTGTGGCCAATAAAAATTTTGGAGCAGCCTATTGTAGGTTTTCTTCACTCCAAAATGACCATCAACCTCCCCATGAGCAGTTTTCAAAACTACGCTGCGAAATTTCTCAGGCATCACCACCTGAAACACTGGATCTGCCACCTCTGTGTCATGTGGTAACCATCTGCGAAGAAGCAAGCCATTCTGAACCACGTAACCCGTATCAGAATCAGAAACTATATCAAAATACTTCACAAGACCATGATCACTTTTCTGGGCATCAACAATTTCGCTGTGAGACAAGGGCACTGGTAATTCAGGGACAGGGAACTTTGCAAACTTTGATACATCAGAGGTATCCCCTGACTGCACACGAGCAATAGCCCAAGTAACTGCGCAGGCAGTGAACACCTCTGGAAAATCTTTGAGTGACTCATCAGGCTCCGCCCATGGCTTAACCTCTGTTCTAACCATTGGAGGCAGTGCTGGTGACTGATCTGGACAGATACAATGACCTGCCAGATTATTGCCAATAATAATATCAACACCATCTATGGGAAGAGATGGGCGAACAGCAAGTGTCACTTGACCATTTACAAAACCTGAGTACAGACAGATTTTATGCAAGGGCACTGAAAACAACTGAAGTCCAATGCCATGAATCAAAACAACACTACCTGTGTCTGTCGCAGAAGAAAAAGGTAGAACGGATTTACAAATAAAAGACTCTGAAGCTCCCGTATCCAGCAAAATTTTCACTGGAACTTTTTCGGCACTGCCTCCTAGTGAGACAAAGCCATCAGAAATGAAAGGAATATAATCGACATTATCTGATGCACTATTTCTCCCAACTATTTCCGCCGGAACATTAGGCCGTTCATCTTCCAAGGTTTTTTGAGTAATGGCTGAAACCACCTCTGATTTAACCACATCTTTAACGTGAACTGCAGGAACTGGTCTACTCTTTGCTGAACAACCAGCAAATTTGCCACCTGGTTTAGACTTGTTGCGAGCACTCAGTAGTGGACAATCTCGTTTCCAATGGCCCGCTTCAAAACAATAATTACACTTGGTTTGAGAATCACTTTCCTGTGCTCGACTATGAGTAAAGGATTCAGACCTCACTGGAGTGTTCATGTTAAATCGGTGAGAGCGATACTCCTGACGATTGTAGTCAGAACGCGGAACGTATTCACGCAGTTGATTTTTGTGAGTTAACCCAAATCCATCTGCTAAGGCCGCTGCTTCCGCGGCAGTCTTAACCGGGTGCTCATTTATGTAGGTGGCAATACGTTCAGGTAAGATGTTTTCAAATTGCTATAACACAACTAAATTACCTAAATCATCGAACGTACCCACACCTTCCGCAGTAAGACACCGATGAAAAAAAGTTGTCAACTCTCTAGCCACCTCAACATAATTCTGTTTATCTCCTTTCCGCCAGTTTCAAAAACATTGGCGATACGCCTCAGGGATCAGCTCATAACACTTTAAAACAGCGTCTTTGACACGTTGATAATTTTTCCTATCGGCAGGAGGCAGCGCAATAAATGCCTCTTGAGCCTTCCCAACCAACACGGTTTGTAATAGCAGGGTTTTGTGTTCGTCACTCCACTCTCTGTCTGCTGCAACATTTTCAAACAACGAAAAAAATACATCAGGATCACGATCATTAAATTTGGGTAAAAACTTAATCATGCTCGATAAACTTGAAAGTTCAGAAAAACCCCTGCTACTCCCACTAGCAGACATTTTTCCCTCAGCGATCAAGTTAAGCTTTGTGCGCTGAAGTAGAGGTCTGCGTGGGTCGGATTTTTAAGTCCCGCTCCCGCTCACGCCCGCATTGTGCAGTCACGCTACCGCCCGCGCCCGCAAAGAATTATGATTTTCAGTCCCGCTCCCGCCCGCATCCACAAAAAAATTATGATTTTCAGTCCCGCTCCCGCCATATTTTGTCCCGCTCCCGCCCGCAAATCCCGCATGATGCAGACGTTCGCATTATTTCTCAGGAAAGTTCTTGTCTTGACACAGCGTGATGGTGCCCCGCCCCCTACTTTGAGTGGATTTGAGCTTAAATATCTACAGCTCACGTTCACGTTTGTTATTACTTACCTTGTTTCTGAATTCAGCATGTAGTGTCTCTAATAATAATAGTGCTGTCAAGCGATTAAAATATTTAATCGCAAATCGCACATTTTTATCACATGAGAAACCATTGTAATTCTCTGATCAGCATAAAAAAGTGAATGGGCTTGCTTTGTACCAATGGTATTGTGTGTGTGTGTTTTTTTTTTTTTTTTAATATCGCAAAGCAGAGCTAACAAGAGGAGTGAACTTCACTCTTCTTCCACTTCACTTAGTGAACTGATTTCCGGCTTGAGTTAGTCTACAGCTCTATCAGAGAGATACTGTAGGTTACACAGTGACGGTAGGCTTGACATGCTTGATTATAATATAAAATACACTATTATATTAACTTTAAGTTGTTCATTGATAAATATTGCATTGGATCTGATCTTTACTGTTTCATCTCACTTAACACATTTCGTACTTTTACACTTTTTCTGCCTGTTGATGCGTCGCACTGTCCAATCAGAGGCGGCTAAATTTGCATATTACAGGAAGGATTTCTGGGATAGCATTGAGTTTACAGACGCTGTCTTCTTAAAACTCATCTCATTCTCATCTCATTATCTCTAGCCGCTTTATCCTTCTACAGGGTCGCAGGCAAGCTGGATCCTATCCCAGCTGACTATGGGCGAAAGGCAGGGTACACCCTGGACAAGTCGCCAGGTCATCACAGGGCTGACATATAGACACAGACAACCATTCACACACTCATTCACACCTACGGTCAATTTAGAGTCACCAGTTAACCTAACCTGCATGTCTTTGGACTGTGGGGGAAACCAGAGCACCCGGAGGAAACCCACGCGGACACGGGGAGGACATGCAAACTCCACACAGAAAGGCCCTTGCCGGCCCCGGGGCTCGAACCCAGGACCTTCTTGCTGTGAGGCGACAGCGCTAACCACTACACCACCGTGCCGCCCCTTCTTAAAACTGAATAAATATTTAAAAAGAGCCAAATGAGCCAGTCTTCTGAACGGCTCTTTTCAAAGAACGGATCACAAAGATGCGGATCCCATCAAAGAGCCATAAATCCCATCTCTCCTAGTTTCAAAAGCTTATGAAAAACCTACATCATGTCACAGAGCGTTAATCTCGCGATAAAAAAAAATATCGCCGTTAAAATTGAGTCAAGTTAACGCGATGATAACGTGACATTTTTTACAGCACTAATAATAATAATAATAATAATAATAATAATAATAATAATAAAAGACAGGCGAGCACATAATTCCAAGTGGAAATTTGGTATATTTATTGTTCAGCCATACAAAACATTAGGCTAACCCAGTTTACATTTGTTAAGCATTTCTAACTAGAATATCCTATAGAATACCCTATAAGCATAGCATATATAAATGTTATAACAAAACACAGTCCTAGCCTACAACAACAAAAAATCGACAGTATAGGCTACTGTAGACATTATAGGGCTATGGTTGCACATTTCTAAAACTATTTGGGCTTGAGCCTCCGTGCAAGTGTTAAACTCAATATAACATAGCTGACCTTGTTTGAATATGAATAAGAAAAACGAGAAAATCAAACGCAGGTAAACGAAACAACTAAGCCTATTGCTTAGGATATCGGGTTCTTTGAACAGCTATGGAGAAACAGCAAATTGTTCACTGTTGAGGGCTTCAACATACTGCGCCTTTCCTCCAGTATGCGACCACATATGCTGAACGCGCGCTCGGATGGTGCGCTGGAACCTGGAATGGCCAGTACATGCCGTGCCAGTTTGGCAAGTGTGGGAAAGTCATAGCAGTGACTTTTCCACCACAGCAGGATATCTTTAGATTGGTGTGATTCGGATCCAATGAGTTTCACTTTCAGATAATCATCAATCTCGGAGTTTACAGACTTCGATTCAGCACCCGTAGCACCGACATCCTCCCATTCCTCAAACTCACGAAAAGTGACCTTTTTAGGTGGAGGTGGCTCCGCGCTTTCATCAGCGCATCTGTCACTTTTGCATTGTTCCCTCTGAACTCAATTGTTGTCCTTTTAACACAGTACATATATGGCGATTCAGGCCTGATGTACCTGATTTATGGCCGTTGTATGTCAGAACCTTTTGGCACTTATCACAGCAAGCAAAGGGCAGCTGATTTCCAGCCGCGTCATACACGAGTGAGAACGACTTCCAAATGTCCAATTTCAGGACTCTTGACTTTTTAACGGTAAATGTACCTCTTTTTAAACCAGCACTTACTTTTGAAGCACTGTGAGATTCAGTAAAGGAGCTCTGCTCTTCTGCCATGATCGGAGATCTCAAACACGGAAGAGGAAAAGAATCGAGAAACGAACGAGAGATATTTATCCTCTCCTGAATCAGAATCATAATTCTGATGACCAGCTCATCTAAGGTGTCATTGAGGCATCATGTTAGTGTGGGTCACTGGAGGCTGGGTGTGAACTGAGAGTCATTAGAGTGATCAAAGGATTTCCCGTTAGGGTGATCAATGGCAAATTTAAGATGACATTCCTCACTCAATCTGGCAATCTGACTCTCTCTGCAAATTTAGGCATCTTAAAATGTTTTTATTAATGCCAAATAAAATATCCAGCACAAATTATATATGATAGACATAAATTAATAATTTATAAATTTTATTTCAAACACATTTTTAGTTAGCGGGACTGCAGCTTATCACCGCTCCCACCCGCGCCGCATATGTGCACTCCCGCTCCCGCCCGCGCGCGCATATGTGCACTTCCGGTCCCGCCCGCGTCCGCAATGAGCTTTCAAAATTTGTCCCGCGCCGCATTGCTTTGCGGCGGGTCCCGCGAGTCCCGCAGGACTCCCGCGGGAGTGCAGGGCTCTACGCTGAAGCTCCCTCTCCAGCTCTTGTTGTTTAAGTTTTTCCTTCTCTAACAACTCATGATGTTTAAGTTTTTCCAACTCTAATAACTGATCCTTTTCCCTCTCCTGTGCTTCAAGTTTCTTTTGCTCGAGTTGCATCTCCATCAACTCTTTTTGTTGCGCAAACGTGAGTTTGGTCGACATACTAGAAGTTACAGATATCTCCGCACCAATTAACTGCTTGCTAGTTTCGATTGGAGCTTCCCCTGAGATCACCTGTCACTCTTTCAACCCGCCAAGAATAAAGTCAAATATTTGTTCTTTCTTAGCAGACCTCGGAAGTGTTACTACTACCTCACAATGATCAACCATGCTAAACAGCTGATCTTTTGTTAAGGTCGCCAACAATCGCTCAGATGGAGCTTCCAAAAACGCCTCCACTGCGCTTATCACAAAGTTCACGTGTAACCTTATCTACTTCACCAATTTAGCAAACAAACGCTCACAGATAAATTACAAATCGATCTTCCAGAATATCCAACCTAAACCCTTCCCAATGAAGGAAATACCATTTACAGCCTATGCAACAAGACAAACAAACTAAGGAGCCTCCCCGTGTCTAATCATTTACCCCCCAATATACTAATCTGTCTTCACACTATGCCCAAGAGCCAAGATCTTTACTCACCGATACCGCTGGAGACGAGCTGCCCCGACCAAAGCCAATTCAGCCCGGATCTCCACGGCGATGTCTTCGGCCCAGACACAGTGGTTCTGCAGCCTAAACCCCAGTGCAACGGCGCTCTAAGCCGGAGATAACTGATGGCTCCAAAAATGTTTATCCTGCTATGCAAATTGCAACACTACTTCAGAAAAAAACAAGGTTGGACCATTTAACTCTACCTGCGCTCAACCACGCCAAATTACCATGACACACACACAAAAGATACTATGCAACATGCATGGTTCCCCACCAACAGGCAGGCTGAATTCACACCTATGCATTTCCTTCACAAAATACGTTGGTTAAGTAATACGTACCTCACTATGCGCTCCGTAACCAATAGTGGGAACCGTAACCACCAAAGTACCAATCATAGCCTACCAAAAAAAAAAAAATTATCCGGATCAAAAACTGCATGAGCCCCCATATGTCATGCCCGCCTGGCTCAAGGCAGCCACAACATAAAGGGGAGACCATGCCGTTGCACAATTAACAAAAGACATTTATTAAAGTAAAGTAACTATATACAAAAGTCAGTGCATGAAAGATAAAGCAAAACTGTAGTGTATATCAGCATAATGAAGTGTATTGCAAAAGTAAAGCAAAAGGGTCAAGCGCAGCCCACTCTGGCCCCCAACGCAATATAGCCAGGAGAGAGTAGGAGAGACCCCCCGGTAGACTGCCAGGCCAATACTTATCCACCTCCCAATCACACCATCAATTAGCCTACATCACTAGGACTGGAAAGCTGCCCCTGCAGGCCAAAGACAGACACAACACAGAGCCAATAACACTGGCAAACGGAACTGGAAACATGACGAACCCAGCACAGGCAAGCTGGGGCGTCACACAAGATAGGTTCTTTCCCTAGTTGAAGCTCTAGCTTTGCACTATATGCAGCTTGAATTTCAGGATCATCTCTTAGTCTTCAGATATCCGGGTATGAGGAAGGCATTTTCTTTTTACGAAAGATCTCCTTTACCTGTTTTCTTGTTTGAAAAACAGCATGCATTACAACTATACAGTGATCGGTCTCAAATACTTCACTGTGCATTGGGTATACTCGGCAGTTCATAGTGGCACGTTTAACAAACCAATCAGCCATTACATAGTCGAGCCTGCATTTATAACTGAGGTTGGACTGGAACGATCATCTGTGTTCATCTGATCTTGTTGCGTACATAGTCTTTAAAATGTAGAGCTTATTGCTTTCCGCGGTCTCAATAAGTTTTTCACCATGAAAGCTTGTTGGGTCTTTATCATTGTATGGTCCCACTCCTCGCCAATTTACATGGTTACAATCCTCTCCAATGGTTGCATTGAAGTCACCAGCAACAATGATTTTATACGATGAGTGATCTTTCCTTAGCTTTTGAACAGCTTTATTCAGTGTTCAATAGAAACTGTCTTTGGAGGAGGTACTGTATTCTTCAGTTGGACAATAACAGCAGTATATTCCTAGCTTTATTCCATTTACCTTAACTCTCACCATGATCATCCTACCTTCTATTATATGCTCCACATCTAAGAGTCGAACACGTGGTGCTAGAATGAGGGCTACACCTGCCCATGTGACATTCATACCATTATATACTACCCGCCAACCTTTCAGAACTTGATCATTAAAACAAATCTCACCCTCACCCCTCAAGCGGGCCTCCTGCATGCAAGTTATATCCTGATTAAATTTTTACATTGCGTTACACAATCCGCCAACTTGCTTTCGCATTTACAATAATCAAACATTGATTGTTCCTAGGCGGAACACATGACATCTCTGCTCTGACTTTGAGCTTCCAGTGTATTTCATATTCCTTAGACATACTGTGGCAGCAGGGGCGTGGTCAAGCACCGGTCTGTGACCGGAGGGCGGAGTCAGGGAAGGTAAGTCACAGAATCACTACACCTGATGTCAATTAACCTGTGTTTGTGTGTCTTCCCAGTGACCGTGCCTTATATAAAGAGAGAGAGAGCAGAGGAAGTGAGCTCTCTCCCCAGCCAGACAACTTGTGTGTGTGTGTGTGTGTGTGTGTGTGTGTGTGTGTGTGTGTGTGTGGCTGAGAGAGTGATTTTTGCATCTGAAAAGAGCAAAAATAAACAAGTTATTGAACTTTATTCTGGCCTGCCGTCTTTCTGTGCTCCTCACCCTCCTACGAACTGCTACAGTGGTGCTGAAACCCAGGAGACCGAGCACAGGAAAAGAACAGCCCCATGGAGTCCTCCCCCTTCGCAGACCTGGTCCACGCCCTCACCACGGCCCAGCAGAGCCAGCATCAGGCGCTATTCACCCTCTGGAAGGAGCAAGAGCACCGGTTCGAGGCCCTGGTGCTGGCACAGCAGGAAGATCAACAGGCGTTCAGGCACCTCCTCGCGTCGGCGGGGTCCACCATCTCCACTGCCACTGGGCCTTCTTCCCTCACCCTAACTAAGATGGGCCCGCATGACGACCCTGAGGCCTTCCTCATGCTCTTCGAGCAGGCAGCAGAGGCCTCGGGGTGGCCGGTGGAACAGCGCGCGGCGCTCCTCCTCCCCCTGCTAACGGGTGAGGCACAGCTGGCTGCACTACAGCTCCCCGCCAATCGCCGGCTGGCCTACACGGACCTTCACCGGGCCATCCTCCAGCGGGTGGGGAGCACCCCAACAGCGACAGCACTTCCGCACTCTGCATCTGGAGGAAGTTGGCCGGCCGTTCGCGTTTGGCCAGCAGCTCTGGGACGCCTGCTGGCAGTGGTTGAGGGCCAACAATGGCGACGCCGAGGGAATCATCGATCAGGTGGTGCTGGAGCAGTTCATTGCCCGCCTACCAGAGGGAACCGCGGAGTGGGTCCAGTGCCACCGCCTGGCGTTGCTGGATCAGACCATCGAGTTGGCAGAGGACCATTTGGCAGCTGTTCCGACGGCAGGACAGCGGACATCCTCTTCATTCCTCTCCTCTCTCTCTCTCCCCCTCTTTCCTCCTGTGTCTCATCCTCGCCTCGTTCCCCCACCGCGGAGGCGGGGGACGGCCCCACCCCAGCTGACCCGTCACACCCGCAGTGCCCTCCCATTTTTCCCTTCTGTGTCTGTCTCTCCCCCCCCCCAGGTGAGTGAGCCACAGAGCGCCGGTGCAGAGAGGAAGCCCGGGCCAGTTTGCTGGCACTGCGGGGAGCCGGGCCACCTCCAACAGCAGTGCTCGGCAATAGAAGTGGGCGTGGTGGTTCAGATCCCCGACACGCCAGGAGCCGCCCTCAATCGGGCCAGAGCGTATTGCATACCGATGAGTATCCAAGGGGATACATATCAGGCGTTGGTGGACTCTGGCTGTAATCAGACCTCAATTCACCAAAGTCTGGTGCAAGATGAGGCATTGGGGGGAGCACAGGGGGTGAAGGTGTTGTGTGTGCATGGGGATGTTCACAGCTACCCTTTAGTGTCGGTCCACATTTTTTTCCGAGGGGAAAAATTTAGAGTAAAGGCAGCGGTTAATCCTCGCCTCACCCACTCGATAATTTTGAGGACTGATTGGCCGGGATTCGGGGAGTTAATGAGTCATTTAGTGAAGAGTGGGTCCTGCCATAGTTTAGCAGGGGGAGGTCCCGGTGTCACACTGGCGGGAGCAGCTGTCACGGAGCCGTCTACATCATCTCTGCGTCAGAGTGAGGAGCCGCAGGCTCCTCCTCCCTCTCTCAGGGAATCCCTTGCAGATTTTCCGTTAGAGCAATTGCAACACGAGACTCTGCGGCATCCGTTTGACCAAGTGAGAGTAATCGATGGTCAAACGCTCCAGCCAAACGCTACCCTGTCCTTCCCCTATTTTTCTATTATGAAGGATAGATTATACCGAGTGACACAGGATACTCAGACTAAAGAGCAAGTCATGCAGCTTTTGATTCCAAAGAGCCGCCGGGAATTGGTATTCCAGGTGGCTCACTTTAATCCCATGGCTGGACACTTAGGGCAGGATAAGACACTAGCCCGACTAATGGCCCGATTCTATTGGCCAGGGATTCGCGGCGATGTCCGTAGGTGGTGTACGGCGTGCCGCAAATGCCAGTTAGTAAATTCAGCGGCCATTCCAAAAGCGCCTTTGCGCCCTCTCCCATTAATCGAGACCCCGTTTGAAAGAATTGGGATGGATCTCATCGGGCCATTAGATCGGTCAACACGAGGGTACCGCTTTATTTTAGTTCTGGTGGACTATGCACCGCGATACCCGGAAGCAGTGCCTCTTTGCAATATCTCAGCACGCAGTATTGTGGAAGTGCTCTTCCGCGTCATCTCCCGAGTTGGAATCCCGAAAGAGATTCTGACTGACCAAGGCACCTCGTTTATGTCATGTACACTGAACGAACTGTATGGGTTATTAGGTATTAAGCCAATCCGCACCAGCGTATATCACCCACAAACGGATGGTTAAGTTGAACGGTTCAATCACACCCTCAAGAATATAATTAAAAAATTCGTAAGTGAGGATGCACGTAATTGGGATAAGTGGCTCGAACCCTTGTTATTTGCAGTGCGAGAGGTCCCCCAAGCCTCCACGGGGTTCTCCCCGTTCGAATTGTTATATGGGCGTAAGCTGTGCAGCATTCTATATGTGCTGTGTGTAAATTGGGAGGAGGGACCTTCACCAAGTAAAAACAAAATCCAATACGTTATTGACCTGCGTGCAAAACTCCACACACTCACACACCTAACCCAGGAGAATTTGTGGCAGGCCCAAGAACGGCAAACCCGCCTGTACGACAGGGGTACGCACCTTAGGGAGTTCGCACCGGGAGATAAAGTACTCGTACTGTTGCCCACATCGAGCTCCAAATTGATCGCCAAGTGACAAGGACCCTTTGAGGTCACACGGCGAGTCAGGGACGTCAACTACGAGGTGAGGCGGACGGACAGGGGTGGGGCGCTACAGATTTACCACTTCAATCTGCTCAAACTCTGGAACGAGGAGGTCCCCGTGGTGTTGGTGTCGGTGGTTCCGGAGAAGGCGGAGCTGGGGCCGGAGGTTCAAAAGGGAGCACTGGCATCGCGTACCTCTCCGGTCCCCTGTGGAGACCACCTCTCCCCAACCCAACTCGCGAAGGTTGCCCAGTTGCAGACCAAGTTTTCGGACGTGTTCTCGCCCCTGCCCAGCCACACCGACCTCATAGAGCACCACATTGAGACGCCCCCGGGGGTGGTAGTGTGTAGCCGCCCTTACAGGCTACCCGAACACAAGAAAAAAGTGGTTCGGGAAGAACTCGAGGCCATGCTCGAAATGGGCATCGTCGAGGAGTCCCACAGTGACTGGAGCAGCCCGGTGGCCTTGGTACCCAAGGCCGACGGGTCAGTCCGGTTCTGTGTAGACTATAGAAAAGTCAACGCAGTGTCTAAATTCGACGCTTACCTAATGCCTCGTATTGATGAGTTGCTCGATCGACTAGGCATGGCTCGCTTTTACTCGACACTGGATTTGACAAAGGGTTATTGGCAGATCCCCTTGACTCCATTATCCTGAGAAAAAGTGGCCTTTTCCACACCGTTCGGCTTACACCAGTTTGTCACACTTCCTTTTGGGCTGTTTGGGGCGCCTGCTATGTTCCAGCGGCTGATGGATAGGGTCCTCTGCCCCTACGCCACCTATGCGACCACGTACCTCAACGACATCATTATTTATAGTCATGACTGGCCGCGGCACCTACAACACCTGAGGGCCGTCCTTAGGTCGCTGAGGCGAGTGGGTCTCACAGCGAACCCGAAGAAGTGTGTGATTGGGCGGGTGGAAGTACGGTATCTGGGCTTCCACTTGGGCAATGGGCAGGTGCATCCCCAAATTAACAAGACAGCAGCAATTGTGGCCTGCCCAAGGCCCAAGACCAAAAAGGGGGTGAGACAGGTTCCTGGGGCTGGCTGGCTACTATCATAGGTTTATACCTAATTATTCGGACGTCACCAGCCCACTGACTGATCTCACTAAAAAGGGGGCACCAGATCCGGTCCAATGGACGGAGCAATGCCAGCGGGCTTTCTCTGAGGTAAAGGCTGCACTGTGCAGGGGGCCACTGTTACACTCCCCTGACTTTTCTCTCCCTTTTATGTTACAGACGGACGCGTCGGACAGAGGGCTGGGGGCCGTTTTGTCCCAGGAGGTGGAAGGGGAGGACCGTCCAGTGCTGTACATCGGCAGAAAGCTGTCAGTACACGAGGGGCGCTACGGCACCATCGAAAAGGAGTGCCTCGCGATCAAGTGGGCAGTCCTCACCCTCCACTACTACCTGCTGGGACGCCCTTTCACCCTCTGTTCGGACCATGTGCCTCTCCAGTGGCTCCACCGCATGAAGGATGCCAACGCGCGGATCACCCATTGGTATCTGGCACTCCAACCCTTTAACTTCAAGGTGATCCACAGGCCGGGGGCGCAGATGGTTGTGGCGGACTTTCTCTCCCATCAATGGGGGGGAGTCAGCTGCAGGCTGGATGGCTGCCCGGCCTGAGTCGGGCGGTGGGGGTATGTGGCAGCGGGGGCGTGGTCAAGCGCCAGTCTGTGACCGGAGGGTGGAGTCAGGGAAGGTAAGTGGTAGAATCACTACACCTGATATCAATTAACCTGTGTTTGTGTGTCTTCCCAGTGACCGTGCCCTATATAAAGAGAGAGCAGAGTAAGTGAGCTCTCTCCCCAGCCAGACGACTTTGTGTGTGTGTGTGTGTGTGTGTGTGTGCATGGCTGAGAGAGTGATTTTTGCATCTGAAAAGAGCAAAAATAAACAAGTTATTGAACTTTATTCTGGCCTGCCGTCTTTCTGTGCTCCTCACCCTCCTACGAACTGCTACACATACATATACAATTCAAAAACAGAACAATATCATACTTTCACATTATCAAGTTGTCAAACTATAAAAAAAAGCCTATTGCCTTTTGTAACTATATCCCAGAATAAAAGAGGCTACTTCACAAACTGGTGCCAGTGCTCCGTTGGCTCACCCAGTCGCAAGACCGGGTTCCCCGGGGTGTACCTGTCACGCAAGGTGACGGAGGTAGAGCTGGCTTGAGTGTGGGAGGTGATTAGCCTTACCGGGACTTATAAATGCCTTGTAAACCTAGCATACAGCAAATTGCGCATCACACAATTTTCACCTGCCTGTGCGACATTCATACTTTTATATACTACCTGTCAACCTTTCAGATGGGTATATACCGTACATGTGCTACCCACCAACCTTTGTGTCACACAATTTACGGTAGTGATGTCTTCATACCTCATTCATGTAACTAGCAGGGTCAACTATGTATTTGGCTGGCGATCATACACCTTCCACCTTCATCCTGAAAAGAATTCCTCGATTGGATTAAGGAAGGGGGAATAGGGTGGGAGGAATTCCATTAGCATCCTGTTATGAGTTGCAAACCATTGCCTGGTGTTTGAGCAATGGACACTCACATTATACCAAATTACCACATATTTTGGAAGATCATTGTAAATTAGACCCCTCTCATTATCAGGGTTGAGACCTCTGTCCAGGGTGTCTAAAAATGTCAAGAGATGATGTGTGTTCTACAGGCCAACAAGGGGGATATGAGGAAGCACACCATTATCAGACATGGCTGCACGCATGGTGATATTCCCTCCCTGTTGACCTGACACATCAACAGTAACTCTGTGGCCAATGAGATTTCTACAATGCCTTCTGCCTTAAGCCAGATTAAAGCCTGCCTCATCAAGGTAATGAAATTGTGAAGTGGTTCCCTTGAATCCAGTTCCATTATATGCTATACCCTAGAAGAAGAAAAAAGTTTTACTTCATTGCATTATATTAATGACATTTAGCAGATGCACTTATCCAGAGCAACGTACAATATACCCAGAGCAACCTGGGGAGCACTTGGAGGTTTGGTGCCTTGCTCAAGGGCACTTCAGCCATTCCTGCTGATCCAGGGAATCGAACCAGTGACTTTTTGGTCTCAAAGCTAATTCTTGAACCATTAAGTCATGGCTTCCCATATTTTACTGTATGAATTATACATATTATCATTTCGGACAAGATATTTACATGAAATGGACACCCATATTCTTTTCTACAGTTGAAGCAAATGTGTATGGGTCACACTTACTGTACATCACTACACAAAGTTGTACTGTTTATTGCAGATTACAGTCAGCACATAAATGTTTTACTTGTACATACCAGTAATGGAGCTTCTTCACTCCATCACCATTCCTTTCAAATGGTACTTTATAGATCTGTTTCATGGTCATTTAGTGTCTTTTCAGCACCCTGTTGTTTGTTGAGATGCTCATAGATTGGATGTTCTCAAAGACATTGTTGTCTTCTATAAAGGCTCTCTGTATTGCCTTCAATCGAATGGCAACTACCATGATTTGTAACTACCATGATACAAATGGCCTCCTCCTGTTGAGGAGTAAAAAGAGATCCTCTGTCATGTAGTCTTGCAGTCCTATGTGGTAGAGTAAAATGCAGTAATGTTTGAATACCCATATTTACTGTAGACAGTAAACATACAGTACAATACAGCATCAGCTAAATGAGTAAATGTAAAATTGGAATTTTCTACTTAAGCTTTACTGTACTGTACATACAGTAATACTGCATACTTACTGCATATACCATATACTTAGTGCACATTTTTAGATTAACCACCTGTTCTCCTGATGAAATGTTTATATGATTGAGGATACAGTGGTTCTCCCAATATTTGGCTGCACCCTTCGACCAGCCTCAGTCACTGTAAGACCATGATTGAGAATACTTGTGGACAGTTGTGGTCCTTATTTCATCTGGAACATACCTATGTACTTGGCCTCCTCTTCCTCCATTTTGTCTCATTACCTGTCCACCCTGCATCCTGACTCCTCTTCTTCTGGGCTGTTGACCCTGTTCATTTCCTTGTTGTCCTTCCATTACTGTGTCAGAAATTATGACACTATGTTCTGCTCTGTATACATAGCTCTGGAAAAAATTAAGAGACCACTGCAAAATGATCAGTTTCTCTGGTTTTACTATGCATAGCTATGTGTTTGAGGAACATGAGCATTTTCATTTTATTCCATAAACCACTAACAACATTTCCTCTAAACTCCATATAAAAATATTGCCAGAGCATTTAATTGCAGAAAATGATGGTGTGTTCAGACCTTGAATAACACACAGAAATCAAGATCATATTCAGTTTTAAACAACACAATACTAATGTTTGAACTTAGGATGAGTTCAGAAATCAATATTTGGTTGAATAAATCTGACATTTAAATTACAGCTTTCAGGCATCTTGGCATGCTCTCCACCAGTCTTTCACATTACTCTTGGGTGACTTTATGCCACTCCTGGCACAAAAATTCAGTCAGCTCAGCTTTGTTTGATGGCTTGTGACCATCCATCTTCCTCTTGATCACATTCCAGAAGTTTTCAATGGGGTTCAGGTCTGAAGATTGGGCTGGCCATGACAGGGTCTTGATCTTGTGGTCCTCCATCCACACCTAAATTGGCCTGGCTGTGTGGTATGGAGCATTGTCCTGCTGGAAAACCCAATCCTCAGAGTTAGGGAACATCATCAGAGCAGAAGGAAGCAAGTTTTCTTCCAGGATAACCTTCTACATGGCTTGATTCATGTGTCCTTCACAAACAAAAATCTGCCCCATTCCAGCCTTGCTGAAGCACCCCCAGATCGTCACCAATCCTCCACCAAATTTCACAATGAGTGTGAGACACTGTGGCTTGTAGGCCTCTCCAGGTCTCCGTCTCATCATCAGATGACCAGGTCCAATCCTTATAGTCTGTCGCAAACCTCAGCCTGGCTCTTCTTTGCTTCTCATTGATGAAGGGTTGTTTTCTAGTTTTGCATGTCTTCAACCCCACCCAGAGGAGTCTGTTTTGAACTGTCCTTGCTGTGTGCTTAACCCCAGCTGCCATTTGCCATTCTTCTCAGAGGTCACTTGATGTCATCCTATGGTTGTTGAGTGACATTCGAAGGAGCTGATCATCATCCACTGGGACTGCAGTGGAGAGTCGTTTTCACCATCTGCCACTCTGTAACACCGTTCTCCCCAATGTCTGCTGCTTGACCTTGTTCTTATGAACTGCCATCTTGGAAATTTTGAGGATGGAAGCAACCTGACGCTCACTGTATCCAGTCAGTAAAGCCAGAATTGAGCCCTTCTTTTTCACACTCAAAACTTAACTCTTTTAATATGATGGATAGATGTTTTTGTATTCCAATTAAATTTAAGTTACTACTGGCACTGTTTTTGCCATCAGAATTGGTCCTATTACAAGAGGATAGTGACAACCACAGCAGTGGGTGTTTTTTTTAATACTTTTCCTCATTAAATAAGATTTGGTTCAGGTGATCACCTCATCAGTACCTCATTAAGTAAAATAAGGTGCATTTGTGTTGGAATTCCAGCACAGACACTGGAATGAAATGGGCACCATACGTAGAGATACTGATGATTTAAGAAAAATTGAAGTGGTCTCTTAATTTTTTTCCAGAGCTGATTTTTTTAATAAAATGAATAAATTGTGTGTGTGTGTGTGTGTGTGTGTGTGTATATATATATATATATATATATATATATATATATATATATATATATATATATAATTTTATAAAAATATATATATACATTTTATAAATATATAAAAGGTTCATGGGATTCACCTCTGAACTACTGTAGAGAACTGATTGATCATTGGTTAATCTGATGCTTCACACATTCCCCCTCATAAGTGAAAGTTAAGATTCAGCAGAGACCAATTCATCAATTCAGGACACATTTATCAATAAAATGTAACAGAAATGTATAAAAAATATGATTCCGTTACATGGCATTTCACAGACGCTCTTATTCAGAGCAACGTATAAGTGCAAAAGTCAGGTACACAAAGTGCTGAACTTCTAGACAAGAAAGTTCTAGTACCAAGTGAAAGCAATACCTCATGTAATCTCATCTCATTATCTCTAGCTGCTTTATCCTTCTACAGGGTCGCAGGCAAGCTGGAGCCTATCCCAGCTGACTATGGGTGAAAGGCAGGGTACACTCTGGACAAGTCACCAGGTCATCACAGGGCTGACACATAGACACAGACAACCATTCACACTCACATTCACACCTACGGTCAATTTAGAGTCACCAGTTAACCTAACCTGCATGTCTTTGGACTGTGGGGGAAACCAGAGCACCCGGAGGAAACCCACACGGACACGGGGAGAACATGCAAACTCTGCACAGAAAGGCCCTTGCAGGCCACGGGGCTTGAACCCAGGACCTTCTTGCTGTGAGGCGACAGCGCTAACCACTACACCACCGTGCCGCCCTACCTCATGTAATATGCTGTTGAAATTCCAATACTCGAACAGCCAAGGAAATAAACCCACCATATTAAATATAACTGATAGAGAACTCAAAACAGCTAACCCCAGGCTAGATCATACACAGCCTGGGTTGGTTTAGACTAAAACACAGTTACACAGTGGGCAGGGAAGCAGGGGAGAGGTGCAGCCTGAAGAGGTGAGTCTTCAGTCTACACTTGAAGGTGGTAAGGGAGTTGGCAGTTCTGACCTCAATGGGAAGGTCATTCCACCAACAGGGAGCCAGGACAGACAGTAGTCTTGAACAAGCTGGGCAGGAGCCAGGCAAACAGTAGCAGTGGAGCATAGGGATCTGGCTAGTGTGTAGGGACAGATCAGACTCTGGAGGTCTGTTGGCCCTAACCCTTTGAGAGCCTGGTAAGTTAGCACCAATGTCTTAAATTTGATGCGAGCTGTAGCCAGTGTAGCCAGTGCCCCCTAGCCAGTGCAGGTCAGCAAGCAGAAGGGTGACATAGGAAAAATGAAAGCGTTTATAGACCAGGTGAGCTGCAGTGTTCTGGATGAGCTGCAGGGATCTGATGGCAGAAGTTGGAAGGCCAGCAAGGAGAGAGTTGCAGTAATCCAAGCAGGAGAGGATCAGCACTTAGACCAGGAGCTGAGTGGAGTAAGTGGTTAGAAAAGGGCAGATCCTTTTGATGATGTAGAGGAGGAATTGGCACATCTGGGTCACTGCAGCAATGTTCGCTGAGGAGGAGAGTTTGTCATTGAACATGACACCTAGGTTCTTCTTACTGGGTGAAGGTGACATGGAGATATCCTCAGGGAGATGACAATGTCCAGGGGTGGAGGAAATGGAGCAGGAATGTAGATTACCTCTGTATTGCCTGAACTGAGCTTTAGGTGATGGTTGTCCATCCAGCTCTGGATGTCACGCAGGCAAGCAGAGATGCGAGTGGAAATCTATATGTCAGAAGAAGGAAAAGAGAGAAACAGTTGGGTGTCATCAGCATAGCAGTGGAAGGATAGACCATGAGCAGAGATAACTGGGTCAAGAGACTGAGTGTAGAGGGAGAAGAGAAGCGGACCAAGGTCTGAACCCTGAGGGACACCAGTGGTAAGTGGGCGTGGTGCTGACATAGTACCAGACCAGGTGACCTGGAAGGAGCAACCAGAGAGGTAGGACTTGAACCAGTCTAGGGCTGTCCCACAGATCCCTAAAACTGATAAGGATGACAGGAGGATGGAATTATCAACAGTGTCAAATGCAGCAGCAAGACCAAGGAGAACCAGGACTGAGGAGAGGGAGGCAACACGTGCTGCATGAAGTGCGTCACTGACAGAGAGAAGTACAGTTTCGGTTGAGTATCTGGCTCGGAAGCCAGACTGGTGAGGATCCCGGAGGTTGTTCCATGAGAAAAAAGAGGAGAGTGGGTTTGCAACAGCACATTCAAGTGTCCTTGACAGGAAGCGGAGAAGAGAAATGGGGTGGTAACTCTGGATGACAGAGGGGGCCAAGGTGGGTTTTTTCAGCAGAGGGGTGATGTGAGCCCATTTGAGCCTGGAGGGGAAGTATCCAGAGGACAAGGAGGAGTTGATGAAGGAGGTGATAAATAGGAGGATATCAGGAGTGATGGTCTGGAGGAGAGATGAGGGGATAGAGTTAAGGGCACAGGTGGTCAGACAGTGAGAAAGCAGGAGCTGGGAGACATCTAAAGTGGAAAGAGGGGAAAAAGCAGAGAGCAAGGGAGAAGAGACAGGGAGGGTGAGGCAGGCATGGTAAAGGAGTTGTGGATGGCTATGATCTCCTCAAAAAAGACTGCAAAATCCTTTGCAGTGATGGAGGACTGAGGTGTAGCTGGTGGGGAGTTGAGAAGAGAAAACAGAAAATAATTAACAAGGATTGGAGATGGAGGTATGAATTTTGGAGTGACAAAACTTGATCATGGCTGATTTTGGCTTGATGGCTTGATCATTCACTACCTGCACTCGTCAGACTTTGGAAATGCATCTGCCTTGTTGACAACAAGTGCATCTATCGTTATCCTTTGCTGGAATTCCTAAAGCATTGACTGGCAACTGGGCTGTCTGAAGTGTGGACGTTCGGAGGTTGTGGGGGATTGGCAAGATTGTTGATATATGCTGCTTTATCTCCTCTCCTGGATAAAGATCTCTTTTTGAGTGTGCTGCTCAATAACGCTGCCCCATTAACGTTACCTATGCTTATATTTGGCAAGAATTTTGTCTTTGCACTAAAGCTTATGTGCGATTCTGGTGGTGCAATTTCCCTGTAAGCTGACAATATGAGAACAGTGGTTCAGCTTTTATGTGCAGTTTTCTGCATGTTCGAACTGTGCAGCAGACCGGACTGTGCCGAAGGTATGGCTCAAACGGTGTGCTCTCCCCTGCATCTCCCATCTAAACATAGACATTGTACCCGTATTTACAGTTGTTATCACTAGGCCTACAGCAGGGATGAGAATGGGACATTTAAAAAAAACTCTGAAATGCCTGGCCGGTCTAGGGGGCATCTGCCCAATTCACAATCCCCCTTTCCCATATATATATATATATATATATGGTTTCAAATTCAATGATGGTTTAAAACGTTTATAAACTTGTTGCAAGGATGGACAGCAGTGGAGCAGACAGAGAGCTGGAAAACTTCTTCCTCCAAAAATATATTTTTTATTATTTCTATTTTCAAAACTTTTCTTAAAATAGTGCAAATATTTACAGTGCGCCAACCAAAGGTTCAAATTGCCAAAAAGAAAACTATACAAACAAAATAAGAAAACAAAAATAAAGAGGCTTCAAGTTTGCCAGACTAAATCAAAAAGACCCTGAACAAAACTACTAGTCAGCCAAACCACAGCACCTTCAAACAAGATGTTCCAACCACAACTGAGGCTCTGGAGCTACTGCAGAGCTTACATACCCGCAGCCCCGCCCACAGTTGAGCCCAAATTGCAAAATTAATCAATCAACTAAATAATGACATCCTAAATACAAAATAACAATTTAAAGAAACAAACACAAAATATACAAACATCCAAAATAATTTTCATTAACCAGAACCCTTCAGTGCATAGTAAAATACATGTTTCCCCAACACCAGTAAAACACCCCTGTTAAAATAGTCCGTTCTACCAAACACCCGCGAAAACCCTCCATAACAAGCCAATGGTACAGTCCCTCGGTTTCTCACAACAAACAGGAAGTATGGTGGAGTTCACGTGATGAGTTACTAAACACTGTTTTGTGTTATAAAAATGCTAGAACTAAATAAACTTGACGTTAGAAATAACCGGTTTGTACATGTGTTTCCTAGACCAGAGACAATGCTTAACAGATGGGATTTATTTAGATCAGGGCTTTTCAAAGTGTGGGAGAGTCAGCCCCCCCTCAGAGAGCAAATAAACAACAGCGCCCCCCCCCCCCCCCCCCCCCAATTTTTGTTGTTGCTATACTTAATGTTCCATTCATATTTTAAAAAAATGGTTGTTGTACACATTTTTATTTTTTTCTTTTACACATTTTAAACATCTGTACTTTTTAAAACATCTTTTTTTACACATTTTAAACATCTGTGCTTTTCTTTTTAAAACATCTTGTTTTACACATTTTAAACATCTCATAGCATCGTTAGCTAGCACCTCAGTGGAGCATCTTCAGATCCAGTCCATGAAAATCCAAACTTTAAATAATCGTGGTCATACTTCCTTCTTTTTTCAGTCCCCCCAGGATTCCACGGGCCTTTTTTGTGATTGTTGCGGGCTAAAATGTCTGATGTTGCGGGGGGGGTTCCAAAAAATTGCGATGAAAGTTGCGGTGTTTTTTAGGTTTTTGTTGCGATTACATTGCAGGAGGAAGTGAAAGTTGCAAGAAATTGTTGCGATTTTCCCTTTTTGTGATTAAAATTGAGTGATATGTTAAATATTAAGTTATTACTGAAAAACTATTGATTAAAAAAACAAAGACACTGAGAAATGGTCCTATAAACAACTTTACCAATATAAAAGATTACCAGGACTACAAAAATGCAGAAAAATAGGCTTTACTTATCCAAATGCTCCTGTTGGTTCAAAAGTGAAAGTGCAGAGAACCTCACAGCACAACATGAAGTTACCTTAAAATATAATATAAATGCCTCAGCTTTCATGTAAGAAAAAAACTATTAATACTAGTACTGTGTGCAGGCAGTCTCTCCTGAAGACTAAATTAAACAATAATTATAAACTAATAAAATAAATGGCTCAGGCTTCATAGAAGAAAAAAAAACAATTTGAACAGAATCTCACAGTATGATGCTGAAGCTGCCTAAACAATGGAAAATAAAATACCATTTTGGCAAAAATGTTGGCATCCATTAATTTCTTGTATTAAGTAAAAAAAAATAATGTAAAGTGCACACAGTCCTTCACTGTAAACATAACACACTTTCAGTAACAGAATTTAAGCCTACATAAACACTGACTCGCACATCATGCAGTGTTGCCAGATACTGCTGACATTTTCCAGCCCAAAATATGTTCAAAACCCGCCAAAATGCACTTAAACCGCCCAATCTGGCAACACTGCGCTCATGCTGCTTCTCTTGAACATATACACGGAAGTAAGGCAGAAGGTAGTTTGTCGACATCACCTCAAGACGACGCCAACGATTGGTCAGATTTGCGGGAAGGTTGCAGTGATTGGATATAATTGCAACACCGCCCTGAATTCGCGGGGATTGGTTGAATTTGCGTTGAAGTTGCAAATCACAACATCGCGAAATCCTGGAGGGTCTGATTTTTTGCTTGGCCCAGACTCTGTCTCCTCACTCACTACAGCTTTAGGTACTAAAAACCGATCCATTTTGTCTCTGGCAAAGGCTAGCTGAACTTGGCTAAATGTCCGCAATAGTAACTTATTCTGGTTTATGTTTCCTCACGTTGCGCCCCCCCGAAGAACTCTGGCGCCCCCCAGGGGAGGCACGCCCCACACTTTGAAAAGCCCTGATTTAGATGATTTAACTAAAGCTTTTGATACTGTTAATCATTATATTTTATTGTCACGATTGATTAATATTGGTCTCTCTGAAGCAGCGTTAGGCTGGGTTAGAAACTACCTAGATAATAAATGTCAATGTGTTCAACTAAATGGGTACCTCTCCGGGAAGCTTACTGTCAAATTTGGTGTCCCACAGGGCTCCGTACTGGGGCCCTTGTTGTTCACAATATATATTAACAATCTCAGTAAAGATCTTATGAATGTAAATATGCATCTGTATGCAGATGATACTATAATTTACTGTTCTGCTGCATCACTGGCTGAGACCATCTTAAAGGGCTGATGACACGTTTTTGACATCTTTGGCGATGTTTTATAACATAAAAAGTAATTCCCGATGATCCATATATTAATTCACGAAGGCGCCTATTTTACAAGTTATGATAAAAAACGCGGCTATTTGGGCAAATTTGACAGGGCTGCAGCACCCAGGAGACGAATGAGGAGGAGGAGCTATATGATGTCAGCGAAAGAATCTTCCTCCTCACTTACCAGTTTGTTGATGCGACAGGTGTTCAGTTTATCATTATATATATATAGTTATTATGTCTTCGCGTTGTGTTGCCGGCTTTTGCTCCAAAACCCACAAGGATGGGGTAAGTTTATTCAAGTTTCCCAGAGATCCCGAGCTGCATGCGAAGTGGGTGAAGCAAGTCAGGCGCACTCGTGACAAGTGGGAGCCCTCACCAACATCCGTCCTGTGCTCTGAACACTTCGATTTGGATTGTTTTGACACCCTTCCCAGCTTAAAGGAATCTCTTGGGTGTGCAGTTCAGCACAAACGTGTGCTGCTACCATCAGCAGTGCCTACAGTATTCCGGAGGGGGTCTACTAGTAGCTATGCCGGATCCAGCAGTCACCTGGGACAAGGCGACTCCTCCAAAGACAGTCCTCCTGTCAGAACATGTGTTGAGAAACGACATAAGATAAAGGTACGTAGAGCTATAGAGTGCTCCGACATGATGCTAAAAATAGTAACACTGTGGTCTGCGCGGCCATCTTGGAAGTGACTCGCTCCAGAGCGCTCATAGAGTACACATCATAGAGTACACATTCATGATAATCATAAATGTAATCATAAAGTCGGCGTGATATCAGTCATGTATTTGCTTGTGAAAGCTTGCACTGTCTTCGATGGTGTTGGATGGTTTGTTTACGTCTTCTTAGTACTAATACAAAAAAACCTGATCTATGGGTATGGGCATCATATCGCCTAGTCTTCCTCCTCACTTGCTGGTTTGTTGATGTGACAGATTTGTAGTAGCAGTTGTAGTATTTTGCCTTTGCATTGTGGTCTCTTATTGCCAAGTTGAAAGAATTTGTTTCTCAAAGCAAACACTGAGGGAAAGCTAACTTAGCCAGACAAGTAGGCTACAGATTGTCATTTGCTTACGCTGATGTAGGTTATCAAATATTTTGCTTCATTTAAGGATAAAACTAAGAAGCCATAAACTGGAAGACGTGCCTGCCAATATTATCCTAAATCACGGGCGATTGCTCTAAGACAATGAGGGAGGCTCAGCCTCCTCTAAAAATGCTGAACATCGTGTAGGATGAATTGCGCTAGGCTTATGTTATAGCCGACCTTATAACATTGCTATTTCAGATCCAGAATCATAGAAATATATGTGCTCAACCCAACTACAATGCGAAATCATTCCGTTATAACTTTCCCCAGTTCGCCTAATGTGTGCGTGAGTTTTTCCCCCTCGTGGCAGCACGAGCAGCGCAGCCTCAGTGGATTGGGAGCTATGTGCTTGTCAATCTCAAAATGCAAGACAATTATTGGACAAATACTGCGAAAACGCCCGCCCACGGAGTCTCACGGACTCCCAGCCTCAATGGACTTCAACGGCATTTGGGAGCTATGCGCTTTTCAATCTCAAAATGCCAGACGGTTATTGGACAAATACTGCGAAAACGCCCGCCCACGGACTCCAAGCCTCACATGGGAGGGACATGACAGTTTCCGCGAGGAGACTGGTGATTGGTGAAAGCGGCCGGATATTTTATTTGACTGACAGCTCGTTTCAACTATAGACAGGCAGCGGTACAGTGTTGCCAGATTGGGTGGTTTCCCACCCAATTGGGCGGTGTTAAGTGCATTTTGGTGGGTTTTGAACATATTTTGGGCTGGATAACGTCAGCAGTATCTGGCAACATCAGTTCAGTCCCATGCGGATTCGCAAGTGCTGTGGTGTATTGTAAGAGATCAGCTTACATTTCGATTTCATTCATTACATACGGTTTCTACCAGCTTTTTTAGTTTGTATATATTTTCATTGTAAATAAAGTGTAAATATAGTGTTAAGTTTGCTCTCTTAGTTCCAGAAATTTCGTTTATTTGAGTGACTGAACTTGAACTTGAGGGGGCTAGTCAGCTAGCAAGAAAGCTGCGCACAGATGCCAAGCATTGCTGATTTAATTTTGGCGAAGCCATTTGCCAGTCTTCCTTTCGAGGAAAAAATTAAAATTAAAGAGCAGGGTAGACCAACACCTCAAATTGACTTGGTGAAAAAGGTAGGGAATAATACTCGTTCCTTTCAGCTCTCCTGGTACGAGAAAGTGAATTGGCTAACAGCAAGTGACCCACATCAACAACAGTAAATAGGCTACTTTAGTAATATGTCATGGATGGACCAAAAATATAGAATCTATTTAAAATGTTTATGCTGAGTATATTATATTGGAATATATATTTTTCTGGATATGAATTAAACACAGCTACAATTTGGAAAACATTGTTAAACAAAAACACAGCCGAGGTCAATTTTTAAACAACATGCCACAATTTTAAAATATAAAATGTTAAAATATACCCCTCCCCCCCAACACCACCATCATGTATATTGGACAGTAGGCTAATGGGCCAAAAGAACCTATTTCACAGTTTGTGACCCTGCCAACAATCAGCCAGATCAGAGGCAAGAGTATGGGCAAAATTGATGTTTTTTCTTTTAAAATCTGGAAATATTGTAGCCGACCAGCCTCCCCTGTTTGAAAGACTACCAGCCGCCACTGTCCTAAATGTATCACGGATCAGGCATAGTCGTAAGCTTATTATGTTAGCCGTTTGCATGCTCCATTAGGAACTATGTATTCAGTGTAGCATACGGCTTACATGATATAAGCAGTGTTTACACATGCAAGACAACAATACACAATATTAAAATATTGATTCCGTAACATTTTGAACAAATACGGGTTGACCTACCAATCCTTGTTATCCAACCTTGTGGTGTTCAATGCTGGGCTGTCTGCCTATCCGCTGTCCATCTCGGAGTCGGAGTCGCTCTCAGATTGCACAGTAATGCCGCTTTTCCACTACAAACGCGGCTGAGTCGGGCTGAGCCGTGCCGTGCTGAGTTGGGCTGAGTCGGGCTGAGCGGGGCTATTGGAGTTGCATTTCGACTACAACCGCACTGAACCGTGCTGGCTGGAAGTGGGTGGACACATTGGGTGGAATTAGCGAAAGTGGGTGGACGTCACGTGATGTCGTTAAGCAGCGCAAACAGTGACATCAGTGAGCTTTTAAGCGGTAGTCTCATGACCCGAATAGTAAACAATAAACATGGAGTCGTTAGTGTTGCTGGTCTTGGTGCTGTGGCTTGTTGTCACCGACAACGCCAACAGATACTGGCAAGAGCGTATAGATGAGGCGAGGCGCATAAGGCTTCAGAAATTCTCGTAATTCGTAATTATTCTTCTTCCGGGTTTACGGTGTTTACAGATCCCAGCGTGCTCGCGGGGCGTGTGTGGGCATGTGAGGACACTCCTCCTCACCAATCAGTGCACAGGGGAGTGTCTGCTCACGCCCCCAGCCTCACTCAGCTCGCTTTGGCTCGCTTCAGCCCCACTCCAAAACGGTGCGAGTTTTAGGGGCTAAGCAGGGCTGAAGCGAGCCGAATCGTGCTGTTTTTTGGTAGTCGAAACGTGAGCCGTGTCGGGCTGAAGTGAGCTGAAGCGAGCTGAAAAAGGGTAGTGGAAAAGGGCCATAACAGGTTCAAACCTGTACGGTTGGATGCACCCGTGTTCGTCGTCACCTGATTCTTCCGATCTATCCCACTCACAACACAATTCTAGACTCCCAGAAGAGGAAGAGCTAGAGAGTTCACCGGCGTTTTCATGCACCATTTCCATTGAGTAGAACAGCCAGTGAACCGCAGCGTGTTCTTCCGCTGACGTCACAGCATGGCCGCGAGCCACGGACCCAGTTTTCTTGCGCTGTGCAATTAAAAGTTGGATATTTGCGTAACAACAGCTTCTTTTCACGTAATTATAACAGAAATCTAACATGTTTGCCATGTTGTATAGTTTATTTAAGAAATTGCATAGAGTCATGTTTGGGTCATCAGCACTTTAAAGCTGCAAGAAGCATTCACTGTGGTAAGTAAGTAAGTAAGTTTAATTTGTATAGCACATTTAAACAGCATACACTGACCAAAGTGCTGTACAGAGTCAGTATTAAAAGACAAATGATCAAAAAGAAAAATAAAAAAATAAAATAAAACTATAATAATAACAACAATAACAATAAGCTGATGGTTAGGGAAAGGCCAAGGAGTAGAGATGGGTTTTTAGCCTAGATTTAAAGGCAGAGATGGAGGGAGCAGATCTGATGTCTGGTGGGAGCTGATTCCAGAGGCGTGGAGCAGCAACAGAAAAAGCTCTGTCACCTCTCTGCTTCAGCCGCGAGCGAGGTACATGAAGAAGCCCTGTGTTAGAGGATCTTAGAGACCTTCGGACTGAGTGGGGCTGTAAAAGGTCATTAATGTAGGCTGGGGCCAGCCCACTGAGTGCTTTAAAAACAAATAATAAGACTTTAAATTGTATTCTGAATGGTACAGCGAAATTTAAATTCCTTGAAATTAATTCTTGACAATAAGAAAACAAAGTTCATGTTCTTTTCTAGAACCCATAAGCTGGGATCCTCCCTGCCTCAACTATGCACTTTGCAGGGTAAATCAATTGAACTAGTCTCCTCGTAGAGATATCTGGGTTTTATGTTGGAGGAAGATCTATCCTTTAAATTGCATGTTGAGAATTTACTTTGTAGACTGAAATCAAAGTTGGGTTTTTTCTTTAGAAACAAATCTTGCTTTAGTCAACAAGCAAGGAAAAGATTGGTTGAATCTACTTTTCTGCCAGTCTTGGATTATGAGGACGTATTTTATAGACATAACTCTAAAGCTCTGCTACAGTCCTTAGACTCTATCATTCTGCGTTAAGATTTATCACTCAAGCAAGTTACTCCACCCATCATTGTGCCTTGTATGAAATGGTTGGTTGGTTCTCACTCTTTATGAGAAGACAAACATTGGTTAATTTTTGTGTACAAAGCAATAATTGGCCAACTTCCTTCTTATATATCTGTTCTTTTAACACCTAGTACATCTCAGTACAATCTACGGTGAAGTAGCTATATCTTGTATGATGTTGTGCAGGCAAAATCTGAGTTTGGTAAGACTGCCTTTGCTTGTAATGCTCCAACAGCATGGAATGAGCTACAGAGACGACTAAAACTTGAGGTTTTTATTTCATTTGTTGATTTCAAAGCTTGTCTTAACCGAGTGCATCAGTCAGTCTGTTCTTGTTTTTAAATTTCTGTCTGGTTTGTCTGTTCTTAATTTTTTTTGTTTTGTTCTGTGAGTGTGTGAGATGATTGTTATCTCATCTCATTATCTCTAGCTGCTTTATCCTGTTCTACAGGGTCGCAGGCGAGTTGGATCCTATCCCAGCTGACTACGGGTGAAAGGCAGGGTTCACCCTGGACAAGTCGCCAGGTCATCACAGGGCTGACACATAGACACAGACAACCATTCACACTCCGGTCAATTTAGAGTCACCAGTTAACCTAACCTGCATGTCTTTGGACTGTGGGGGAAACCGGAGCACCCGGAGGAAACTCATGCGGACACGGGGAGAACATGCAAACTCCACACAGAAAGGCCCTCGGCGGCCACGGGGCTCGAACCCGGACCTTGTTGCTGTGAGACGACAGTGCTAACCACTACACCACCATGCCGCCCATGATTGTTACTCTGTTCTTAATTCTGTTTTTGTGTGCTGCCTTCTTGGCCAGGGCTCACTTGTAAAAGAGATTTTAATCTCAATGTGATTTTTATCCCTGGTAAAATAAAGGTTTAATAATAATAATTTAAAAAAAATTTGAGTGAGGCTGTGAACTCTGCAAGGAAGGACTGGTAGCAGAACAGGTCGGCAGGGGCCCTGGATTTTCTCCACTTCCTCTCTGCTGCACGGAGGCCGATTCTGCAAGAGTCAAGTGTTTTAGACATCCAGGGACCAGGAGGGCAAGATCTTGCTGGCCTGGAGACAAGAAGAGATAATGTGTCCAGTGAAGAGGCGAGAGAGGAGAGCAGGGAGGATGCAGCAGATTGAGTGGGGAGACTGACCGAGGATTCAAGCAGGGGAGGGAGGCAGTGACAGAGAAGGCAAGAGAGGAGGAAGAGAGGGAGCGGAGGTTACAACAGACTGTAACAGTGGGGGTAGGAGGGGGATGATCGGTGGAGAGGAAGAAAGAGGGAGAATGAGATGAAGTGGTGGTCTGACAGATGGGGAGGGGTAACTGTGGGATCTGAGGCAGAGCAGTTTCGGAGGAAGACCAGGTTGAGAAGGTTGCCAGCTTGATGGGTTGGAGGAGAGTTCAGCAGGGAGAGATCAAATGAGCAGAGGAGAGGAAGGAAGGCAGCAGAGTGGGAGGCTTCTAGGTGGAGATTGAAGTCTCCCAGGAGCATCAGTGGGGTGCTATCTTCTGGGAAGGTGCCAAGTAGGATGTCCAGTTCATCAAAGAAACATCCCACAGAGCCAGGAGGGCAATAAACAACAATGACAAAAAGGTTAACAGGAGAAGAGACTGAAACGGAACGAAATTCAAAGGAGGAGATGGAGAGGTGGGAGAGTGGAAGAGGGGAGAACTTCCACGACTGAGAGATCAACAAACCAGTGCCGCCACCACACGAACGAAGGGTGTGAGAGAAGAAGAAGGTGGTAGAGAGGGCTGCAGGTGTTGTGCTGTTGTCAGGTGAAATCCAGGTCTCTGTCAATGCAAGGATGTGAAGGGACAGAAGGGAGGCATGGGCAGAGATGAAGTCAGCCTTCTGTATGGCAGACTGGCAGTTCCATAGTCCAGTAGTGATCCAGAAGGTGTCAGGAGAAGTAGCTGAAGGGTAGATGAGGTTGGAGAGGCATCATCCTCGTGATTGACAGAGTATGACAACTCGTTCAACACTTTTGCATGTAATGACTCTCATATATCAGGACTATTTTCCAAAAGATATTAATAAATAAATCATTAAGATGTGAATTGTCTCCATCTGAAGTGCTGCTCACTGTTGCCTCCACACTAATGTGAGCTGATATGTAAATGAGAGGAAAATATTCTGAATATCTTCCGACAGACAGGTGAAACTCAGGGATCATGCTGGGATCAAGCCAGGAATTTTATTCATTCTGAGTCTGGGGAAAATTATCTTAACCTAAAATACATTTATTAAACTGAAATAAAAGTAAAACAAGAGTTTAACAGTAAAAGGCAGTAAAAATGCAACCTTCTTTAACTAATACAGAGTTTTAATAAATGTACCACACTGATAAAGAAACAAATTCATTAACCACTGACACAACAATTAACACACACACACAATTATAAAAGTGTGTGTTTGGTATGGACTTCTTCCCTCCTCCCCTCTCACTAATCAGCAGGAGTGTACATTGCGTATTAGGAACAAACCTTTAATTACTGTTGCCCTGCCTCTTTTATCTCAATGTCCCCGCCCACACTGTCCTCTTCTGTCTCATTGGCTTTGTGCTCAGCTACTTCTTGTTGGCCCTGCTCCTGACTGGCCAAATCCTTCAGCACATCCTGTTCACCCTGCCCCTGATTTGCTTCATTATTCCCCACTTCCCGCTGGGGTGACTCCTGAGTGGCCGGGTCCCTGGCCACTTCCCGCTGGGGTGACTCCTGAGTGGCCGGGTCCTTGGCCACTTCCCGCTGGGGTGACTCCTGAGTGGCCGGGTCCTTGGCCACTTCCCGCTGGGGTGGCTCCTGAGTGGCCGGGTCCCTGGCCACTTCCCGCTGGGGTGGCTCCTGAGTGGCCGGGTCCCTGGCCACTTCCCGCTGGGGTGGCTCCTGAGTGGCCGGGTCCCTGGCCACTTCCCGCTGGGGTGGCTCCTGAGTGGCCGGGTCCCTGGCCACTTCCCGCTGGGGTGGCTCCTGAGTGGCCGGGTCCTTGGCCACTTCCCGCTGGGGTGACTCCTGAGTGGCCGGGTCCTTGGCCACTTCCCGCTGGGGTGACTCCTGAGTGGCCGGGTCCTTGGCCACTTCCCGCTGGGGTGACTCCTGAGTGGCCGGGTCCTTGGCCACTTCCCGCTGGGGTGACTCCTGAGTGGCCGGGTCCTTGGCCACTTCCCGCTGGGGTGGCTCCTGAGTGGCCGGGTCCCTGGCCACTTCCCGCTGGGGTGGCTCCTGAGTGGCCGGGTCCCTGGCCACTTCCCGCTGGGGTGGCTCCTGAGTGGCCGGGTCCCTGGCCACTTCCCGCTGGGGTGGCTCCTGAGTGGCCGGGTCCCTGGCCACTTCCCGCTGGGGTGGCTCCTGAGTGGCCGGGTCCTTGGCCACTTCCCGCTGGGGTGACTCCTGAGTGGCCGGGTCCTTGGCCACTTCCCGCTGGGGTGACTCCTGAGTGGCCGGGTCCTTGGCCACTTCCCGCTGGGGTGACTCCTGAGTGGCCGGGTCCTTGGCCACTTCCCGCTGGGGTGACTCCTGAGTGGCCGGGTCCTTGGCCACTTCCTGCTGGGGTGACTCCTGAGTGGCCGGGTCCTTGGCCACTTCCTGTTGGGATGACCCTGGAGTGGCCGGGCCCTTGGTCACTTCCTGTAGGTTGTATTTCCGGAAGCGTTTGTAATCTCGGATCACGCTGACACAGCACACCATCTTTATCACCTCAACGATGATGCTGAGCTGTGGATTGGTCAGGTCCACTCTGTTCTTCGGATTTAGCCGGTTCACCAAACCTGGAGCAAGAGGACCTGTTAGAAAGCACGTGTGTGTGTGTGATATATATATGTATGTATGTGTGTGTGCCATGTAATGTTTCGTCACCAGCAATGTTCTTCATGATGTCGTCCCTCTTGCTGTGGCTGTTGTTGCGGGATTTGAAGCAGATCTGGTAGGAGGCATGATTGGGGTAGAGGAACCACGGCTGCAGAAATGAGTACAGGAACTTCAGTATTTCTTCAGGAAACGCTCTACACGATCCATACACAGGCAACATCCGAAATATCACCCTCGACTTCAACTTCCGAGTACTATACAGATCCTCCAGGATGGAGTGCACCAACCGGCCTGGATCTGAGAGAGAGAGAGAGAGAGAGAGAGAGAGAGAGCATTCTTTGCTGTCAAATGCACCCTGATATAATAAAAGCCAGAAATAATTTAAAACTGAAATATAAGACTAATACGATGATAATCTGAATGAGATGGCGGCGAGTGTTGAAATAATTCTCAGAAGTCTGGTACATCACCGGTGTGTTACTCAGGCTTGTATTACTCGAGTCCGACTCGTGCCATAATTTTAAGGACTCATGACTCGACTCGGACTTGAGCACCGATGACTCGGACTCTTGCATTAACTGCATTAGGACTCGGAAAATGGTGATGAGGACTTGGATTTTTTCTTTATTTTTTTGGTAACATCCCATAATAATTTGCCATAAGATATTTATATCTACATTAACTTTGTACTAATTTCGTGTAAGAGTGTCACACCTGCGCACATTAGCGCGTGCATCAGATAGACTCTCGGATGCACTCCGGACAGTGCGCACACCAAGCAGACTCTCATGCTGTAAACAACTCGCACCCGCACAGGATTAAGGCACAGTCAGCGCGCCGATATAAAAACTGTGAAAACACACTTACTTTGCGAAGTATTGAGTCATGTTGCTGACACATTACTGAGCCTTTTTTCTTTGTTTGGGTTCCTGATCCCCGATTTCCTGTTTCTCATCTTTGATTCTGCCGAGTCTATGGTAGCCTGTTTGTGCCTCGCTCGATCTGTCGCCTGTTTCACTGTTTTATGATTTTTCCTGCCGTTCTGAATTGTTTGTGTGTCTTCACTTGTATTAATAAACACACCTTCTGCACTTACATCCGTCTCCCAGCCATCTCTGACAGAATGCTTCACACTCCCTGATAAAGAGAAGCACATTCACCTGTTCATACGCCATGTTCAGGAACAAACTCATGTTAATGGCGCTGAAACAGACACCGTCACATGGTGCGGTGAGAGCCTTAGACTCGACTCTGAATTTTTTAATGACTTGGACTTGAACACCGAGGACTCAAGACTGGACTCGGACTCTAGGTTTAGTGACTTGACTTCAACACGAGTGTTACTGCAGGAACAGTGATAGCTTTAATGATCACACTAATCACTGGTTTAATTTAACAGAATGCTTCTCATTATTCAGCACACTGAGCACTTGACCCAGCACACGCTTATTGTACAGTTTATCTTTTATATTGCGCTCTGACAGTTAATTGAGTGCAAATTAATGAAGCCATGAGACACTCAATCCAGGTGATGAAATCGTGATGTGTGTCTGTGGGATGTAGGAGATGGTGGAACACTTCATTTTTCGCTTTGTCAAATTAATAATGTCAGCATTTGTGTCAATTCGATGTGTCCTCCTGGAAAGAACTTCTAACTGAGACACGCCTCTGTTTTAGCCAAACTCCACCCCTATGTGTTACTGAGCCATGCCTCTATTTTACCCAAACTCCACCCCCTACGTGTAACTGAGACTCACCTCTGTTTTAGTTAAACTCCGCCCGCACGAGTACCTTTCACATAAATTCTGAAAAACTTTCAAGTCTGTAGTTATGTCTGAGGTCCAAATACCGCTGTGTGTAATTTCAGTATTAAATCCTTACTGAGTGCTGAACTCTACTCTGAATATGGAGCTATGTAAAGTGTGTGTGTATTACCAATGTTGTGTGTGCGGATGAACAAGACGTTATTTGCGCCGCTGTCGAGTGCTTTAAAGCGTCTCTGTTGGTTCCGTGTAGTCGAGTGGAACCTTTTCACCTCCTTCTGCAGCGCCACCTCCATGTCATCCTCACTGCTGCCGTCATTCGGGTCTGCTGACTGCAGGCGCGTATACACACACACACACACACACACACATTACCGTTTCACCCCCTGGTGGACAGAGATTTTAATGCCGCAGATACTCAAACTTTTATGAGGCTTATATAATGCAGCTGCAAACCACAGGTTTATATTAATGCATTCATTCTAACACCTTATTGTTTCTATAGTAACGGCTCATTCACAGGGGCGTGTACAACAGACCTTCCACATAAACACATCACATAACTGCTGGTACGGTGGAGTTTTCTGTGAGGTGAAGTGTGTTTGTGTAACATTTCTGGAAGGAGTCTCCAGTGTCAGCACTGTCTAAGTCAGAGGTGAAGCTGGAACTGTAAGTTTTCTGCCATCTTCAGGATAGAGGAGGAGTTTACACTTCTTTGTGGTTTCTCAGGAACATGTAGTCTGGAATAATTTAAAAAAAAAAAGAAAAAGAGATGACTGTAGACTTCAGAAGCTCCAGTGCTGCTTCCCACTCAGCATCGACGGTGCCACAGCAGAGCAAAGTTCCTCAGTGTTTACATTGCAGTGGACTTCTGGACATCCAACGCCAGCTCACTGCACTTCCTCCAGCGGCTGAAGAAGGTGCACCTCCCTCCACCCATCCTTACATCCTTCTACAGGGGCACCACTGAGAGTGTCCTGACCAGCTGCATCACCATCTGGTACAGGAACTGCCACGCCTCTGACTACAGAGCTCTCCAAAGGGTTGTGTAGATCGTGGAGCAGATCACTGGATGGATATATTCACCCTCCATTCATGTTCACAGCACAGGGTCTCCTCACCGTCTCCCTCCCAGTTATAGAGTCTTTTTCTATTGGGTTTATTTTTGAGCATAACTTTATATTTTCATAGTCTTTATGTAAATGTGTATTTATCACCACCTACTGTTTATTTATCCTGACTGTTGTGTCTGAATGTGCTGATGTTCCACCATATGACCCAAGATGACAAAGCTCTACTTAACTTGACTAATTGTGTGCGCGTTACCTGCTCTGGACCGTACAGCTGATCTCCGTACTCGTTCAGCAGGCTGTAGGCCTCGGCAGTGCACTGGCGCTCCTTCATGTTACAAGTGATGAGGATGCCCTGCATGCCCGGCTCCAGCTCCCTGTTGCCTCTCCGCCTCTTACCGCCTGCGTGTGGGCCACCATACTTCCTCTTATTCCTCTTCCTCCCGTCCTGCATGCTGTCAGACATCACCTGCTCAACACGACAGACTCATTTTGAGTTCTGGACTCTGACTGGTCAAAAGGTGTTGATTAATTCTCTATAACAGCAGCTCTGACAGTAGTGCAGGTTTATATTAATGCTCTCGTACTACATTATGGTTTCTATAGAAACAGATCATTCACAGGGGCGTGTCCCGCAGACTCTTCACTGATAATAAACAGATAAAACCACTGATACAGTGGAGTTTTCTGTAAGGTGAAATGTGTTTGTGTAACATTCCTGGAAGGAGTCTCCACTCTCAGCACTGTGGAACAGTCAGAGGTAAATGATGCGTCTTTATTCAGTAAATTATTATTGAGGTTTTTTTGTAAATTGCTGGAGTGTAAGAGGAATAAAACACTCGGGGTCCTGCTGCTGTGTATTATTATTACACACAGGATTGTAAGTGAAGGTTTGCAGGGTGATGATAAAGGTACAGTAAGGATCATGCAGAGTTAATGCGCTAATATTCAGCCTGATGTGGCTTATAAACTCTACACTCTCAGAATAAACACTTACACAGCTGTGTGTGAGAGTGTGTGTGAGAGAGAGAGAGAGAGAGAGTGAGTGAGTGAGTGTGTGTGTGTGTGTGTGTGTGTGAGAGAGAGTGAGAGAGAGTGTGTGTGTGTGTGAGAGAGAAGTGTGTGTGTGTGTGTGTGTGAGAGAGTGAGTGAGTGAGTGTGTGTGTGTGTGTGTGTGTGTGAGAGAGAGAGTGAGAGAGAGTGTGTGTGTGTGAGAGAGAGTGTGTGTGTGTGTGTGTGTGTGTGTGAGAGAGTGAGTGTGTGTGTGTGTGTGTGTGTGTGAGAGAGAGTGAGTGAGTGAGTGTGTGTGTGTTGACTTACGCGCTGTAAATCCGCAGGATCAGTCCCTCCACCCTGATGTAATGCACTGATCCCGTGTGTGCCGCAGAGAGAAGAGCAGAATGAATCTCTGTCTCTTTCTTTAAATTCGCATTAAAAACGCGGAACCTGAACATAAACACGCGGCTACACAGGCAGCAGTGTATCTCTGCGCATGCGCACTGTAAGCTCAGCGCGGACGGCGCGCCCGTTAGGACAATAATCATCAATTACAAAAACGCGTTTCCCAACGGACTCATCCAGCAACTCATTCAGTACAGTGAGACAGGATTGAGAGAGTACACCCCCCTCCACACACACCCACCCACCCAGGGCCGCTGACAGCTTTGGCTGGGCCCGGGACAAAATGCTCTGAATGGGCCCCTCCCCCCCGAACGCCATTAAATGTATTCCGTTACGCCCCAAGCCTGCATGCGACAGCACCCGCAATGCCTTCCTAAACTCGTGGATAGTCTACTATAATCACGCGATTGGGGTGCGCTTGAAGGAGCAGCGATGGACGGGGGATTTCGGGCAGGGCTGGGGGCGAACATAGTATACTGTGCGTGCGTACTGTCCAGTGTGAAAAGCAGAGAAGAACACACCGCTCGAGAAACGGCGGGATATGATTGCGGGCTAATGTGAATATTCTTAGCTTCAATCAGATATATGAAACACAATGTTATTAAGCCGTTGTGGTTATGAAATGATTCAATGCCCTGTGCGTTTGATATGGTGTTCAGTGTGACTTGCTCTCCCCTCGTTTGTAACATGAATTGCGTGCGGCGCGTGCCTTGGTTGGGGTTACTTTACGGGACTGGAAAAAGTTGGCTGTGTCTTACCTGGCTCAGCTGCCCCACTGCCTTTGCTAGTACCTGCTGCATCATCCAATCTTTTTTAAAATATTTATGCAGTGAGCCCCTGAGTCTTTTGGTTTCTTCCTCTCTTTTCTTTTCTTTTCTGTGCTCCTGACTTGTGTATGTTGGCAAATGGCACGCATTCTGATTGTCGAAACGCTATGATCGAACGATGTTGTTTTTTTCCCCTTAATCAAAGAGTCAGACCAAACCATTTTTGCATTAGGGGTAGTAGGGGTTACTGACGCCTTTTTCAAAGACAATAAAGGTAAAAGATCTAGAAATCATTTATTCAATGCAAATATAGCACATTTCTCCCCCAAATCAACACATTTTGAAATAGGGCTGCACGATTATGGAAAAAATGATAATCACGATTATCTTGATCAAAATTGTAATCACGATTATTCTTGATGTTAGGGAAATCACTTAAATTTTATTTCACTATATTCAAACAAACAATGTGAACAGCTTTCAGTGCAG